>NW_005369443.1:441479-462213 GCF_000412655.1 Myotis brandtii | reverse complement strand
GGCTCCCGCCGCCCCCGCCGCTCCCGCCGCCGCCATGTCGGGCAGGTCAGTCAGGGCCGAGACCCGCAGCCGGGCCAAGGACGACATCAAGAAGGTGATGGCTGCCATCGAGAAAGTGCGGAAATGGTGAGGGGCCGAGGCTGGGGCCGAGGGTGCTGGCGGGGTTCGCCGGTCCAGGCCCAGAGGAGCACCAGACCGGCAGGCGGGGTGTGAGTCCACCGACTGGCGCTTGAGTGGGGGGAAGGGGGGAGCCGGAGAAGGCGGGAGGAGAGTGCCGCTCGCGTCGGCGTGAGTTCAGAGGGCGCGCCAGCCCTGACCAATTAGCGGCTCGACCGGCTCGTGGCCACACCCACCTGTCAGTAGGCGGTGTGTCGCCAGAGGAGATGCCGGCTTCCGGTCGCTTTGGTCTGGAAGATGCTGCTCTCACCAATCCTGGTGCGGTTTTGACTCCGCGTATGCCCGCCTCTGTAGGCTTTTGCTTTGTGAACTGTCCCATATGTTAACCAACAATCTGAGTATCCCGTCCGCCAGACTGAGCACTCTAAGTTTGGTGAGAGGTACCTGGTACCTACCTGGCACAGGAGCAAACTTGGTGTGGAAATCAGAACTCTCTCCCCTAATACCAGACGCACTCTGAACTGTGTAGGCATTTTCTCTTAGTGCCCTGGGAGCTGAGGGTAGAGGAGTCGAGACCTGCTTCTCGTTTAGAAACGGCTCATGTAATGTTCTTTGCAGACGCTAGTTGACTGCCTATTTTGTATCAGGAACGCCGTATTACCACATTAAAGTTGCACAGCCAACTACTTGTGCCAACTTTTTAAAAAAATATTTTGAAAGTATTACATAGGTCCTCCTTTCCCCCCTTAACCTCTTCCAGGCCGCTCCCGTCCCTTCCCCCGCCCCCGTCCCAGGCCCTCACCACCCCATTGTCTGTGTCCACGGGTTATGCATATAAGTTCATTGGTTGATCCCTTTCCACTCACCCTCCGCTGCCTTCCCTTTGAGGTTCAACAGTCTGTTCATGCTTCTGTATCTCTGGGACATAGTTTTTTTTCCCCATCAGTTTACTTGGTTCATTAGATTCCACATATGAGTATCATGTGATACTTATCTTTCTCTGACTTATGCCACCTTCTTGAGTGCTTTTCTCTAGTTGATGATTATTAATAACTTTAAAGCCCTGTTAGGTGTTAACTCCCTCCAGGAAGCCTTACCAAAGCCCTCCTGTCTTTCACTCTCCACCCCTTTTAGGGGCTTCTTACCTGGTGTTTGCTCATTTCCCCACAAGATCAAGTTCCTTATTCCTCTATATCCAAAGTCTTCGTGTATAGTTGGGACCCATTATAATCATGATTTTTCCCCTCCAAATGTAATTCTGGGTATTTTTGTGTGAAATCTAAGAGTTGGCACACCTTTCTTTCTCTTCCGGTATTCTCTGCCCCCACTAGTAGCCTAAGCCAGCTGACATCCTCTCTCCCCCAGCCTCCCTGTGATCTCCCTGTTTCAGCTCTGCTCAGTCCTTGGTCCATTGCTCACATTTCACTCAGTGTGACAATATTTTTCTCAAGTGCAGATCTCATCAGAGTACTCCCCTGCTAAGAAAATAATGCTTCAGTGACCTCTTCTTGCTTGTGAGACCAAACCTGGTCCTGCCTGCCTCACCTGCCTGGCTCAAACTGCCCTCTTTCCCAGGGTGCTGGCCATCTTTCAATTAGAGCCACACTACTATTCCAGCTGCCCGGCATCCTTCCTCAGACTTACATCCCCCTTGCCTAGTTAACTCATAGCTCAGCTCAAAAGTTGGTTCCTCAAGGACACCTTTCAGGACCCCCAATCTAGATCGGATCCCCTTCATAAAACTTTCCACAATTGCATTGGATTAAACCATAAGACATTTCCTATATTTGATTTTTAACCTACAAAAGTGGCAATTTGATATGGTTAACCTAATGATTAAGTGACTGACAATGAAATGAGTTGTTTGATGTCTGTTTCTAACTGGAGTGCAGGCTCTGTGAGGGTAGGGACTATGCATATTGTTCTTGTGTGCCTAGGGCCTAGCACAAGGTCTTGTATATTAAATATTTGTTAAATAAATGAGGAAATGGAGTGTCTTGTCCAGGAATTAACTTCCAATATTCTAAGTCTTTAATTCATTCTTTCTGTTATATCACAGTCTCTTCTTTATGTTCCTGTGATGTTATTTGCTGAATAACATCCTCAATAGCAAAAGTAACAACAGTTTTTGCTTTTTTTATGTTATCAGATGTGGACTTGAAACTTTCAGAAGTAATTTCAGCACACACACACCCCCTACCCCCCACCCCCCGCTTGTCCACAATTTTCTGCCATATTCAAGAATGTCACTTGCCTTTCCCTAGGTATGTGCCTGGGAAAAGATTAAGCTTCTCATTTGTTTAAGGCTTATCTCAAAAGTTACTTCCTCTGGAAAATAAAACCTTAAAGCAGTTCTTCCATGGCTTGGCCTTCACCTCTTCCAGAAACCAGTGTAAGCCTTTATTCTGTTAGCTGGAAGCATCCTGGCCTGTGATTATTTTTAAATGGAGTTTGTGTTTCAACCCAGAGTTCCATAGGAGTCATAGAAGTTCTCCCATCCATGGGATATCCTAGTCTTACTCTGTCTTTCAGCCTTCTCATCCTTGTCACCTTCAATCTTTTCCTTATCTTTTTCACTCCTATGAGCTCCCCAGGTAGGAACTATATCTTATACATCCTTTATATCCTGGAGGGCCTTATAAGTATCTGTGAAATTGAATTATTTTTTGAAAAGAAAAAGATGCTAGATAGATACCTGAGTTTGGAAATGTGCTGGTACTCTATATTGGTTAGTATGTTAGGGGGAAAAAGGCGTTGGTATTCTGTACATTAGGAAAAATGACAAGTAGAGAGTTCAGAGCCAAAGGAATTTGACAGAAGTTTTTCTGAAAGGGATGATTTTGCACTGAAAGTTAAGGTAATTTGATGGAAAGGAAGTTAGAAAACATTGAAGATTGAAGGAATGATTTGCTGAGAAGTAGGAAAGCCCAAGTTATGAACAGAAAATCTATTTTATTGTTTTATCAGTCCTAAGAAGTATTTTTCTTTTAGGGAGAAAAAATGGGTTACTGTGGGTGACACATCCCTTAGGATATTTAAGTGGGTTCCTGTGACCGACAACAAGGAGGTAAGTGTGGAAGAAAATCCCAACAAAAAAAGGTACTGTTTTCTTTCTTTGATTACCTCTTAATGATAAAGGAGTTTATTTCCCCAGAATTGAGTTGGAAATATGTAAAGACATCCTCTGTCATTGGCCCACACAGAGCCTCCCTTTATATTTTCCCTGTATTCCCTTTCCTTAACCCATTCCCCTTTTCCAGGGCTTGGTGAACTATAGCCCATCCTGCTGTGAGTGTCAGTGTAGCCTTATTGGAATTCAGGTATGCCCATTGGTTTCCTTCTGCTTTTGAGTTATAATGGTAGAGTTGAATAGTTGCCATAAGACCTAATGGTCTGCAAAGTCTAAAATATTTATTATCTGGCCCTTTAAGAAAAAGTTTGCTGACTCCTGTTTTTATCCAGTTAGCTATTCACTGCAGTGTATTTTTATATGTTTTATATGTATATATGCCTTTCTAATTCCTCTTCCATGGGTTTATTTGGACACCTGTGTATTCTTGAAAAATACATAGCATTGTTTCATGTTGGTGTTTTTAAAGGTTTACATCTAAATGTAGCATTGTGCTATAAACCTCCATTCTCCTTTGTTCAGCCTTGTTTTTGAGAACTCTCCATGTTTCTATAATTGTAAATACAGTTACTACCTTTGACCCTTGCACTGTATTCTTTTATATAGTGTTCACATTCATGTACACATTTCCTGGGTAATAAAACACCCAGATTGTCTCCAACTCTTTTCCCCTAATTGTTTTTGAAAAATCTCAAATATAAAACAGACATAAAAGTAAGTGAAACAGCCCTAACCGGTTTGGCTCAGTGGATAGAGCATCAGCCTGAGGACTCAAGGGTCCCAGGTTCGATTCCGGTCAAGGGCATGTACCTTGGTTGTGGGCACATCCCCAGTAGGGAGTGTGCAGGAGGCAGCTGATCGATGTTTCTCTCTCATCGATGTTTCTAACTCTCTACCCCTCTCCCTTCCTTTCTGTAAAAAAATCAATAAAATATATTTTTTAAAAAAAAGTAATTGAAACATAAATGCACAGTATTCTATATATACTGGAGCAGTGATGGCGAACCTTTTTAGCTCGGCGTGTCAGCATTTTGAAAAACCCTAACTTAACTCTGGTGCCGTGTCACATATAGAAATTTTTTGATATTTGCAACCTTAGTAAAACAAAGACTTATATTTTTGATATTTATTTTATATATTTAAATGCCATTTAACAAAGAAAAATCAACCAAAAAAATGAGTTCGCGTGTCACCTCTGACACATGTGTCAGGTTCGCCATCACTGTACTAGAGGCTCGGTGCATGGATTCTTGCACTGTGGGGGGACATGTGGACTGCGGGGATCAGTCTGCTGTGGGAGCGCCGCTCATCCCGGTCAGCTGAGTGGCGCTCCCCTTGTGGGAGTGCACTGACCACAGGTCAGGTCGCTATGACACGCACTGACCACCAGGGGGCAGATGCTCAATGCAAGGGTTTTGCATTGAGCATCTGCCCCCTGGTGGTCAGTGCGTGTCATAGCGACTGGTCAACCGGTCATTCCACCGGTCGCTCGCTGGGCTTTTATATATATAGATAAAAGCCAAGCGACCGGAACGACTGGAACGACTGGTTGCTATGACATTCACTGTGGCTGGCCAACCAGCCCGATTGAGGGCGGAGCTGGCTGGCCAACCTCCTGCGGCCCCTCCCCCTGGCCGGACCCCACCCATGCACGAATTCGTGCACCAGGTCTCTAGTAATGAATAAATACAGTAGGTCCTCTGGTTATGTCAGACATCCGTTCGTATGGCACGAACGTAATGTGATTTTCGCAGTAAGTCGGAACATAAGCACCTACGTCACTCACATGGAGCACATACACAGCAGTAATGAAGTGAAACAATAAAAAAAATTTAAAAGAAAGATAACAATTCTTGACCTTTACTTGTGGTAAATAAATAATAAAAAACATAAAGCACATATGTACATATGTAGAAATGACAGAACTTTTTTTTTTTATAAATAAATGGGAGATGGCAACATAACCACGAAACGACGTACGTCGAGTTCGACGTAACCCGAGGACTGTCTGTATAAAGCTGATACTCTTGTCAAAACAACCCAGGTCAGCCCTAGCCTTCTATTGGCTACCTCTGCTTTCTATTGGCTACCTCTATTGGCTACCTCTACTTTCTATTGGCTACCTCTACTTTCTATTGATTACCTCTTTTGGCTACCTCTATTTCTATTGGCTCAGTGGGTCAAGCATCAGCCTGTGGACTGAAGGGTCGTGGGTTCGATTCCAGTGAAGGGCATATGTCTGGGTTGCGGGCTTGATCCCCAATATCTCTCTCTCTCCCTCTCCCTTCCTCTCTGAAATCAATTAAAATATATTTTAGCCCTGACCGGTTTGGCTCAGTGGATAGAGCGTCAGCCTGAGGACTCAAGGGTCCCAGGTTCGATTCCGGTCAAGGGCATGTACCTTGGTTTCGGGCACATCCCCAGTAGGGAGTGTGCAGGAGGCAGCTGATCGATGTTTCTCTCTCATTGATGTTTCTAACTCTCTATTCCTCTCCCTTCCTCTCTGTAAAAAGTCAATAAAATATAAAAAAAATATATATATATATATTTAAAAAAAAAAAACAAACAAAAAACCCAGGTCAGAAAATAGAGTATTGGCTGTAGCTGGTGTAGCTTAGTGGTTAGAACGTTGGTCCATGCACCTGAGGGTTGCAGGTTCGATCCTGCTTGTGGGAGGCAACCAATCTATGTGTCTCTCTCACATCGATGTTTCTTTTCCCCCCTCCCTTTCTTCTACTCTCTAAAAATCAATGAAAAAATATGCTTGGGTGAGGATTAACCAACCAAAAAAAGAAAGAAAATAGAGCATTGCCAACTCTGCCAGAGGCCTCTGTGTGACTCTTTCCAGCAACCCGTCCCTCCCCTCTAGAGGAAATGTTGCTCCTACTTTTGTTTTTCTTACCACTTCTCTAGTCATTTGCAAACATTTTTAACTTTATATAAACAGTATCATGAAATGTCTATTTTTGTGTATCTTGTTCTTTTTGCTTAGCATTATGTTTATAAAATTCATCCATGTTGTCTTTGGAGCTATTTGTTCTTTTTAGTTGCTACATGGAATTTCATTATAGAACTATACCATAATTTATCTTTCTGAATCTCCTGTACATGGATGTTGGGGTGTTCCCAGTTTGGGATACTAGGAACAATGCTCCTAATTCAGAATGTGAGTCAACATGTAGATTAGTTTTCCTAGGAGTGGAATTGTGGGTCTTGGGTGGCTGTGTTTTTTACTTAAACTAGCTAATGCTAAACTATTTCCCAAAGTGAGTGATTGTACCAGTTTACAAGGGTGGGCAAAAGTAGGTTTAAGTGTCCACTTTCACTGGTCATTGATTAAATTACCAGCCATCATTACCTAGAATTTAAATCGGAGGAAGGGAGGTGGGTGGAAAGGGAAGAGTGTATAAATGGTGATGGGGGGAAAATAAAATAAAGGAAAAAAAGATAAATCATAAGTAAGGATACAAAATAATAAAAAGACATGTAATACAATAATTAAGAAATATATAATAATACAAGGATAACCTCACAACTATAAATTTACTTTTGCCCACCCCTGTATATTCCCACCAGAAATAGGGGAGTTCTTGTTTTAAATCCTTATCAACAATTAGTATTGTTAGCCCTAACTGGTTTGGCTCAGTGGATAGAGCAGACTAAAAGGTCCCGGGTTCAATTCCGGTCAAGGGCATGTACCTTGGTTGTGGGCACATCCCCAGTAGGGGGTGTGTAGGAGGCAGCTGATCGATATTTCTCTCTCATCGATGTTTCTAACCCTCTATCCCTCTCCCTTCCTCTTTGTAAAAAATCAATAAAATATATTTAAAAAACAAACAAAAAAAACACAGTATTGTTAGATTTATATGTAAAGTTATCTCATCTTGGTTTTAATTTGATGACAAATTGTGTCATTACTAATGACATTGAGCTTTGACCTTTGTTTATGGTCAAATGACATTGACCTTTCCTATGTTTATTAGCCTTTTGGGTTTCCTCTTTTAGGAAGTGCATATTTAAGTGTATTTGCCTCTGGTCTTTTTCTTATGACTTGTAATTGTCTGTGTTCTGGTCACAAATTCTTTAAATTATATACTACCCATACCATTTCCCATTCCATGGCTTGTCTTTGCACTGTCTTTATGCTGCCTGAGTAAAAAAAAACTTTTTAATTTTAACATAGACAACATAATTAAGATTTTTCTTGAATGTCTTAAGAAATCTCTTTTCAAAGAGAAACATCAGAACTAGTGTGGTGGTTCTGATCCAAGAGTCCCTAAGGACCTAGCTTCTTCTAATCTTTTTGTTTCTTTAAAAAATCATTTTAGCCCTAACTGGTTTGGCTCAGTGGATAGAGCGTCGGCCTACGAACTGAAAGGTCCCAGGTTCGATTCCGGTCAAGGGCACATGCCCGGGTTGTGGGCTTGATCCCCCAGTGGGGAACTTGCAGGAGGCAGCCGATCAATGATTCTCTCTCATTGTGGATGTTTTTCTCTCTCTCCCTCTTCCTTCCTCTCTGAAATCAATAAAAATATATTTTAAAAAAATCATTTTAGCCCTAGCTGGTTTGGCTCAGTGGATGGAGCATCAGCCTACAGACTGAAGGGTCCCAGTTTCGATTCCGGTCAAGGGCATATGCCCGGGTTGTGCACTTGGTCCCCAGTAGGGGGGTGTGCAGGAGGCAGCCAATCAATGATTCTCTCTCATCATTGATGTTTCTATCTCTCTCTCCCTGTCCCTTCCTCTCTGAAATCAATAAAAATATATTTTTTAAAAATTATTTTAGAGTCCTGGCTGGGTGGCTTAGTTGGTTGGAGTGTTGGTTCAGTGCACCAAAAGGTTGTGGGTTTGATTCCCAGTCAGAACACATACCTAGGTTTCAGGTTTGATCTCCAACCTGGGCGTGTATGATCGATATTTCTCTCTCTCTCTCTACCTCTCTCTCTCTGCCTCTCTCTCTCTCTCTGCCTCTCTCTGTCTCTCCCTTCTTCTCTCTCTAAGAAAAGCAAGGGAAACATATTCTTTGGTGAGGATTAATAATAATAATAATTTTAGAGACTAGTGACACTATTCATTTTACTCTTTTTAATTAATTGTGGTAAAATACACACCATAAAATTTACCATCTTATCATTTTTTGTGTTTAGTTCAGTGCAGTAGTGTTACATATATTTACCTTGTTTTACAACCAATCTCCAGAACTTTTCATCTTGTAAAACTAAAACTTCATACCCATTAAACAGTTCCCCATTTCTCTGCTCCATTTTTGACCTTGTATTCCAAGGTTAAGCTTTAGCCATTCACTCAGCACATTCAGATACCAGGCAGCAGGAGGAGTAGAAAGATGGCAAATGGTATTTTCAGGAGTTTAAGTAGTTTCCTAGAAGTTGCCTCAGGATATACTATAAGTGTTCATAATAGCTTGTGGTACATCTAGTGCCTGGGAAGACTGAGAAAATATGACCACCTAAAAATTCTATTAATATGCCCTGGCTGGCGTTGCTCAGTGGTTGGAGCGTGGTCGTCGTCCACCCTCACCCCCCACCCCCAGGTATGGTCAAGGGCACGTACCTGAGTTGCATGTTTGGTTCTCAGCCCCAGTCAGGGTGTGTGCAGGAGGCAACTAGTCTATGTCCATCTCTCTCTGTCTCTCCCTCTCCCCCACTCCCCCTTCCTTCCTCCCTCACACTTTTCTCTAAAAAAAAAAAGCAATGGAAAAAAATATCCTCAGGTGGGATTAACAACAACAAAAAAGTTCTATTAATATGGACGAGGATTTCTGCCATAATACACTTGCTTTTTTCCCCCTCTCTTTACCTTCTGGTGACTAAATTTTCTTCTGGTGATTTTAAGTTCTTTTTTCTATTTTTCTATTGGCTACCTCTAACTTAAGACTCATTATGTTTCCCTGTAAAGTGTATCAAAATCTGTATTTTCCCTCTGAACCTGGTAATACCCACAACATTTTCCCCACCTATGGTCTCTGCCCCTCCCCCACTTCTATCCTTACCTTGTCCTTAGTTGTTGTTTTTAATATGTAAATATCTTTTCTAAGGAAATATTTTTTAATTCTTTTTTTCTAAATATATTTTTATTGATTTTAGACAGAGAAAGGGAGAGGGAGAGAGAGAGATAGAAACATCAATCGGCTGCTTCCTGCACGCCCCCTACCAGGGGATCGGATGGAGCCTGAAAGCTGGGCATGTGCCCTGACCAGGAATCAACTGTGACCTCGTGATTCATGGGCTGATGCTCAACTACTGAGGCATACCGGCTGGGCCCTTGTCCTTAGTTTTGACTGGAATTTTAGATTATACTAGAGGCCCGGTGCACGAAATTCTTGCACGGGGTGGGGGGTGTCCCTCAGCCCGGCCTGTGCCCTCGGGGGATGTCCGACTGCTGGTTCAGGCCTGATCCCCGAGTTGGACATCCCTCTCACAATCCGGGATGCTGCATGCACCAATGACCATACTTTTCATACAGGTGAAAGGCATCTTGCTGTTCTATGGGCAGCTACATTTTTTTGCCCTGATTATAAAAAGTAGTACATAACATAATCCTATTGAGGCAGTAGTACCATTTTCCCCATCTTATGGGTGGAAAAACTGAAGCAAAGAGAAGTTAAGTAATTGGCTTTGTCACACAGTTGTAAGTGTCAGGATCAGGGCTGACCACAAAATGTGCAAGCCAGGGTCCATGCATGTCATCGCTGCATCATCCTGTTTTTTCAGTGTTAGAGTAGCCTTGCCAGGTTTTAATTTTTAAATCTAAGAGACTGTTCCCATATAGGGTAGGGTCCCTAGGCCTGGCCAGCGATCAGAGCCGATCTGTGGGGCGACTGGTGGGCAGGGTGATCGGGGTGCCCCCGCTGGCACCCACCTTGGCTGGCGGCCTGGCACTGCCCGCTGGCTGGCCCCACCCCCCGATCACCGCCACCGCCTGTTGCCTCCCTCTCAGGGGGGAGGGGGCAGACACTCAATGCAGGAGCAGCTCCTGCGTTGAGCATCTGCCCCCAGGTGGTCAGTGCACGTCATAGCGACCGGTTGTTCAGCTGTTTGGTTGATTTGCATATTAAGCTTTTATTATATAGGCTATTCAGTTCATATATTTCAGTTTTTGCAGATATTTCTTATTTTAGTCATTGCTTAACTAGCCAAAGTTAACATTACTAATTATTTACTAACCCTTTGCCACCTATTTTTATTTTTATTGATTTCAGAGAGGAAGGGAGAGCGAGATAGAAACATCAGTGATGAGAGAGAATCATTGATTGGCTGCCTCTTGCACGCCCTCCCCCCTCGGGGATTGAGCCTGCAACCCGAGCATGTGCCCTTGAATGGAATCAAACCCGGGACTCTCCAGTCCACAGGCCAACGCTCTATCCATGGAGCCAAACCAGCCAGGGTTTTTGCCACCTATTTATTATTATTTTCTCCTAGATTCATTTCTCTTGCTGGAATCCATCCTTCAAAATTTTTTCACAGAGGGCTTTTGTAGAACTTTCTGAAAATATCTTTTTATTCCTAAAAATATCTTTATTTTATTTTTATGTTTTGTTGATCATTTCATGTTTAATTGATATTTTTAGGAATAAAAAGAAAACATGTTTTTATTCCTGAAAATATCTTTGTTTTACTTTCATGTTTAGTTGACCTCTATATGAAATTCTAGGTTCCAAATTATTTTCTTTCAGCATTTTAAAATTATTACTCAGTTGTGTTTCTGGTGAGAAATCTGATGTCAGTCTGATTCTTGATTCTTTGTAGTTATCCTCTTGTATTTCTGGGAACTTTTAGAATTTATTCTCTCTCTGATCTTCTAGGACTTCTATAAAACTATCCTGTAATGTTCACATCTAGCTTCTTTATTTCTGAACTTTTCTCTCATTTATTTCATCTCGCTATTCTTTCCTCATTTCCCTATTTTAATTTCTCAACCCAGTTTTTGCTCATTAATCCTTTCTTAAACTATATCTATTTCTGCTACTAAACTCATTTACTTTTTATTTTGAACAATTATACCAATTTCCTGTATTGATTCTTCTTCAAAACAACTTTCCAGTATCATCCTTATCTATGTGAGCAGACTCACTATGTGTTTTATTTAAATTCTTCTGTGCCATTGCCATTCTGGTATAGCTTGTTCTGTTTATTGTCTTTCATGGTGCTTGTTATCCTCCAATATCTGGTTAGTGTTTTCTGTACACTTATCTTTTATTCCCTTGGGACTCTACCCTGCCTTGGCTAAAATAATATGTAACTGAGGGAGTATATAAGCCTAAACCCTGGTTTCCCTCCTCTAAATGAATTTAAGGGATGGAGTTCCCTCTACCATCTTCCCCTGCCTCCCAGGGAACTCCCTAGTACCATTCTTCCATGTGCTACCTTAATATAGGAGCAACCATCCTCCCTTGTCATTGCCAAGCCCAAGGTGAATGTTAGGAGGGCTATGGAGCCACTCTTTATTCTTCATACATCCCTGGCACCTGTGAGGCCATTACTGCTAGAATCAACCCCTCCCCCACCTCCCCCAACTCATTTTTACCATTTAAGTCCCTGGTCCTTTCCTATTCAAATTCTCTCTGGGACTCAGCTCCCTTTGTCTCTCTTGAGGGCTTCTTGCAGTGTTTGTGTTGCTTTCTGAGCTGGGCCCAGAGGTCCATCAGTTTATCTGCCCTCTAGTGATTCATGGTGGTGTGCCATCTTCTAAGGTACTAGCATAGACCTGTTAGATTAGGAAAAATGGAAAATGATGATCAAATTGGTAAAGAAAAAATTATGAAGGATACAGGGAGTGGGACACTCACTGCTGATGGGAGTGTTAATTGGCACAAACTTTACAGGTCAAGTTGATCATAAGAGCTTTCAGTGATGGATGTGTTAATTAGTTAGACTGTTGGAATCCTTTCACAAATGTATACAGTGTGTCCCCAAAAAATGTGTACACACTTTAACAGCTGATAGCTCAGTTTTGAACATAAAATTTACTTTACTAAACACTGCCTTTATAATTATTCAAAGTGTGTGTATATATATATTTTTTTGGGGGGGGCACCCTATATGTATATCAAGTCACCATTATGTACACTTTAAATATCTTACAGTTTTATTTGTCATGTATAACTGAGTCAGTAAAACAGAAGGGGTAAAAAGTTTTAAATATTTATTCCTTAAATATGCAAGTTTTATCTCTAGGAGTTTATCCTCAGGAGATAATCATATGTGTATAAAATATGCTTAAATATACCTAATGATAAAGCCAAACATTCAGCATTACTGCATTGTTTGTAGTGTTTCAAATTGCAAGCAAAATAAAGATCTTTTTTTTTTTAAATATATTTTATTGATTTTTTACAGAGAGGAAGGGAGAGAGATAGAGAGTTAGAAACATCGATGAGAGAGAAACATCGATCAGCCGCCTCCTGCACATCTCCCACTGGGGATGTGCCCGCAACCCAGGTACATGCCCTTGACCGGAATCGAACCTGGGACCCTTCAGTCCGCAGGCCGACGCTCTATCCACTGAGCCAAACCGGTTTCGGCTAAAATAAAGATCTTAATATAGCCTGGCCAGTGTGGTTGAGTGGTTGAGCATGAACCCATGAACCAAGAGGTCACTGGTTCGATTCCTAGTCAATGTTTCTCTCTTATTAATGTTTCTATCTCTCCCTTTCCTTTCCTCTCTAAAAATCCATGAAAACATATACATATATAAAAAAAGAGAACTTATTGTACAGAATTCATTAAATAAGTTTAAGTTATTGTGCACCTGTATTTTGTAAATCTTTGTAACCATTATAAAAAAGATGTAGCCGGGCCGGCGTGGCTCAGTGGTTGAGCCTTGACCTATGAACCAGGCAGTTACAGTTCAATTCCCGGTCAGGGCATATGCCCCAGTGTAGGGTGTGCAGAAGGCAGCTGATCAATGATTCCCTCTCATCATTGATGTTTCTATCTCTCTCTCCTTCTCTGAAATCAATAAAAATATATAAAAATGAATAAATAAGAATAAAAAAAGATGTAGAAGATTACTCAGTTGCATAGAGAAATGTTTAATGCAGTGAATGAGGAAGGGGAAGTAAGTTATATGACCCATTTTCACACAAATATATGTGTAGGTTGTCTCTGGTTTTTGTTTTTTTTTTCTGTACTTCCAGAATTCCCTATAGTGAAGTATGTATTTTACATGAACACAGAATCGTTAAAATGAAGATAAAATAGAGATCAGAAAAAAATAATGATAAAGCCAAATGTTGGCATGGGTGCTGTGAAACTAGTACCCTTTCAGAGAGTAGTGGGGTACAGTGTATTTCAAGGAAAGTAATATGATTATATTTTCTGATCCAGAAGGAATATTTTTGTGTGAATTTTATCTCAATAAAATAATCCAGGGAAAAATGAAAGTTTAGCATTGTGGTTTTATTTCTAGTAACAATAAATAAACACAATCCTAAATAAGTTAAAGCTAAATGTCTAATAGTTGAGAAGTTATTAAGTGAATTATGGTATATGGAATATTATGCAGCTATTAAAAACATGTTTATGTAGCTTATGTAGTAAAATGGTCAAGTGTAATTACACTAAAATTATGTCTGTATAGGAAAAAATGAAGGGAAGGACATGCATAAATTGTACAGTTGATTTATTGCAGAGATAGGATTGAGAGTTATGAACAAAAAATTGTATTAGTAGTACAATGCATGTACAATAAAGAGACATGATGAACAGTATGAATTAGTGAATTTGAAATTACCAGATTTAAACTTTGGGCTGTTGGGATGCTGTCATTTGCAAATTTCCTTTCCTGTGGGCTTGTTTGTTGCAGGCTAGTTCATCTTCCCACTGTGGTTCCCTAACATGTGTAGCCTATATCCTGCTTGAAGGGAATGATGTTATAGGTAAAGATTGAAGTAGGGTGAACATTTTGAATGGATGGGTTTTTTTGGTCAGGAATAGAGCTAGCAGGGGCCCCTTTGTCCCATAACTTCTTACATTACATATAAATGACTCCTTCCTTTTTCCAGTCAGAGGTCCATTCTTCTTTCACTTACTTTTTTTTTTTCCTGCTGTGCTACTAAAATAGGAATCTTTTTCGAAATTAATATTTTGTGCTTCTCACCCATCCTCATGAGGAAGGGTTGGATCGAACATTCTGATCAGGGCAGAAAGCAGAAGAGTACCACAGGGAAATCTAGTGGAAGTATATGTGTCTATCTTTTACTTTTGATTCATGATATTAGCGCTGGAAGGGTCCATTTTACAGCTATAAACACTGAGACTTGCGAACACCTTGTCCAGGATTCCATTATGCCTTGGGCCCTGGATTCTCAAAACCACTGTCATTATTCCTGTTCAGTCCTAATCCAGACCTCTGTGGTGTCTCAAAAAGCACCCTTCTCTATCTCTGCAAGTCTCCTGGTTGGCTCTGTCATATCCCTCTTTTTTTCCTTTTCTAGAAAGAAAAGTCAAAATCGAATGGTTCAGCAGCCCGGGAACCTAATGGCTTTCCCTCTGATGCCTCAGCCAATTCCTCTCTCCTTCTTGAATTCCAGGGTGAGTTGCATCCATATGTCTTCCTTGCAGGAAAATGAAAATTTAGATGAACCCATTAATAATAAGAATAGTTCTATGTATAATTTCAGTGCCTACTGTTTTGCTGGTATCTTGCTAGGCACTATACATAAATCTTCCCTTTTATACTTCACAGTAACCCTGCAAGATAGATGATAGTATCCTTATTTTCCATTTAAGGAAACAGGCTCAGAGAGGTGAAGTTACATATATAAAGTAACATAACTAGTAAGTGACAAACCACATTAATTCCTGGTTTTCTGGATCAGAAGCTCTTTTCTTTAGACAGTATACTTTATGATTGTACCTGAGAGTAGGCCACCCAAAGCTAGGGCATCTACCTATCCCCTGTTGGCACAAGTTCTGCTTCTTAAATCAGTCTTCAGTAAATGTCCTGCCTGTGTCAGGACCGCATTCATGATGTGACCTCTTACACCTACGTGGCAGTTACTGTTTGTGAAGCGCTTTCACTTCAGTTTCTCATTTTTATTCTGACATCAGCCTGTGATACAAACCAGGCAGTTACTATCATCCCTAGTTAAGGAAATGATGTTTGGAGAAAAAAAGTGTTCTCCTAAGTTCAAAAGTGACAAAGCTTTATTCTTACTTTTTTTCTTTCTTTTATTTTTTTTTTAGAGCTTTATTCTCTTTTTATGATAAAATGCAACTTCCATTTTAGCATAGAAGATCGTGGTCTTCGTAGAAGTAAAGACTAGAAAGGGCTTACGATTTTCTCTTCAAAACTAGTCTGGGAGCACGCAGGTATCCCCTGCCAACCTTTCCCCCAACCCTCTGTCCCTGCCCCAGGGTCAGTGTGATATATGAAGGAATACAAGAAAAAGGTTTTCTAGTTATGTGTGGGGTATTCAATAACTGTAGAACTCTAGGAGACATATATGAGGCTTCCCTTTCTCAGTCTGATCACCATTTCATCCTTTTCATTCAGTGAACATTTAATGATCTCCTACTGTATGCCAGGTATATGCACAAGAAATTCAAGGACCAATAAGCCACAGAGCCTATCTGCACAGAGTATAATGGAAGGAAACTGGTGTGTAAAATAGTAAACTCAGGTGTGCACAGGATACTACAGGAGCATAAAAGAGAAGGTGGTCATTTTTACTCAACAGAGCTTGGGAAATTTGGAGGACATTATGCTTGAGCTCGATGTTGGCCTGTATAGGGACTTTCCAGAAAGGCTAGAAAGAACAAGAAACACACCTGTTCATGAAGTAGCTCTTTGCTTAGGGTCCAGCTTGGTGTGGACTAACAACAGGGAGTGAGACTGGAGATGAGAAAGGACTTTGTACGTTATGATAGGGCCATCTTCTCCCTGTCCAGAGAAGCACTGGGATTTGAATTTTATTGTTTTGGCAGCAGGCAACCATTGAAGGGTTTAGAAATATCATGCTGGCAGAGGTGTGAAGTACAGTGGGAGTACATGGTACTGAAGGAAGGGCAGTTAGGTGGCTTTTGCTGGAGGCTAGGCCTGAACTAAGCCACCAGGAGAGGAAGGAATGAACACAACTCCCGTGTTTTTAACTATTTCTAACTTAGGTGGTGATTTCAAGCCTTCAGACAGCTTCCCAGGTGGGACTCCTTTGGTCCTTGAGGCCTCGGGTGGAACCTAGACCACTAAAGGATCTGAGCTGAATACTTCCAGACACAACCATCCTCCTCCTTCAGACGGCCGAGAATGCCAGACAGATTTTATCATTTTCTACATATCTTGTGTTGTGAGAAAGGTTGAAAGGCATACTGTCCATCTCTTCCACTGGACAATAAGAAAATACAGGGTCTAAACTATAAGTGGTGGATAATAATTAACTGTATCCTGATCTTCCTGAAATATACATGTTGCATATATTTGAAAATTCTAGCTGCACCTGGTGCTTAGAATATGTCGTGAAATAGGAAATGCTTAAATTAATCAACTTAGACTCTGTTGATAATTTGCAGTGCATAGAAGCCCCATGAAGCTCTGCCTTTGGTTCAGAGTGCATCTGCATCAGTGATCATTGTACCTGGTGTGTCTATGGCTGCCTGAGAAGACACCAGAGTTACTCTTGAGGAATAATTACCACCCTCAGCTGTTACCTTTGTCATGTTTGGTTTTCAGATGAAAACAGCAACCAGAGTTCTGTGTCTGATGTCTATCAACTCAAGGTGGACAGCAGCACCAACTCAAGCCCCAGCCCCCAGCAGAGCGAGTCCCTGAGCCCAGCACACACCTCTGACTTCCGCACAGATGACTCCCAGCCCCCTACTCTGGGCCAGGAGATCCTTGAGGGTAAGTCAGGACGAGCATCTTGGAGGGGCCTTGCCTCTTGCTGTTGATGTTTCTCTTCTTCGGAGTAAGTGGATAGAGAAAATGCCACAGAGTCTGGCAGTCTCAAGCTATTTGTTAACAGTTTGGGCTACTTTGGAGAATGGTTGTATTTTCCCCTTACAGAATGAAGGAAGAAAACAAACAATATAAGTGAGCGCCAGGATCTGTGTGAGGCACTTTCAATATTTAACGCCTGGTATAATTCTCTCCCAAATCCTTGAAATAGACGCTATTATCTCCATTTTACAGATGAAGAAGTGGAGTCTTAGAAAGTTTTAATTGCTTATCAAAGATCACATAGTTAGTAACTGGTAGCGTGGGTATCTCTAATTATAGTCCTTCTTACTTCAGAGTTTATTCTCTTTGCATTATCTCCTGTGAATTTCTTCTTATATATTGTTTCTATGTATGTTGATTCTTTTTAAAAAATATATGTTTTTATTGATTTCAGAGAGGAAGGGAGAGAGAGATAAGAAACATCAGTGATGAGAGAGAATCATTGATCGGCGGCCTCCTGCATGCCCCCCACTAAGGATTGAGCCCACAACCCAGGCATGTGCCCTTGACTGGAATCGAACCCGGGACCCTTCAGTCCGTAGGCTGAGCCAAACCAGCTAGAACTGTATGTTGATTCTTCAGCCAGGGTTGCCTCTTCAACAAGGCACCTCTAGATAGCCTTAGGAAACCTTCCCCAGCTTTAAGGCAGATTCTACAGGAGTCTCCTGCGTCAGGAGGCCTTGCAGTTCTGCTGACCTTGTTGCTTTTACAGAGCCCTCCCTGCCTGCCTCAGAAGTGGCTGATGAACCTCCCACCCTCACGAAGGAAGAACCAGTTCCACTGGAGACACAGGTAAGGAGGCACTTTGGGTTTCCCAGTTTCTAAGAAAAAAGGAAGGACTTCATTGCTGTGAATTGCATATATTGTGTTGAATGTGCTATAGTGTAGTAGAGTGGGGAAGCAGCAAGGAAAACTAGTGTCTCCAGGTTATAAGGTAGGGGAAAATGTTTGGTTATCTACGAGAAGATTGGCATTGGGCTTCTGGGTTGTAATTAGGGGTGGGGAGGTTCTGGTTCAGAGGGATGGCCCTATAATTCCATGTTCTGGCTGCTCCTAGATGGCCACGGAAGAGGAAGACTCAGGTGCCCCACCCCTGAAACGCGTCTGTGTGGACCAACCCGCAGTGCCGCAGACAGCCTCAGAAAGCTAGCACCATCCTGGCACCCTTCACCTCCTGGCCCCCTGCCTCTATTTATTGCATTCTGGTTCTGACTGTGCTGTGTTGCTGGGCTAAGGGCAAGCACTGGGGTCCAGAGCCTGCCCATAGGAGCCTTCTATTCTGGAAGGCTGACATAGGACTTGGGGTTATTGCATCATCTTCCCTCCCTGGCACCTATGTCTGCTTGTTCCTGAGAAGAGGAATGCTCATGTCCTCTTTGTATCCCAAGTAGGCTGGAGTATCAGCCATCCCAAGGTTTATCTGTCACCTCCAGGTAGCAGTCTCTGCTCCAGAACCTCTGGACTGAGCTGCTGGCGCTTCTATAAGAAGAAAGAGATGTGGACGGCACCCTTTAGAGAAGAGGGTGCCAAGAGTTACTTGAATTGGATGGCGACTGTAGATGTCTGGACTTTCCCTTAGGGCTAGGTGCCCTGTGGGCCGTTATTGGAGGATGCCTAGGTAGAGACTTTGGAGGGAAGGGGTTTTTCTCCACATGAGGGCAAAAAAGTCCATATAGATTTCTTGCTGCCCTGGCACCTCTGCCCATTTCTGAGGTCATCCTGCCTCTCATGGGCTCTCTAGCTGCTGACAATTCCCCCCACCACCACCAAAAGAAAACTATCTCCCCCCCACACACACATGCAGCTTTCTGTTCTTACCCGTACATTTCATTCCAGCATTCTCTGCCTCCTGCCACAGTCCCCAGCATTCATGCCACAAAACCCCAGAAAGAATTTGAAGTCTGACCACAGTACCCATCCCCCAGAGTACTCCTTCAGCTCAGACTTTCTAGAAAGATTCCCTTTCTTTAAAATCTGCATGTTTAATTGAACTTCGTGATTTTATTTTTTGTTTCATAAAAGTTTAAGAAATGGAAATGGGCAACAGTGAGTGAAGACATATTTTAGCACTGAATAGAATATTTTTTAAATTAAACTATTTGAAATATGTCTTGTTGGTATCTGAGTGCTTCATTCTTGAAGGTTGTGGGGGTGGGGCTGGGAGTATGGGTGGCTGAGTGCTTGTGAAGTCACTGTGGACTAGGCTCTGCCCATTGTCTTACTCCCAGAGAATGGCTGTGATGCCAATGATTTGTAGACTCCCTTTGAAGTTGTTGTGTAGTTGGAATTCTATGATTGTTCCTGTGTACACTGAATGCAACCAATTGTTTTCCACAGCTGCTTAGGAGGCATTCATGAGTTCTTTATTTCATTTATTATGGCAAAATACACGTAACATAACATTTATCATTTTGACCATTTTGAAGTATACAGTTCAGTGGTACTAAGTACATACACAATATTATGCAATCATCACTGCTCTCTACCTCCAAACTTTTCATTACCTCAAACAAACCCCCATACCTATTAAGCAGTTGCTCCCCACTTGCCCCTTCCTGGAGGCCCTGACAATCACTAATCTATTTTCTGTCCATGAGTTCCTTCTTGATTCCAAAGGAAAACTAGAGTCATGGTTGAAAGAGTTCTACATTCTACATGTTAAAGAACTTTGTTTCGGTATTCCCTAAAGTGATTCACTTTTCTCATAAAGTGATTCACTTTTCTCAGGAGCTCCAAGTTTATGGGATGAGAGAACCAAATTCTGCTGCCCTGTTTTATCATCCCTAATTTGCTTTTTCTTAAAATTTTACATAACATGTACTATCAAGGTGTCAAATGCATGTCACAGATACTGGAATTGTATGTGGAACATAAAATAAGTATCCTATATAATAAAAGCCCAGCGACCGAACAGTAGAACGACCAGAATGACCGGTCAACCAGTTGCGATGACTGCTCGGCAGTCCCCACAGGCCATGGGATCTAAGGGTTTCTATTCATAGCTTTAAGAATGGAATGAGATCATCAGCTTTTAAGTAGTTGAGGGAGAACACACACTGCTCCTTTTTCATTCTCTTTGTCCCACCTTCTTGCTAGAAAATGAACACCTGGCTCCCGTGGCCCCGCCCCGAGCGCGCTTGGCCAAGAGCTCACTGGCCCTCGGCCCCAGTGAGTCTGTGTAATGTTAACGTAAAAAACCCACTGAATCCTGTAAAGAATTTTATGAGTTTATTTAAGCCAAACTGTCGACAAATGCTAGGAAGCAGAACCTTAGTGAATTGAGATAATGCCCTGGAGAATGGCATGGCACATCTATATACACTGCAATCAAAGGAAGGGGCGTAAGCGGGTTACATGAAATCGACTGGTGATAGACTAGAGAGGTGGGAGAAAGCAAAGGGGGGAGGAACCCCTGGGATTGGATAAAAAGTAAAATGAGCCCTGACCAGTTTGGCTCAGTGGATAGAGCATCCGCCTGTGGACTGAAGGGTCCCAGGTTCGAATCCAGTCAAGGGCATGTACCTTGGTTGC
>NW_005369443.1:440056-441406 GCF_000412655.1 Myotis brandtii | reverse complement strand
AAAAAATCTATAAAATATATTTAAAAAAAAAAAAAAACGACAGACATATACTTAAGTGGGTCAGGAACAATTAACATGATAATAATGAAGGAATTTGTGGTATTTGTCCTGGCGCCCAGGCACCTTAGGCTGTGCCCCAAGGGGTCCAGAATAAGGGAAGTTACAAGTTACCCAGACATTTCAAGGGTATGTTGTTATAGATGCAAAAAGACAGATAGGCTCAGTTAAGGTAAAGGTTGACCTTGTCAGTGAAAATATCAGCCTAGGATAGGGGTGGGCAAACTTTTTGACTCGAGGGCCACAATGGGTTCTTAAACTGGACCGGAGGGCCGGAACAAAAGCATGGATGGAGTGTTTGTGTGAACTAATATAAATTCAAAGTAAACATCATTACATAAAAGGGTACGGTCTTTTTTTTTTTTAGTTTTTTTCATTTCAAAAGGGCCGGCTCCGGCCCGCGGGCTGTAGTTTGCCCACGGCTGGTCTAGGACGGTAACTACCCACCATAACTGCTTTTAGTTAAAGTTTAATTTCAGACCAAGACTGCTATGCAGGCCCTTCCCTGAGCTTGTCAGGTTAGCATGTGACCCCTTTGTCCACACTTCCAATGGCCTTTACACCTAGTGCCTCTGCCTGAGCATCTTAACTCAACCTGTATCACTGACTGAGCACCCACCGTGTCCCAGGTGATGCCGGGGTGCTCACAGAGCAGCAGGGAGCCAGCCACCCTGTCCTGCGGAGGGAGCGTGTGTGCCGCCAGGAGGAGAGGATGGGGGTGCGGGGAGGAAACATCCTTGGACAGACGTGAGGTGCAGCCGTTAGAGGGCAGAGGCACCATGAAAACATGGGAATGAAGCCACATAGGGGCTCCGCGAGGGAAGGCCAAAGGGAGGCTCACTGAGGGAAACTGAATGGATGGAGGAGAGGCCGGCAGACACCTGGAGAAGGGCATTGGGCAGAGGGGACAGCCCATGGAGGGGCAGCAGGACGAGCAAGAGGCCGAATGGACGGGGGTCGAGGGGCACATCCTGTAGAGATCGAGGGCTGGTGAGAACCTGGTATCCCCTGAGTGCAGGGGGAGGTGCCAGGGCTGTAGGTGAGGACCCGCTGGGCTGATGCAGTGGGGACAGACCCTCTGGCTTGTGTCAGGAGCAGACTGAGGGGGAAGAGGAAGCAGGGAGACAGCAGGAGGCGACAGCACCCTCCCCGAGGGCAATGCGGAGACAGTGGAAACTGTGGCAGCCGAGGCAGCAGCTTTTGGGTGTGCTGGAGGGAAGCCCGAGCATGAGGAACTGTGTGTGTATGTGTGTGTGTGTGTTGGGGGGCGGGGGGGTGAGGAGGCCCCATGCT
>NW_005369443.1:433486-439990 GCF_000412655.1 Myotis brandtii | reverse complement strand
TCCGTTTTGAGGGTCTACCATACCTGGTTTCAAACCCAGACCTTAGTTTGAGCTCCACACGAGGGACGTGGAATGTTCACAACCAGTCTCCCACCGTGAAGTCCAGGCAAGTCCAGGCGGTGGGTCATTCCCATCTCCCTGCCCTAATCCCTCCATGTCCCTCCCTCCCCCATCTCTCTTCAGTTGATGACACGTACTTATTGGAAACCAGCAAATCGTTTTATTTTTGGTACAAAAACCAACAAAACAGAATGTACAGTATTATGGAAAGCAAACGTTGAAAACCAGGAAAATGAAGCCCCCTTGTGGACACACAGATCAGCTGTGCCCAGAACCCGGGTCATCCGTGACACAAAAGGGCTCAGGGTCCAATGCAAAGGGCTTGCCCAGGTGGTCCAACTCCAATCCCTGACTCCAGTTTCCAGGACAGAGAGGATCCCGCACCACAGAACAGAACAGCGGAGACCAGCTCCAAGTCCCATGGCCTAAAGCAGTGATGGCGAACCTATGACACGCGTGTCAGAGGTGACACACGAACTCATTTTTTTGGTTGATTTTTCTTTGTTAAATGGCATTTAAATATATAAAATAAATATCAAAAATATAAATCTTTGTTTTACTATGGTTGCAAATATCAAGAAATTTCTATATGTGACACGGCACCAGAGTTAAGTTAGGGTTTTTCAAAATGCTGACACGCCGAGCTCAAAAGGTTCGCCATCACTGGCCTAAAGCAATGCTTGCGGTGCTTCCAGAGAAAGAAACGCTCCTGAGACGCTGGGACAGGGTGGTCAGCATCCAGATCGCTGCCTCTAACTCCCACCTGGGGTCTGTGGTGCACCCAGCTCTCCCCTCCCTCCTCCTCCCATGTCCCCTCCCAGGTGAACTATGGATGGCCCTTCCCATCCTCTGCCCTCCTCAGCTCTGATGGCAGGTAGGGAAGGTGGGGGGTCATGCAGGGAATCTGAGGACCTTGAGGAAATGCCGCTTGAAGAGCCAGAGACAGTGTCCGTCCCCTGGCTGAACCGCTTAACACAGAGGCCTCATGAGTGTGTGTTTAGAACCAGTCCTCCTCCCTCCCCCCAACTCTGCCACTGCGTAACTTGGCTGTTTTGGGCAAGTTGGCCTCTAGAGTGTTAATTCTCTCTCCTTTAAAATGAGAACAAGAGCCCAGTGGGCATGGCTCAGTGGTTGAATGTCGACCTGTGATTCAGGAGGTCAAGGTTTGACTGCCTGGGTTGTGGTCTCGATCCCCAGTGTGGGGTGTGCAGGAGGCAGCCAATCCATGATTCTCTCATCATTGATGTATCTCTCTCTTCCTCTCTGAAATCAATGGAAGATATCCTATATAATAAAAGCCTAATATGCAAATTGTCACCTTGACCGGGAGTTCGACTGCTTGCTATGACGTGTGCTGACCACCAGGGGACGGCATGGAACATGGCGGGCATCAGCAACGAGGCGCTGGCAGCAGGCTGGGCTTCCAGGTGAGCCGGGCCACAGCTGCCAGGACTGCAGGGGCCTGTTGGGCTCCCCGTGGGTTCATGCAGGAGCCGGTCTGCGAGGCTGGCCAGGAGAGAGTGCGCTGCCCACCCGGCTTCCGTGCAGCACCACTGGGCAGCCCAGAGGCCCACGGTGCACCCCAGCTCGTGGTGTCTGGCTGTGCTCACATCTCTGCATAGGGACTCAGGCACTGTGACTCAGGTGGAGGGGGCCCAGGTGCTGCCCAGGGCCCAGAGGTCAGCTGGGACCTGCCTTTCCACACCCAGTGGGCATGGCTCAGTGGTTGAATGTCGACCTGTGATTCAGGAGGTCAAGGTTTGACTGCCTGGGTTGTGGTCTCGATCCCCAGTGTGGGGTGTGCAGGAGGCAGCCAATCCATGATTCTCTCATCATTGATGTATCTCTCTCTTCCTCTCTGAAATCAATGGAAGATATCCTATATAATAAAAGCCTAATATGCAAATTGTCACCTTGACCGGGAGTTCGACTGCTTGCTATGATGTGTGCTGACCACCAGGGGACGGCATGGAACATGGCGGGCATCAGCAACGAGGCGCTGGCAGCAGGCTGGGCTTCCAGGTGAGCCGGGCCACAGCTGCCAGGACTGCAGGGGCCTGTTGGGCTCCCCGTGGGTTCATGCAGGAGCCGGTCTGCGAGGCTGGCCAGGAGAGAGTGCGCTGCCCACCCGGCTTCCGTGCAGCACCACTGGGCAGCCCAGAGGCCCACGGTGCACCCCAGCTCGTGGTGTCCGGCTGTGCTCACATCTCTGCATAGGGACTCAGGCACTGTGACTCAGGTGGAGGGGGCATGTGGGGACCCGGGGGCCCAGGTGCTGCCCAGGGCCCAGAGGTCAGCTGGGACCTGCCTTTCCACACCAGACGCTCACGCTTCAATCGCCGGCCAGTCCTACCTAGGGACCGCACTCATGCACAAATTTTGTGCACCAGGCCTCTTGAGTTTTAATGTTTTTAAATGAAGTTATTGAAAGTATAATGACTAAGATAAAAAATGATGAGGCACATTTGGAAAAGAACCAAGTGGAGTTTCTGTGAGAAACAATTACTGAAATCAAGTGTCACAAAGGGTAAGCAGGAGAGAAAGCTAACAAAGGGAGGTAGCTGACATTCGTGGTTACATCATGATCAGGTGCTAGGACTGGGAACAGGAGGCTGATAGAACGGCTCAGGAGCTGAACTTCTCCATGGAACTACATAGAGCATAATGTGGTAGACTCTGGAGTAGAGCCCGTAAAAGAACATACAGGATGATGAAAAAGGTGTAATGGAAACCATTCTTTTCTTTCATTGGCTTCTACTTAGCACTACTTCATTGATATTCTAAGAAATTCAGGCTAGCAGGCTAGCAGTCTATGCTATCATCCCAGAACCTTGGTGCAGTAAAGGTTAGGAGGAGGAGGATAAAAAGAAGGGGAAAAGATAAGGAATCACCACCAAGTTATTCACAAATAACTTGTAAATTCCCTCTTGAGTAGTGGTAGGCCCAATGCATAGGCACATTTGAATTATTAAGAAAAATACATATGAGCCCACTAACAATTCATGAATATGAATAAGCACTAAAAATCAATAGAGCTTAATGTATTTTTATACAAGAGAACTTTGGAGCATGGAAAAGGCGAGTGCATGGGAGCAGATTTACTCATCTTGGAAAATGGCATTTATTTGTTTTACAAATATTTGTTGAAAATATGTCCTGGCTTCTCTATAAAGTACAACTGGTAGACATTTGGTCTCTGCCTTTCAGGAGCGTCAGTCTGGTGAGGCAGAGAAGCTAGATAGGAGTCCGCGCTGTGGGCATGGTGAGGGCAGAATACAGCTAGGGCTCCGAGAAGGATCTTGGAGGCTTTGAGATCATAGAAGTTTTATAGAAGAGGTGGCCGTTGAGGCAGGGCCTTGAGGAATTTGTCTGGATGTGAGGAAAAACTACTCTGGGCAGGTTGGCATGAGCAAACAAATGGAGGCTATATGTATGTATAGGGAGTAACTAGAAAATTGGGTTTCTATTGTTCTAACTTTATTTTGAGAATTTTCAAAACTACAGAAAGTTGAAAGAATAGTTTAATAAACTCTTAATCTAGATTCAACCAATATATTAACATTTTGCCATATTTGTTCTATATCTCAATACACATTTTTTCTTCTTTCCTGAATTACTTGAAAAGTGGTTGTCATTCTGACATTTGAGCCCTAAATATTTGAGCTTATATCAACTAAGAATAAAGACATTTCCCAACATGACCAGAGTTATCTTTTCATACCCAAGAAATTTAACAATGATTCAATATTATCTAATCAACATATTCAAATTTCCCAAACTGTCCCAACAAAGTACTTTAGTGTGGTTTCCTATATTCCTCCCAAATCTAGGATCTAATCTAGGGCCACACATGGCATTTAGTTCTCTTGTCTCTTTAGTCTCCTTTTAGGACATTTTCTGGGAGGGGGTGGATAGGTGTCTTTCATGTCAGCCATATTTTTGAAGGGTCCAGGCAGTTATTTGTAGGATGTCTCACAACCTGGATTTATCTTTCTTTTAAGGGTCTCAGGTTAAATGATTTTGGTTATATTTATTTTCCATTGCCTTATGGCAAGAGGCACATATTGTCAGTTTGTCCCATTAGTGATGCTGAGTTTGATCAGTTGGCTAAGATGGTGTCTGCCAGACGTCCACCTTCAGGATGCTTTTACATAAGTAATATGTAGGGAGTGATAATTTTAGATGGCTCCCCAATGATTTTAGCATTCATTGGTGATCTATTTCTGAATCAATTACCTTATTGAAGTTTACAAAATGGTACTTTTTGTAAATCCATCATTCTTTTCACATTCATTGACAGCTTTCTGTAAATAATAGATTTCCTTTCACTTCTGTTTTTTCTTTCTTATTTTTCATTTAATTTTTTTTGTTTTTTTTTTTGTTAATCTTCACCTGAGGATATTTTTCCCATTGATTTTTAGAGATTGGATGGAAGGGAGGAAGGGAGAGAGAAACATTGATGTGAGAGAGATACATTGAGTGGTTGTCTCCTGTATGCTCCCTTACTGGGGCCTGGATTGAACTTGCAACCCAGGTATGTGTCCTTAACTGGGAATTGAACCTGCAAAACTTTGGGGTACAGGCTGACACTCTAACCACGGGGAAACACTGGCCACGGCCTGTTTTCCTTTTTGCTGAGTATTATTACAGGCTCGTGGATTCCCTTTATATTCAACTAGTGAACCGGTGCATGGATTCGTGCACATTGAAAGGAAATTAATTAGGAGGTAGCCAGCGGGGCGGGACTGGGCCAGATGGGCTGGACATGCCCTGGAGCCAACCTCCCAGCATCTAAGGAGTGAGCGGGGTCCCTCTGGCAGGGGGGGTCCCTTGGCCTGGCCTGTGGGGATCAGGCCGAAACCAGCTCTCCGACATCCCCCGAGGGGTCCCAGAGTGCAAGAGGGTACTCTGCAAGTGTGCAATAAACCAGATTCGGGCTGACAGTGCCCCAGCAACAACATAACCCACAGCCAAAGGTGGAATCGCGTGGCCCCACGAGGAATCGGGCTCCCTCCTCTCTGGTTTTGGGGTGCGTCACCCAAGAACCACTGCTGCCAAGTCACTGCAGCTCGGCAGCTCCTGTGTTGAGCGTCTGCCCCCTGGTGGTCCATGTGCATCATAGCGACCGGTTGGACACTTAACATAATATATATAAAGTGCATTACTGTCATTTTTTTTCCTTTTAATCCTCACCTGAGGATATTTTTCCATTGGTTTTTAGAAAGAGTGGAAGAGAAAGGGAAAGACAGAGAAATATTGATATGGGAGAAACGCATCGAATGGTTGCCTCCTACACGAGCCCTGACCAGGGCCTGGGCTGGGGAGGAGCCTGCAACCGAGGTACGTGCCCTTGACTGGAATTGAACCCAGGACCCTTCGGTCTGCAGGCCAACACTCTCTCCACTGAGCCAAACTGGCTAGGGCTACTGTCATTTTTTTTAATGTTCAAATTGTCCCAGATTCAGCTTTTTGTGGCTCCTGTGTCCTTTTGACATGTTCCCATTAGTATTTGAGCAGTTCCTTACTTTCAGGAACAACAAGATATTCCTGACTCACCTTGAACATTGCTATTCCTAGTCATTTTTCAAGGAGCCTTGGATCCTCTTAGTAGGAAATGTTATTTAGAAACCTAGATAAACATGGCTTTGCTGAGTAATGAGTTTGAAGGATGTAGTAGAAAGACTGAGGACAGATTCTGAAGAGCCTTAAAGGTCAGAACAGGTAGTTTTGTTTTACTTTCTTGGCTTTAGGAAGTCAATTATTAGAAGCCAAGAACAGGAAAGTGACAGTGTGCAAGATACCATGGAGAGGAAAGAGAGGGAGGCAAGGGGACAGATGGAAGGACATTGCCCACCTGATATATTTGCACATATTGAAAGGAGACATATTCAATTTGGGGATAGAGTGAAGTAAGTATAGGTACATTGAAAACAAAGTAAAAATAGACTGAAGGAAACCAGGGAAAACAAAAGAAGAAAGGAAATGTAATCAGTTCACCATGTGGATTGCAATATAATTATTTTGGGAATATTCTTTTTTTTTAAAATATAAATACTAGGGGCCCGGTGCAAGAAATTCGTGCACTGGGGGGGGGGTGTCCCTCAGCCCAGCCTGCCCCCTCTCACATACTGGGAGCCCTCAGGGGATGTCCTAGTGACAACTTAGGACCGCTCCCTGCTCCCCTTGGGGATAGGGCCTAAGCCGCAGTCTGGCCTCCCTTTGTGGGAGGTGACCGGGCTGATCAGGGGAAGGCACCAGTCCCATCACCGCACTGCTGCAGCCACTGCCAGTCACCACAGCCAGCAAGGTTTTTTTCATCAACACGGACTCCAGTCCCTTCACCATGAAAAAATGACAACTTTCTTCAGGCATTTTCAAGATGTGTCTTTCATATAATAATAATTTCTTTTTTTTTTTTTTTTTTTTATCCTCACCTGAGGATAT
>NW_005369443.1:425689-432416 GCF_000412655.1 Myotis brandtii | reverse complement strand
TCAGGCCTGGGCAGGGGACCCCCATCCCCCCCCAATCACTGGCTCCGCCCCCCACCCAGGCCTGATGCCTCTGGCCCAGGTATCAGGCCTGGGCAGGGGACCCCCATATCCTCCCGATCATCGGCTCCGCCCCCCACCCAGGCCTGACGCCTCGGCCAGAGGTGTGACCTCCATCACCCGATTGCAGGATCGGCCCCTTGCCCAGGCTGACGCCTCCGCCAGCGGTGTCAGGCCTGGGCAGGGGACCCCCATCTCCCCCTGATCACCGGCTCTGCCCCCCGCCCAGGCCTGACGCCTCTGGCCCAGGTATCAGGCCTGGGCAGGGGACCCCCATATCCTCCCGATCATCGGCTCCGCCCCCCACCCAGGCCTGACGCCTCGGCCAGAGGTGTGACCTCCATCACCCGATTGCAGGATCGGCCCCTTGCCCAGGCTGACGCCTCCGCCAGCGGTGTCAGGCCTGGGCAGGGGACCCCCAGACCCCTCCGATGGCCAGCTCCGCCCCCCGCCCAGGCCTGACGCCTCTGGCCCAGGTATCAGGCCTGGGCAGGGGACCCCCATATCCTCCCGATCATCGGCTCCGCCCCCCACCCAGGCCTGATGCCTCGGCCAGAGGTGTGACCTCCATCACCCGATTGCAGGATCGGCCCCTTGCCCAGGCTGACGCCTCCGCCAGCGGTGTCAGGCCTGGGCAGGGGACCCCCATCTCCCCCCGATCACCACTTCACCGCTTCTGGGGCTTCTGGGGCCAGCCTGCGGCCCGGGATGGCGGCTCGCACTGGCGGCTGCTCTGTCCTGCCCTGCCTGCAGTATGCAAATTAGCCACCATCTTTGTTGGCGGTTAATTTGCATATCACACTGATTAGCCAATGGGAGGCATAGCGAAGGTTTGGTCAATTACCATGTTTGTCTATTATTGATAGGATATTTTATTGGTTTTTTACAGAGAGGAAGGGAGAGGGATAGAGAGTTAGAAACATTGGTGAGAGAGAAACTGATCAGCTGCCTCCTGAACACCCCCTACTGGGGATGTGGCCGAAACCAAGGTACATGCCCTTGACCAGAATCGAACCTGGGACCTTTCAGTCCACAGGCCGACGCTCTATCCACTGAGCCAAACTGGTTAGGGTAGGAATATTCTTATATATGTATGTAATGTTTTGGGGGGAAGAAGGCTATGTCCTCATCTTTTAATGAAGAAAGTCAGCAGCTAATATTAACACTGAAAAATTAAAGAATAGCATTACATAGGTTATTTAGAAATATGGAGGTAAATACCAGAGGAAACAGCTTAAAAACTTTAAAATGGCTGCCCAGGGGAGCAGGAAATAGATGGGATGGTGCTGCCAGGCTTCTTTTTGTAGAAATATTTGGTTTTGTGTGTGTGTGTGTTTTTTTTAACTGTTTATGTTTCCTTTTAGTGTTATTTATTTTTTAAAAAAATGTTTTTATTGATTTTTTTAGAGAGAGAGGGAGAGGGAGATAGAAACATCATTGATCCACTGCCTCCTGCACCCCCCCCTCCCCCAATGGAGCCCGCAACCCAGGCATGTGCTCTGACCAGGAATCAACTGGGGACCTCTTGTTTCATGGGTCGATGCTCAACCACTGAGCCACACAGTCTGGGTGCACCCTAAGGGTTTTAAGGGTGGAGATTTTGGGTGAGGTCCCAGGGGAGGATTTCAATAGAATATTCAGCAGTGTTCCTGGTGTGTCCTTTCAGGATTGTGGTCTCCTCTGACTGATTGGCCAGTACCCAGGGCAAAGGTCATTTTTCAATGCAGCTGGTCCTGAGGCTGGTTTTGTTGCTTATCTGGACCTGGAGCTGAAATACAACTGAGGCAAACCCATGACCAGCAATATGCTAGGAGAGGCAAAGTCACCCTGAGGGTGAGGTCCCACCCTACAATTGATTGTCCCTTGCTACCTGGGGCTTTCCACCCTGCTGACCTTCGGCGGTACCTGGCCCATTGTCTTTGCTCTGCTCTTGCCTGTCTAATTGTGTACAATAGTTTTAGCCCCTGTTTTGCTTCCCATGGTCTCAGTTACCCAAGATCAATCATGGCCTGAAAATATTAAATGAAAAATCCCAGAAACAAATTCAAGGGTTTTAAACTGCACGCCTTTTCGGAAATTGCTGTTTTGCTCAGGACATGAATCATCCCTTTGTTCATGGTATCCACATGGTACAAGCTTCTTACTTGTCAGTCACTTAGTAGCCCTCTCAGTTACTGGCGAAGTGGCTCTGTTCAAGAACCCTTATTTTACTTAACAATAGCCCCAAAGCACAAGAGTAGTATGCAGGCAATTCATATGCACCAAAGAGAAGCCATTAAAGTGTTCCTTTAAGTGAAAAGGTATGTATAGGAGGGAAAAGTGTAGGCTGTGTAAACAAAAACTTTCATGGCTGAAATCCTTTCTAAAAGAAAGGGTTTACTGAGCCAAATGCTAGCCAGAAGAACCAGGTCCTGGAGCATGAATTCTAAACCACCAGCAGCAGGGCGAGATGAAGACAACATATTCCTTGGGTCTTCTAAGAAAACAGTTTGGCAAAGAAAGATGTAAATTGTTTTGAAAGAATTTACGTTGGCTATAAAGGGGGTAATAGAAGGTGAAGTGGGGCTAGTTCAGAGTCTAGACTTGTAAGGAAGAAGCATTTGCTTCTTCGGATTGGTTGTGGGCAACTGTGGGGGACATTCAAGTGTAAACAAATGGACTTACCTGATAGTCATACTCAGCTATTCTCTTTAGATAATCCAGTGGAAATAGCCACTTGAAAGTTAATTCAAAGTTTTAACATACATTCAGGAATGCAAGTAGTCTTTTGTTGGCCTTGCCCTTTAGCTGTTAACTGATTAACCTCTATCTCCTCCCTCCACCCTCAGGTCTGCTGTAATTTAATTTAGCACTTCTCAGAATTTTTTCTTTGTCATATATAAAGGTTCGGTACTATCTATGGTTTCAGGCATCCACTGGGGGTCTTGGAACTTTCCCCTGAGTATAAGGGTGGTGGAGACTACTGTATCTGGTTTACCCTGTAGCTGTAGAGCTCAAGAGAGGTCAAGGCTGACCCTTCAAGGTTGTGAGAAAGGTGGAGCCATTAATAGAAATAAAAAACACCCAGACTTGGCCGGTGTGGCTCAGTTGGTTGAGCTTCGTCCCATGCACCAAAAGGTCCCTGGTTCAATTCCTGGTCAGGGCACATACCCAGTTTGCAGGTTCGGAGTATATGTGTGGGGCAACCGATCGATCCTTCTCACATTGATGTTTCTCTCTCTCTCAAATCAATAAAAACATATTTAAATAAATTAATAAAGTAAAATAAAAATGCCCAGAGAAAGCCAATGATGGAGGAAAGGGAAATAATAAACTGTGGTTTTGGCCCTGGCCAAATAGCTCAGTTGGTTAGAGTGTTGTCCCAATAAACCAAGGTTGCAGATTCCTTCCTTGGTCAGGGCATATATAAAGAATCAAACAATGGCCCAGCTGGTGTGGCTAAGTGGTTGAGCTTCAACCTATGAACCAGGAAGTCAGTTTGATTCCCAGTCAGGGAACATGCCTGGGTTTCGGGCTCAGTCCAACGTGCAGGAGGCAGCCAATCAATGATTCCCTCTCCACACTGATGTTTCTATCTCTCTCTTCCTCTCCTTTCCTCTCTTAAATAAATAAAAATATATTTTAAAAAATCAAACTGTGTTTTTGGGCTGTGTTGAATTTGAGGAACCAACAGAACGGTCAGGAGAAGACCAGCCAGAAGCTGGAAATGTTTAAGCAAGGGTTTATGATTACATCAGTGAAGCATGGATGTGTGGCAGGGCACAGCTCCATATGACACAGACCACAAAAACAGACCCTGCTCATTGAGCTCCTGTCATAAAACTATCCAGTGGAGATCTGCATGGGGAAATGTGCTATACATCTGCAGACAGTGTTATTCCTGCAGCGAAGGAGTCACAGTTGTCTTTGAGCAGTAGACGCTCTGGTATAGATTCCTGGAAACAACACATTTTAATCTCTGCCCTTTATTATTATTTATTTAAATGCTGGTAGAGAAAACACATTGAACAACAAATTTTACTAAATTTATGAATAATAAAACCTTGAGAATTCAGTGAAAGCCTATGGGGGCTGGAACAATTGGGAAAAGGCATTGGGAAGAAAATGTGGGATTTGGATGCACAGAGGAGATAGAAATAACTTCTGGCACTGGGGAATTCTGGGAACTAGGAGAAAGTTGGCTACTTGGGGGCTTGCTGAGAATTAGGCACTGGAAGACTGGATAGGAAGAGTCAACTCAAGGATTTTGTCAGCAACGAGAGTCAATGAGTGGAGGCAAGAGCATACAATGGAGTAAAGACAATCTTCAATAATGGTGTTGGGAAAATTGGACAGATACATGCAAAAAAATGAAACTAGACCACCAACTTACACCATACATAAGAATACACTAAAAATGGATAAAAGACTTAAATGTAAGTGGCAAAACCATAAAAATCCTACAAGAAAACAGGCAGTAAAATCTCAGACATTCAGGCAGCAGTATTTTCACTGATACATCTCTTAGGGCAAGAGAAACAAAGGAAAAAAAATAAACGAATGGGACTACATCAAACTAAAAGGCTTCTGCACAGCGGAAAAAAAAGACCACCAACAAAATGGAAAGGGAACCTATTGTATGGGAGAACATATTTGTCAATGACATATCTGATAAGGTGTTAATTTCCAAAATATACAAAGAACTCATACAACTCAATACCAGGAAGACAAGCAATACAGTTAAAAAATGGGCAAAGGACCTGAAATACACACTTCTCTAAAGAGGACATACAGATGGTCAATAGGCATATGAAAAAATGCTCAACGCCACTAATCATCACAGAGATGCAAATTAAAACTACAATGAGGTATCACCTCACACCTACCAGAATGGCTACCATCAACAAACCAACAAATAAGTGCTGGCAAAGATGTGAAGAAAAGGGAACCCTAGTACACTGCTGGTAGGAATACAGACTGGTGCAGCCACTGTGGAAAACAGCATGGAGTTTCCTAAAAAAATTTATCCCTAGCTGGTTTGGCTCAGTGGATAGAGCGTCAGCCTATGGACTGAAGGTCCCAGGTTCGTTTCGGTCAAGGGCACATGCCTGGATTGTCGGCTCGATCCCCAGTAGGGGGCGTGCAGGAGGCAGCCGATCAATGATTCTCTCACATCATTGATGTTTCTATCTCTCTCTCCCTCTTCCTTCCTCTCTGAAATCAATAAAGAAATATATTAAAAAAAAATTTTTTTTTAAATGGAACTGCCATTTGACCCAGTGGTCCCACTTCTTGGAATATATCCTAAGAATCCTGTAACACCAATTAGAAATCAGAAAGAATATATGCACCCCTATGTTCATAGCAGCATTATTTACAATAGTTAAGATCTGGAAACAGTCCAAGTACCCATCAGTAGATGAGTGGATAAAAAAGCTGTGGTATATTTACACAACGGAATAATATGCGACTGTAAAAAAAGGAGCTCATGTCCAACCCGTATGGTTCAGTGGTTGAACGTCGACTTATGAACCAGGAGGTCACAGTTTGATTCCTGCCCACATGCCAGTGTTTCGGGTTCAATCCCCATAGGGGGTGTGTAGGAGGCAACCGATCAGTGATTCTCTCTCATCATTGATGTTTCTATCTCTCCCTCTCCCTTCCTCTCTGAAATAAATAAAAATATATTTAAAAAAAAAAAGGAGCTCATATCCTTTGTGACAGCATGGATGGACCTGGAGATTATTATGCTAAGTGAAATAAACCAGTTAAAGACAAATATCACATGATCTCACTTACATGTGGAATCTAATGAACAAAATAAACTATCAACAAAATAGGTCCAGAGACATAGATGCACAGTACAGACTGATAGATCTCAGAGGGGATGGGGGAGGAGGGGCCAGGAAGAGATTAACTAAAGAACACAAATGCATATAGGCATAGCCTATGGACACAGACAATAGTGTGGGGAAGGCCTGGGATTGGGCAGGGGCTGGGTGGAAGACAGCAAAGGAGGGGAAAATGGGGGACATCTGTAATATTGTCAACAATAAATTAAAAAAAAAAAGTCATTGAGGCCCTGGCAGGGTAGCTCAGCTGGTTAGAGTATTGTCTGGATATGCCAAGGTTGCAGTTTGAACCCTGTTCAGGGCACATACAAGAATCAACTAATGAAAGCATAAATAAGTGGAAATCGATGTTTCTCTCTTTCAAATCAATCTTTTAAAAGAGTCAATGAAAGTATTAGAACAGAAAACTGGTAACTGCATTAACTTAGTCTCTCTCTTTTTATTTATTGTTTTGCTAATCCTCACTAGAAGATAATTTTTCCATTGTTTTTCAGAGTGGAAGGGAGGGAAATGGGGAGGGGACTGTGGGGGGAGAGAAACATCAATGTGAGAGAGACACAGCCACTGGTTGCCTCCCACACACGCCCTGAGTTGCGGGGGGCGGGAGGAGTGAACTGCAACATGCCCTTGACCAGGAATTGAACCCCCAATCCTTTGGTGCACAAGCCCACACTCTAACCACTGAGCACCATGAGCTAGGACTCCCCTTTATCCCATATAATAAAGAGGTAATATGCAAATGACCATCACTCCAACACACAAGATGGCTGCCCCCATGTGGACACAAGATGGCCAGCAGGGGAGGGCAGTTGTGGGCGATCAGGCCAGCAGGGGAGGGC
>NW_005369443.1:422415-425526 GCF_000412655.1 Myotis brandtii | reverse complement strand
GGTTAGGGGGCAATCAGGCAGGCAGGCAGGCGAGCAGTTGGGAGCTAGCAGTCCTGGATTGTGAGAGGGATGTCCAACTGCCCTGTGGGATCAGGCCTAAACGGGCAGTCGGACATCCCTCGAGGGGTCCCAGATTGGAGAGGGTGCAGGCTGGGCTGAGAGACAGCCCCCCCCACTTGCACAAATTTCGTGCAACCGGGCCTGGTCCCTCCCCCCAACTGCCCTCCCCTGCAGGCCTGGTTGCCCCCAACTGCCCTCCCTTGCAGGCCATCTTGTGTCCACATGGGGGCGGCCATCTTGTGTGCTGGAGTGATGGTCAATTTGCATATTGCTCTTTATTATATAGGATAAAGGAGAGTCCTAGCTCATGGTGCTCAGAACAAGCCCACAACCCTGGCATGTGCCCCTGACTGGAATCAAACCCGGGACCCTTCAGTCTGCAGGCTGAGGCTCTATCCACTAAGCCAAACCAGCTAGGGCATGGGCTCCCTTTTTTTGATATCTTCAGTACAAATGTTAAAATACTGTGTTAATCAGTTCCATTGTTTATAAATTTGAGACACAGAAATTGAGGACCTACACCAAGCAAGAGTCATATTAAAGGTTTGTTTTTTATATTGTAAACTAATATATAATCACTATAGAAAACAAAAAAGAAAACCAACCATAATCCCACCTCTCTAAGATAAGCACTGTTCTTTATTTGGGGAGGCCCTTATTAACTCATTTTGGGGCTCTAGTTGACAACCCATCCTCACAAAACTACATCTCTAGCTTCAAACATTCCAACTGTGTTCTGGATGGCTCTCCAGTGAGCTCATTGAGTCTCCCAGTCTAGAGCTCTACCAACACCAGGGCTGGATTCCAGCCCATTTTGGGCCCAAGTGCTGAAATGATTATGGTACCCATTCTTGTGGGCAATTAGATGCCGTTTTTGAAATATCAGTATTTTCCAAATATTTGTTTTTTAATTTTTGTTTTGTTTTTCTTAATGTTTTTGGAGTATTTGTGTGTAGTCAGCTCTTAGCTATCTAGTCCTTCAAATGTCTATCCCATTAGTCATCCAGTCTGTGCCTCTCAAATCTGTCTGCTAGTCTCCACTGATCTTGTTACATTTGAGGCCCTTGGTGTCACTGCCACAAACAACTGCAGTTCTCTTCTAAGTGGTCACTCCAACCATCACATGCTGTGGCCAAGGGGATCACTTCTTTTCCCACTTCCATCTCTTGATATTTTTTGCCTCAAAACCCCTATGTTTTTTTAAAAAAAATATATTTTATTGATTTTTTACAGAGAGGAAGGGAGAGGGATAGAGAGTTAGAAACATCGATGAGAGAAACATTGATCAGCTGCCTCCTGCACACTCCCTACTGGGGATGTGCCCGCAACCAAGGTACATGCCCTTGGCCGGAATCAAACCTGGGACCCTTGAGTCCGCAGGCCGACGCTCTATCCACTGAGCCAAACTGGTTAGGGCAAAACCCCTATGTTTTAGGCACATGTCCTGAATTTACCAAGTCTGCCCTGCTGCTCCCTGTGCCTATAATGTTTGTGTCTCATTTCTTTGTCTAGTCCAGTGCAACTTATCTTTTTACAATCAACTCAAATACCATATCTCCTGAGAAGAAACCTAATCCTCTTAGAAGAAATGGCTACTCAAGGAAGACGACCTTCCTTTTCTGCTAGGTGATCAGAGAAGGCTTCATAGAAGTGGCATCTGGTCTGATTTAGCACTTACCTTTTACTGGGGGTATTCTTCTCACCTCAAGGTGAAAAAAAAGGAGAAAAAAATCTGGTATTGGCACGCTGCATTCCCGGACACCCAGCAGTCTATTCCTGTTGAGTAGGCTGCGAAGGATGTTCTGGGGCCACTGAGGATCTTTGAACCAAGGAAGACAATTTAATGGGGAGAAAATGATAGTCAGTGTGTTTCTGATTGCATTGAACACCCAAACAGACTTTGGACTATGTGGGCATAGTCTGCATGGAGAAGCAGCTTAAATGTCCTCATTTCCAGGCAGTTACTGCTGTCTTCTTACTTTGGTCAGCACTCATCACTTAGAACTATTATTTATCTCTTACTTTTTCAGGGGAGTCTAACACAGGGCCCTGAACATTGTAGGTGCTAGTAATTATGATTTGAAGGGAAGGATGTCTCTTTAATAAGTATGTCCTTTAGTACATTTTTCCGAGAGATTCCATATTATCCTTTCCAGCAAGCCCTAAGTAGCACCATACCAATATCCAGGTCTCAACCACACTTTCATCCAGCAGTAAACTCTGGGGTGAGCAAGGCTGGGGCTCAAATTGTCCTTCAGTAGAACCTTTGCTTGGACAAGGTCTTGGGGTTACTTCCCGCCAAACCTCTTCCCATCCGCTCCACGCGCGCATCTCCGGGCGTGGCTGAGCGCGGCGCCTTTAAGAAGGGGGCGGAGCACAAGTTGAAAGACAAAGCCCCTGGTCGCGCGCTCCCCTTCCCCCCTCCAGCGCACCACACGGACAGTGATGCCCGGATGTCGGTGTCGCCGTCAGTGTCACAGATGGCGTAGTGTCTGTATGTGTTAGGAGGCTTCTCTTGTCTCACTCCTTGAATTTCCGACTTTTCGGTTTTCCGCTACCTCCCACTTTCAACTCCACTGCTGGAGGCCTGCGCGCCAGTCACCGGTGCTTACATAACGTGACCTTTCACCTCTTCATACTGCCCTCTAGTGCGTTGCAACCCAACTACGCAGTCGGGGAAGGGGGCTGGATCCAAGCGCAGAGCGGCAGTTCCTCTGAGCCAATAGACTGTGAGCGCTGGCTAGCTCTCCGCCTATTGGAGCATTCGCCACCGGCGCCACAGGAGAGCAAGTTAGTGTGTGTCTTGGCCGGGCGGGGGGTGGGGAGGAGGGGAATCTCCCGCCATTTTTCAATAATTTCCTCCTGTGCAGCTGAGGAGTCGTGACTGTCGAACGCGGGGACCAGTAGCGAAGGTTGGCTGGAGGCTGCCAGCCTGCGCAGCGGTGTGCGTGGGAATTCTGCGTCCTTGCGTCCCGTTCCTTGGCCCTCGCGCGGCCGCGCCACCAGCGAGGGAGCTGATTTGCCGCCCTCTTCTCACCCCTCCCCTCCCCC
>NW_005369443.1:407096-421998 GCF_000412655.1 Myotis brandtii | reverse complement strand
ACCCCTTCCCCGGCACCGCACTTTGTCCCCGGGCCTCGCCGTCGAGGAGCGACCCCCACCACCACACCCCCTGGGGTTGGCTTTAGACCCAGGTACCACAGAGAGCGGGGTTTCCTTTGCCTTTTTTTTTTTTTTTAAATTAAACCTTCAAGTGAAGTTTTTAAAATGGTACCCATGTGGCCTCGTGATCCGGCTTGTACAAGTCGACTGCGTTTTACCCCATCTCTGCGGGGGCGCGTGTGTTTTTCTCCTGGTGGACTTTAGGTGACAGAGTCGTGAGGCACGAAACCAAGGATAAAGTTCCGCACTTAGAGGGGAAGGAAGGAAAGTTACTTTGGAGGAGCTGATGTCTTTCCCTATCCGTGCACAGGTTTGGAATTTTGACGACTTAGGAGATCGGTGATTGTTTTTAAGTAAAATTAAAAAATAGATACCAAGACATACTTAGAGTTTTTATGTTGTAACTTAAGATCACGAGGCTGATGTTTTATATACGAAGCATCGTCTCTAATCATTGTTTTCTTGAACAGGCTTAGTTTTTTGGTTAAAAGTTGTACAACTTCTATTATTATTTCTTAATGGATGCCAGTTGAGTCCTATCGACGCTTATGTGTAAAAAAAAAAAAGGTCTTTGAATCAATCTTTCTTTAAAGCTTCAAGAAGGCTAATGTATTTAGTTTTGTCAGCGCCTTCCCTGTGGTAGGACCTGATTTCTTGTAGTTTCTGCTTTTGTACTGAGGAGGAAGTGCCCAGGTGAGGGATATAATTTGATTTCATTTCTTTTTGTTCACTCCTTTAATGTACTTTTAAAAAAATCTTCACCCGAGGATATGTTTTAATTGATTTGAGAGAGGGAGAGAGAGAGAAACATTGCCTCCTGTATGTGCCGGTAGGTACTAGGGATCAACTGCAGCCGAGGTATGTGCCTTGACCTGGATGGGAACCCCGACACCTTTTGGTGTGTGTACCAGAGGAACGCTCCAACTAACTGAGCCACCCGGCCAGGGCTAATGTAATAATTTATAGGATAATTTCATTCGTGTTCGATTGCAGTTTGTGACTATTGGGTGTTTACATATAAAAAGAAACCTGGAAAGTGAGTCCATGCTGTAGGAAGGCTCTTGAAATATAATTATAGCATCTTAGAGCTGAATGGGTCTTGGAGATGTTTAGGTTCTCCTGCCTGCTTTGCCAGGTGGTCCCAGAGAATTGAGATTGACACACACTGAAAATGATGAGAGTCAGGAGTAGAATCCAGTGCTTTTCCTACCTCATCTCTGTACCTAAATTAAAACCATGGAATGGTACTCCTTTTTAATGATGTTAGTCCACTTTTTGTGTCAGTTTGTGGTATAAGATAAGGTCCATGCCCTGGCTGGTTTGGCTCAGTGGATAGAGCGTCGGCCTGCCGACTGGAGGGTCCCAGGTTCGATTCCGGTCAAGGGTATGTACCTTGGTTGCAGGCACATCCCGTTGTGGGTGTGCAGGAGGCAGCTGATCGATGTTTCTAACTCTCTATCCCTCTCCCTTCCTCTCTGTAAAAAATCAATAACATATATTAAAAAAAAAAAAAAGATAAGGTCCATTTAAGGGAGGGGTGGGGATCCTAATCTGGTTCTTTTTATTGTCCTGTTAAGACTTTTAGATTGCTTTGGAGAAGTACTCGAGTTCTTCTAAATATAACATTATTCTAAGGTTGCCCTATTTTTAAAAAAAACAACATACCAAACATTGATAGAGTGAAAAATTACTTGTGGGAATCTGCCATATCCTTTTCAAATGTCATTTTTTGAGCAGTTGATTCCTCACACTAATATTATCAGATGTTAATTTTTCAGGTATGATGCTAAAGGAGTATAAGAAACATAGAGAAGAGACAAATTCTAAGTCCTTTAAGTACTGAGCCATGTAAAAGTGGCTGTAACTAGCTAATTTAGAACTGGCAGCACAGGCTTTTTCATATAATTTACTAAAATCTTTGAAATATAATGATATATATGAAGTGTTCCTCTTAATGATGACAGTTGAAAACTGAAGGTTGAAACTTAATGGTATGTGTTTAATAAAAAATTCCCATACCAGTATTTGTAGAACCCTTTTAACAAAGGAATTCATAAATTGTGTTACATATTGGGGGTATATTGCCCACTTGGGAGTGTCTACAGTGGAAGCACTTTAGGAGGGTTTTTAAACTATTGTATTTTGTGTTCACCAGGTTGGCATATTTATTTATTAGGCTATTAGGGATTTCTTAGAGGAGAACAAGTACGTGGTTGGGTTTCAGCTGCATTTGAGATACTGTTATTTCCAGTTCTTAATTTATGTTTATAATTATGTTTTTAATAGGATTTGAGTAGTTTTCTTCTAAGTACTACCTTTTGATTGCATGTATATTTTATAACAAATTTATATGATTTATTGACTTAAAGCTGTGAGTGTTGGTATGTTCTTAAAAGCATTATTATACATCTTAATTAAATTTACAGTGGTAGTTGTGAATGATGCACACATTTAATGACTGGGTGTTATATATTGATGATTATGTTTTTTGTACTGTGTCTTTGAATCTGTGCTACATAACTCCCTACTGAAGTACTTCAGGCAGGACAGTAGTTGGGAAAATCTTAGTTGGGAAAATTCACTTTATCAGAATACTTTTAGTTAATTTACTTACTGATTTTAAAGAGAGAGAGAGGGAGAGAGACACTGATTTGTTGCTCCACCCATTCACGCACTCATTGCTTGATTTGAAAAAATGTATTTTTTTATTGATTTCAGAGAGGAAGGGAGAGGGAGAGAGAGAAACATAAATGATGAGAGAGAATCATTGACCGGCTGCCTCCTACACGCTTCCTACTGGGGATCAAGCCTGCAAACTGGGCGTGTGCCCTGACCTAGAATTGAACGCTCAACCACTGAGCCACACCAGCTGGGTTGATTCTTTTTCTTTTTAATTTTCTATTTTTTATTGAATTTACTTGGGTTATATTCGTTAATAAAATTACATAGATTTAAGGTGTGCAATTCTATAATACATCATCTCTATATTGTATTGTGTGTTTATCACCCAAGTCATGTCTTTTTCCATCACCATTTCATTTGATTCTTGAATGCGCCCTGACTGGGGATGGAACCAGCAATCTTGGCTTATGGGGACGATGCTTTACAAACTCAGCTACCCGGCCAGGGTCTATCAGAATCAATTCTTGATGTGATTTGACAGTAGTATGTTACATTGACTGTATTTAAGTCAAGGTGGGTTTTAAGGAGGAACTGAACCTACAAGCAGCCTGTTGTAGGTTAATATTTTTGTTGTATTTCTTTAACTATCTTAGTTTCTAAAGCCTAGAAACAACTGGGTTATTCATTTTTTGCTGCATCAATATATGAGAACTTTTAGCTGGTGTAATGAGGAAGGGCTATTAGAATATGGCCAGAATAACTTGCTTGCCTAGAAAACCATGACTAGAGCATGTTGCGTTTTTTTTTTGTTTGTTTGTTTTTTTCAGAGAGAGGAAGGGAGAGCGGGAGAGAAGGCTAGAAACATCTATGATGGGAGAGAATCCTCCTGCACGCCCCCTACTGGGGATTGAGCCTGCAACCTGGGCAGGTGCCCTGATTGGGAATCAAACCAGTGATCTCCTGGTTTACAAGTCAACTCTCAATCACTGAGCTATACAAATGGGGCTAGAGCATGTTTTAAGAGTTGGAGTTGCAAGACAGGCTCTTATTGGACAGTGGAATACTGAGCTCTTATGTTAATTTCTATAATTTAATTTCTTTAACAAGCTATACCACATTAGAGTGATTTATTTTATTAGAGGAAGGGAGGGAGGGAGAGAGAGAGAGAGACAGACACTTATGGGTTGCCTCCTGAATGCATCCTGGCTAGGGATCCTAAAAACCTGGGTATGTGCCCTGATTGGGAATCGAACCTACCACCTTTTGGTGTATGGGACAATGCTCCAACCAACTGAGACACACTGCCCAGGGCTAGAGTTACTATTTTTATTTTTTATTTTATCCTTACCAAGGATATTTTTCTATTGACTTTGATTTTTTTAATATATTTGTTTTATTGATTTCAAGAGGGAAAGGGAGAAAAAGATAGAAACATTAATGATGAGAATCACTGATCAGCTGCCTCCTGCATGCTCCACACCAGGGATCAAGCCAGCAACCCGGGCATGTGCCCCGACTGGGAATTGAACCCTGACCTCCTGGTTCATAGGTCAACGTTTAACCACTGAGCCATGCCAGCCGGGCATTCTATTGACTTTTAGAAAAGGTGGAAGGGAGGAGGGAGAGAGTGAGGGAGACATCAATGTGAGAGAGAGACATCAGTTGGTTGCCTCCCACACTGGTGGGTCTGGGGATCGAGCCTGTGACCCTTTGGTGCTTGGACAGACACTCTCCACTCTCACCACTGAGCAACTCCGGCTAGAGTTATTTTTAACTTAATGACAAACTGGTCGAAAGAGAAAAAAATAGGATAAAAAGCAAATCTTGACTTGGTACTTTGTCATCTCACTTAGAACTCTTAGGGTTATAGTTGTGCTTATTTAACCTCCATACTTTTCTGGGCCACTTCCTTTCAGGCTATCAAGTCCTTCCTTCCTTTCTTCCTTCACTCACTCACTCCCTCACTCACTCAATTTATTTATTTGTTTATTTATTTGTTTGTTTGTTTTAATCCTCACCTGAGGATATTTTTCCCATTGATTCCTAGAGAGAGTGGAAGGGGGGGAGGGAGAGAAATATCGTGAGAGAGACATGCCTTCCACAAGCGCCCCTGCCAGGGCTGGGGAACCTGCAACCAATGTATGTTCTCTTGACCAGGAATTGAACCCAAGACCCTTTGTGGGCTGAGGCTTTAACCACTTAGCCAAACTGGTCAGGGCTCAAGTACTTTATTGAGAGAAACGATTCTTACAAGGCGAAAGAACAAAGAAGCAGCATATTGTAGGGAGAGGTAGCTCTTGAACTCATGAAAGGTAGATGCATAATGAGATAGTCTAGGACTTGAAAATATCTTATCATCTTTTTTTTTTTTTTTTAATATATTTTATTGATTTTTTACAGAGAGGAAGGGAGAGAGAGAGAGAGTTAGAAACATCGATCAGCTGCCTCCTGCACATCTCCCACTGGGGATGTGCCCACAACCCAGGTACATGCCCTTAACCGGAATCGAACCTGGGACCCTTCAGTCCGCAGGCTGACTCTCTATCCACTGAGCCAAACCGGTTTTGGCAAGAGAGAAACGATTCTTACAAGGCGAAAGAACAAAGAAGCAGCCCTTGAACTCATGAAAAGTAGATGCATAATGAGATAGTCTAGGACTTGAAAATATCTTATCATTTATAGTTTATACAACCTTTGGAGAACTGCTTTGACATTTTCTCTCAATTATATGTACAGCAGTAGCTGGAACATAAAAAACATCAATTGGCATTTGCTCTGAATGGTTATTTGAGAGTGAGTGACTTATTTTGGTAACCTAAAATCTGAAATAGGATTTAGAGGCAGCTGTCTCAATATCCTTCTAGTCAGCCTTTTCTCCTTTCATTTTCATTTTTTTCTCTTGCTTTCTTTGAACATTAGTCAGAATAATAACCAGAACAAAATTATATAAACTTAAAAATACCCAGTGTTAAGGGGTGTTGTAGGTATTTCAGTTTTAGCCTTTTAAAAAAAATTGATTTTAGAGCCCGGCTGGTGTGGCTCACTGGTTGAGTGTTGACCCATGAACCAGGAAGCTCCAGTTTGATTACCTGTCAGAGAACATGACCAGCTTTCAGGCATGATCCCCAGCAGGAGGTGTGCAGGAGGTAGCCAATCAGTGATTCTCATCGTTGATGTTTCTATCTCCCTTCCTCTCTCTGAAATGAATAAGAATATATGTTTAAAAAAATGAGTTAGAGAAAGGGGGTGGACGAGAGAGAAACATCGATTTGTTCCACTTATTTCTGCATTCACTGGTTGATTTTTGTATGTGCCCTGACCATCGAACCCACAACTTTTGGGTATTGGGACGATATTTGAACCAACTTGGTTTTTAAAGTAATCAGAAGAAATGGTTTAAAAACAAGCAAGATTGAGAAAAAAGGAAGTTAAGGTGAGAAGCACACACAAAGCACCAGAAAAGAGGATTACCAGTGTAGCCAATTAAAATATTTTGCCTGGGTGAGAAATGAAGATCAGATGCTGGATTTGTTAATGGCTCTGTTTGCTATTGGCAAGGACTGACGAGAAATGTGTAAGTGGCTGCAGTTGGGGACTGAAGCAATGAGGATGATTCCCTCATTTCTGATTAGGGCACTAGGGCCATTCAGTGAGACTGGAATTATCTGTTAAAGTAGCAAGTTTAGGAGGATGAGGTGGGGTAATAAGAATTTAGTTTAGAAACAGTTGGGTTTGAGGTATTATGAGGTATCTAGGCGGTACTGCTATGTTGTTGACTATATGGGTCTTGATCAGGAGGGCCATTTGTATATTTATAACATTCACGGACCATAAAAAATTATCAACTTAAAAATTAACTTGTTATATTTGGTCAAACTTTTTTTTTGCATGTACAAAGCTGTTGGTTTATTCAGCCACAGAGTTGGGGAAAGGCTTACAGTGGCTCAGGTCAGAGTCTCTCCTTTAAGTCCTGGCTACCCAAGAAGAGAAGGGGTCCTTAGTAGGCAAGCTGATTTTTTTAGCGTGGTCTCAACTGGCCATGATACTGTGAAGAAACACTTGTGTCCTCCCTTTAAGTCCTGGCTACCCAAGAAGAGAAGGGGTCCTCAGTAGGCAAGCTGATTTTTTTTTTAGCGTGGTCTCAACTGGCTGTGATACTGTGAAGAAACACTTGTGTCCTCTGTTTTGTTGTCAGGGATATATCTCTAACTAGTAGCCCTGCGCACGAATCCGTGCGCCAGTAGCTCGCTGCTGCCCTCCTGTAGCTCCTCCCGCCCCCCTCAAAGCTTTCTGTCCTGCCCCTCCTGTAGCTCTCTGCCGCCCGCTAGTAGCCAGTAGCTCGCTGCTGCCCTCCTGTAGCTCTCCGCTGCCCACTTGTAGTTCACTGCCCCACTCTCCTGCTGATCCGTGTTCCGGTTGTTATGCGGTTGGTTGTTATGCGGTCGGTAGGTCGGTCGTCATGCTGCAAGGCATAATGACCATTTGCATATTACATCTTTATTATATAGGATTATTATATAGGATTGGTAATGAAAAGAAGCTCAGTGGTTGGCTTCATAGTCTTCTGGTGCAGCAAATTTTGTGCAGGGGATGGTGGGATGAGTCGTCAAGGACATCTGGTGTGCATGGATCCAACATTTTCCATAAGTGGTGCAAATGCTCTTGGAAACTGGTGACTTAGCTATTGGACTATCTGGAAAGGTAGCCTTAACCTGTAAATGAGAAGACAAGGGAATCTTTTTATCATCTGTTCACCAAGTTTTGGCGGTGAAGAAGAAAAGACAGTGGCTAGATAGGATGGTCAAAGTTTCCAAATGTTTATTTCATTTTGTTTTTTAAAATGGAGCTAGCTATGCAGAGTTGAACGGCAAGCTGAGAGGAAAAGCAAAGGACAGAAAATTCTGAAGCTGGGAAACTATGAGCATCCCTCAGAAACTGGAAGGGCGGATGGCCTTCCCTGTTGCCCTGGTCAGTTGGCATCCTGAGCATTGGTCTGCATAAAGGAAGTTGCTGGTAGATATTCCGGCCTCAAATCTCAATTCCCAGTCCTCAGCTCGTACTGCACAGGAAATTTCTAACACAAAGCTGTTTCCTTTGTCACACTATTTTCTGTTTAGAGTGAGCATAGGAAGTAATCTGTCCTGTTCTTTTAACAATTCCAAGGGAATGCCAAAACATCCCCTGGTCTTGGCCTTGCTTGATATATAGTTGTCACAGAACCAAAGTTCTTCCTGACCTCTGCCCTTAATCTTTCCTGCTGCAGTTGAAGCCCATTCCCTCTCATCCTGTCTTTGGAAATAGCATGTGGTAGCCAAAAAAAAAAAAAAAAACCTGCTTGGATAAGGCAATCTGCAGCAGGTAAAGTAATATGGATTTCCTCCAGATCCTAAGGAAGTTGTCCTCATAGATTCTACATTCGTGTTTCCCCCTTAGCCTTGCCTCTCATGAAGATATGGGGGCACTCAAAAATACTAAAGAACTTCCAATTATAACTCATTTCCACTAATATTGTAAGAGAACTATCCCTTTGGCCATCTCAGAGATTCAGATCTGAGAAAACCAGAAGGAATTCCTCAGCTAGGAAACTAAAATATATCTTAAGCTACCCAAGAAGAGTTACACGTGCTTAAGAAGTAACCAGACACCCAATCCAGTCAGCCTCAGAGCCTCTCTGTGTCACCAAGTAGATTCAAGAAAGAGTTAAGTTTTTCTCAAATGCCATCTCAAGAGTCTAGGACAGTGATGGTGAACCTTTTGAGCTCGGCGTGTCAGCATTTTGAAAAACCCTAACTTAACTCTGGTGCCGTGTCACATATAGAAATTTTTTGATATTTGCAACCATAGTAAAGGCAAGACTTATATTTTTGATATTTATTTTATATATTTAAATGCCATTTAACAAAGAAAAATCAACCAAAAAAAAAGTTCACGTGTCACCTCTGACACGTGTGTCATAGGTTCGCCATCACTGGTGTATGGGATGATGCTCCAACCACCTGAGCCACACCAGCTAGGACAATGTTCTCTCTTTAGGATATATTTGTTAATATCATTTACATTCTCCCTGATTTCTCAGTGAATTTCTTCAGTGTTGCTAAGTAACTATTAAACTGCTAAACATTTTGTTTGTTTAAGTAAATTCACTTACTGATTGTCTTTATTTTACCTCCACTCCTCAAGTGCAAACAGGCAAACAAAAATAAAACATCCATCTTGTTAGTTATGATATAAAAATACCATTATAGTTATGATAATAGAAGCCATGCTATTGCCTTTTTTTTCTTTACTGTAGTTCACCCTATCCGTAGGGGATTAGTTCCAAGACCCCCCCAATACTGTATTTGAAAAAGTACCGAAATATTGAAACAGTACTGAACCCTATATATATCATGCTTTTTTATATATATGCATCTTGATAAAGTCTAAGGCTTCTTTTTGGCATATCTCATTTTCCAGTAACATTACTGATGGTGCTTTGGGGCCATTAATAAGTAAAATTAAAGTTATTTGAACACAAGCACTGAGATAACCATAATGGTCCATTGGATAACAGCTGGCTACTAAGTGACTATCACTCAGGTAGCGTATACAGCCTGAATATGCTGGGCAAAAGAGATAGTTCATAGAATGGGATGGCACAAGATTTAAAACATAAATTAATTATTTCTGGAATTTTCCACTTAATATTTTTGAACTGCGTTTGACGGGGTAACTGAAATGAGAGCAAAACAGCTTAAAGGGGACTATAAGTTTTTATACATTTTCAGTGCTTGTCTTTATATGACTATACTAGAGACTCAGTGCATGAAATTCAGCACAGGGGTGGAGGGGGTGTCCCTCAGCCCGGCCTGCATCCTCTCGCAGTCTGGGACCCCTTGGGGGATGTTGGGCCTAAACCGGCAGTCGGATATCCCCTGCAATCCAGGACACTGCATGTGCCAATGACCATACTTTTCATACAGGTGAAAGGCATCTTGCTGTTATATGGGCAGCTACATTTTTTTGCTCTGATTATAAAAAGTAGTACATACTATGATCCTTCTGAGGCAGTAGTACCATTTTCCCCATCTTATGGATGGAAAAACTGAAGCAGAGAGAAGTTAAGTAATTGGCTGTGTTACACAGTTATAAGGGTCAGAATCGGGGCTAACCACAAAATGCAAGCCAGAGTCCATGCATGTCATTGCATCATCCTGTTTTTTCAGTGTTGGAGTAGCCTTGCCAGGTTTTAATTTTTAAACCTAAGAGACTGTTCCCAATATATAGGGTAGGGTCCCTAGGCCTGGCCAGCGATCAGGGCCATCTGTGGGGCGACCAGTGGGTGGGGAGATGAGGGTGCCCCTGCTGGCACCCACCTTGGCTGGCGGCCTGGCACCGCCCCGCATTGAGGGTCTGCCCCTGGTGGTCAGTGCACGTTACAGCGACCAGTCGTTCCACTGTTTGGTCAATTTGCATATTAGGGTTTTATTATATAAGATTGAAGTCTGACTCGTGGTTTTTAATGTTACTGTATTTTGTTTAATCCTTTTTTAAAAATATATTTTTATTGATTTCAGAGAGGAAGGGAGAGGAAGAGAGAGATAGAAACCTCAATGATGATAGGGAATCATTGATTGACTGCCTTCTGCACGTTGGACTGAGCCTGCAACCCAGGCATGTGCCCTTGGCCAGAATCGAACCTGGGACCCTTTGGTCCACAGGCCGACGCTCTATCCACTGAGCCAAACCAGCCAGGCCAATTTTATCTTCTCAATATGTATATCATAGAAAGGATACTGTAGGTTTTTTTCTATATATAATTAAGTATTTTATGAATATGCATTAGTTGTCTCTGTTGCTTGAATATTGTTTTCCTGAGCCACTGCTAACAGAGAGTATGAAGCCCGCTTGGAGAGGTACAGTGAACGCATTTGGACATGTAAGAGTACCGGAAGTAGTCAGCTAACACACAAGGAGGCCTGGGAGGAGGAACAGGAAGTTGCTGAACTGTGAGTAATATAAACATTGCTTTTCTAGCACCATCTTCACATTATTAGGAAAGGGGGCATAGAAAGTAAAGCAATATTTATATTAAAATTTATGGGGGAAAAAAATTTATGGGGCATAAACTGGAATTTGTTACATTAGTATACTGTATTAGTGTCTAAGTGCCCTTGCTTAGTGGAATTTTGCTAGTAACAAAGTGTGTGAAATAGTTATGTATATACTTTAGGTAATTACCAGGCTTTTGAATATTCTTGCTCTACTTTTATCCTGTAAATATTTTGAAAATGTGGTTCTAAACAGTGGACACAAATATGATCTAGAAGTAATATGGAGGTAGCAAATAAGCAGAGATTTTTTAAAATTTTGTGGTCATTTGAAATTTAAGTTAGTATTTACAGCAGCTACCAAAAATAAACACAATTTAAAGACCATTTATCTAAGTGGGGCAGTTGAATGAGGAGTCTGTTTTTTAAAAAATATATTCTTACTAGTTTTAGAGAGAGGGAGAGAGAAAAATATCAATCAGCTGCCTCCTACACGTCCCCTATTGGGGATCGATCCTGCAACCCCTGCAGTGCCCTGACCAGGAATTGAACATGGGACCTTTTGTGACAATCCTCAACCAACTGAGCCACACCAGCCAGGGCTGAATGAGGAGTCTTAAAATTCCTGTCTATATTCAAAGTGCCTACTTGTTTTGGTATTCTCTCAAAGAAAACACTCAGAATTGGGCATTAGGAACATGTAAAAGATAAATAGAAACTAGGGATGTAAATTACTCTTTTGGGAATTTGGAATAGAAATTTTTTCTATGGACTTCTTATTGACTTTTCCTGATAACCCATAAGCAAAGAGCATATAATTCTGCTCTTTTGCTGGTGTAACAGAACACTGGGTTTAGTTGAGGTCTGGGTTCTAGTTATGGCTCCAGGACTAATAATTAGTCAAGTTTGTTAACCTGATGCCTGTTTCTTCTTAGCTTGGGTCACTTACATCGTTCTGTTTTAGATTAGTATTATTTATGTATATGCCCTTTTTAAAGTGTACTAAACCAGGTGTTGGCCACCCTTTTCTTTTTTTTTTTTCTTTTTTTACATGGGACCTTTTGTGACAATCCTCAACCAACTGAGCCACACCGGCCAGGGCTGAATGAGGAGTCTTAAAATTCCTGTCTTTATTCAAAGTGCCTACTGCTTTGGTATTCTCTCAAAGAAAACACTCAGAATTGGGCATTAGGAACATGTAAAAGATAAATAGAAACTAGGGAATTTGGGAATTTGGAATAGAAATTTTTTCTGTGGACTTCTTATTGACTTTTCCTGATAACCCATAAGCAAAGAGCATATAATTCTGCTCTTTTGCTGGTGTAACAGAACACTGGGTTTAGTTGAGGTCTGGGTTCTAGTTATGGCTCCAGGACTAATTATTAGTCAAGTTTGTTAACCTGATGCCTGTTTCTTCTTAGCTTGGGTCACTTACATCGTTCTGTTTTAGATTAGTATTATTTATGTATATGCCCTTTTTAAAGTGTACTAGACCAGGTGTTGGCTACCCTTTTCAATAAACTGTCAGTTAGTATGGTCTTTTTCTTAGCTATTTAATTCTGAGGTTGTACAGTAAAAATAGCCATAGATAATAATACATAAGTGAATGGGAGTGACTGTGTTCAATGAGAGACACATCAGTTGGCTGCCTCCTGCATGCCTCAAGCCTGCAGTCCAGGCATATGCCTGGCTGGGAATCGAACCCGGGGGACCTCTTGGTCCATGATATTACCAAGCTCAATCCACTGAGCTACACCAGCCGGGCTCAAATTTTCTGCATTTTCTTGGTAATAACATATTTGTTTAGTTTGAAGGAAGAGTTTCCTGCCTGGTATGAGAAACTTGTTCTGGAAATGGTTCACCATAACACAGCCTCCTTAGAGAAGTTAGTAGATACTGCTTGGTTGGAGATCATGACCAAATATGCTGTGGGAGAAGAGTGTGACTTTGAGGTAAGTTCCTATATTCTTTAAAAATATGAGATTTGATTCACTAACCATATATCAGGATTTGAGCATAGATTATCCAATGCATATCTGTGTGTATAAAATTGTGTTACATGAAGTCTCTACTTAGTATTAAATATAAAGGCCAAATTTTAGAATACTGGGCTAGCCATTTTACATTCTTGCCGATTCTGCACAGAAATGTTGAGGTAGTAAACAGGCTCAGATAATTAAATAGGTTTGTTTACATTGTTGTATATATTATGAGTGATTTCAACTGTATGTAATGAAATATCTAACAATGGCTAGTACTTCTCTAACTTTAGCCTAAATAAAATCTTAAACTATTCTTAAACTATTTAAAAATATTGAAGAGGCCCTAGCCAGTTTTGCTCAGTGGATAGAGTGTCGGCCTGCAGACCGATAGGTCCCTGGTTCCATTTCCAAGGGCATATGCCCAGGTTTCAGGTTCAGTCCCCAGTAGGGAGTGTGCAGGAGGCAGCCAATCAATGATTCTCTCATCATTGATGTTTCTATCTCTCCCTCTCCTTTCCTCTCTGAAATCAATAAAAATATATTAAGTAATATATATATTGAAGAGGAAGGAATGTTTCCAAACTCATTTTATGAAGCCAGCATTACCTTGATACCAAAACCAGATAAAGACATTACCAAAAAAAGGAAAACTTACAGGCCAATACTGTTGAGGAATATAGATGCAAAAATTTTCAACAAAATATTAGCAAACTGGATTCAATAATGCATTAAAAGAATTATATACTATGACGAAATGGAATTTATCTCAGGGGTGCAAGGTTAGTTCAACATCCATAACTAAATCAGTGTAATACATTTTATTAATGAAGTATAAAAACATATGACCACCTCAGTAGATGGAGAAAAAAGCATTTGACAGAATTCAGCATCCTTTTATGGAAAAAATTTTCTTGTGTGAAGATTAACAAATGAAAAAGGAAATAGAATAGAGAGCCCAGAAATAATTCCTTGCTTATTTGGTCAATTAAGCTACAATAAAGGAGGCAATGATAGACAGTGCAAAAAGATGAAATTGGACTACTTTCTTACACCATATATAAAAATAAACTCACCTGGCCATTATTGTTAAGTGGTTGAGCACCGAACCAAGGTCGCCAGTCCCAGTCAGGGCACATGCCCAGGTTTCAGGCTCGATCCCCAATAGAGGGCGTGCAGAAGGCAGCTCTCAATGTTTCTCTCTCTTCCTTTCCATTCCTCTTTCTCTAAAAATCAATAAAAACATATTTAAAATCAAAACAAAAAAATCTCAAAATAGATGAAAGATTTAAATGTTAGACCTGAACCCATAAAACTGAATGAAAACATAGGCAGTAAACGCTTTGACATTGCTCTTCGAAGTGTCTTTTTGGATATATGTTCTTTTTATAAAATTGATTTTGAAGATAGGGAAAGAAACATTAATTTGTTGTTCCACTTATTTATGCATTCATTGGTTGATTCCTGTATGTACCTTAACTAGGGATCATACTCATAACCCTGGTGCATCCTGATAATAATCCAATCAACTGAAGACGACCTTGCCAGGGCTGGATATATGTTTTCAAGAGAAGGAAACGAAAAAAACAAACAAATGGGACTACATCAAACTAAAAAGAGTTTGCAAAGCAAAGGAAATCATTAACAAAATGAAAAGACAGCCTGTTTAATGGGAGAAGATACTCACAAATGATACATCCATAAGGGGTTAATATTAAAAATATATAAGGAACTCACACAACTTATTACCAAAAAACAAGCAATCCAATTAAAAAATGGGCAGAAGACTTTAACAGACATTTCTGTTAAAGGACATAGAGCCCTAGCCTGTTTGGTTCAGTGGATACAGTGTTGGCCTGCGGACTGATGGGTCTTAGGTTCAATTCCAGTCAAGGGCATATACTCGGTTGCAGGCTCCTCCCTGACCTGGGCCCTGCTCAGGGCTCATGCAGGAGGCAACCAATCGATGTGTTTCTCTCACATTGATGTTTCTATCAGCCTTTCCCTCTCTCTTTCACTCTCTAAAAATCAATGGGAAAGTATCCTTGGATGAAGCTTAAAAATAAATAAATAAATAATAAAAGAATAAAATACGTTTAAAAACAAACACAAACAAGCACAGAAGGACCTACAGATGGCCAACAGACATGAAAATATGCTCAATATCACTAATCATCAGGGAAATACAAATTAAAACAACAATGAGATATC
>NW_005369443.1:392997-405971 GCF_000412655.1 Myotis brandtii | reverse complement strand
CCAGTGCACGAATGTCATGCACCGGGCCTCTAGTAAATCAATCAATAACAAGTGCTGGCAAGGATGTGGAGAAAAGGGAACCCTCATATACTATTTGGTGGGATTGGAAATCAGTGCAGCTACTATGGAAAACAGTATGGAGATTCCTCAAAAATTAAAAATAGAGTTGCCATATGATCCAGCAATTCTACTTTGGGGTGTTTATTTTAAGAAAACAAAACACTCAATGTATATGTACCCCTATGTTCGGTGCAGCATTACTAGTAATAGCTGAAAGCAACCTAGAGTAGATGAATGGGTAAAGATGGTCTAGTGAATAATAATTATTTAGCAACAAAAAAGAATGAAATCTTGCCATTTGAGACAATATAGATAGACCTAGAGGGTATTAATCCTAAATCAAATAAGTCAGAGAAAAACTTCACTTATATGTGGAATCTAAAGAAACAAAGTAAAGGAATAAACAACAGAAACAGATACAGAGAACAAGCTGATGGTTGCTAATGAGGAGGTTTGAATTAAGAAAAAGGAGAGTGCAAAACAAATGAGTTATTTAAAAGAGAAATAGAGTGGGTACTGTTTTCCTAATTTGAATAAGAGTTTTATTCTCAAGTTTGATATGATCACCATAGGTTGACAAAGAATCTCACACATACACATATACACATGGGGATGAACATACTTAACTAATAGCCATGAGCTCACCAAATGAAAACAAGAGGCAAAGAGAAAAAAGAAAATAGACACACACAGACTTGAGGATAGATAAGAGATAAATAAATTGAGAGAGTTGTACGCAGATACAAGGACACTTTTCTTACACACTTTTCATCCTGTTCAATCTGCCTTTCTTGGGAAATAATAGCTGGCTCAACAGGAAGCAGCTGAATAATTGACCTTGAAAGATTTCTTCTCCAGAAGGCTTAAATATATGACCATTACTACAGGCAGGGAGATAATAAAGCCTCATGTCAGGTGCCAACTTGTGGGTCCAGTTAATTATCAGCTCTAGAAAAGGGACAAAATCTTATCAACCTGGTCTATCAATCCTCTATGTTTCCCCTTTTAAAAAAATCACTAGAGGACTTACGAATATACATTCTTGAGCCCTATCCCCTAAGGGTTTGGTTTAGAAAGTTTTGGGTAGGTTTTAAAAATTTGCAGTTTTAACAGCTCCACTTATATGTGATGATGCTAACACTCTGGAAACAATGATTCTCATTGATGTTTCTATTTCTCTCCCTCTCACTTCCTCTCTGAAATCAATTAAAAAATATATATTTTAAAAAGCTTCTAGAAGTAATAAGTGGTAGGATACAAGATAAATGTGCAAACACCAATTTATATTTATGTCTATGTGTTAGCAACAAACAATTTGAAATTTAACAAAGAAATACTATTTCAGTATCAAAAACTATGAAGTACTCTAGGAGTAAACCTGACAAAGATACGCATGATCTATACCTAAAAATTATAAAACATTGCTGAGAGAAATTAAAGAAGACCTTAAATAATGGTGAGGTATATCTTATTCAGTTCTTCCCAAGTTGATAATGTAGATGCAACTCAATTGCAATAAAATCCCAGCAGTTTTTTTTAGGAATTGCCAAGCTGATTGTAAAATTTACTTCAAAATACAAAAAAACAACAACTAACCAAAACAACTTTGCAGAAGCACAAGAAAGTTAAGCTAATACTGTCTAATTTTGAGCCTTCAAATTTTAAAGTATTGATATAGTGTGAAATTGGTATAAGAATAGCAAATAGATGCGGAACAATATAGCATCCAGAAATTGACACACACACACAGAGACACACTTGATTTTTGGTAGAGGTTGAAAGGTAGTTAAGTGAAGAAAAGATAGTTTTTTCAATAAGTGGTTCTGATATTGTTGGATATCCATATATATAATAGATTCTTTATTAAATGGAAATTTTTAAACTATTTTACACATGTCTGATGTTTGTGCAGTGATTGCCCTTTGGGCTTAGTACATTGGTACATGAATTATAAACTTGATTGTGATAATTTTATTTTTTAAGATGTCATATTTTACTGGGTGGAAAAGGTGAAGGGCTTAAGTACAAATTGACAGTTACAGAATCACTTATGTAAAGGACAGCATAGGGAATATAGTCAATAAAAATTATGGTGTCAGGTGGGTACTGGACTTATCAGGGAATCACTTTGTAAATTATGTAAATGTCTAATCACTATACTGTATACACCTGCAACTAATATAATATTGAATGTTAACTTTAATTGAAAAATAAAGAAAAAGAAATACATTGGTATTGTAGAAAAAGAATGAAGAAATGAAATCAGGGGCGAAATATGTCATTTTAAAAAATATATATGTTTTTATTGATTTCAGAGAGGAAGGGCGAGGGAAAGAGAGATAGAAACATCAGTGATGAGAGAAAACCATCGATAGGCTGCCTCCTGCATGCCCCCCACTGGGGATTGAACCTGCAACCCAGGCATGTGCCCTTGACCGGAATTGAACCCTGGACTCTTCAGTCAACAGGCGGATTGTTAATCCACTGAGCCAAACTAGCTAAGGCGTAATATGTCATTTTTTAGCATAGAAGTCAGAAATAAAATTGGAAAAAAATCATTGTACTTGGTTGGTATTTTGGAGGTTTAGTGAATTTTTGTTAGGTGGGGTGTAATGTAGGTATATTGGCTAATATATTCTAAACATTATCTTTAGGTTTTCTAGTTTTTATTTATTATCGCTGATTCTCATTCCTGTCTCCTTTATAGGTTGGGAAGGAAAAAATGCTCAAGGTGAGGATTGTGAAGATTCATCCTTTGGAGAAAGTGGATGAAGAAGCCACTGAAAAGAAACCTGATGGTGCCTGTGATTCTCCCTCAAGTGACAAAGAGAATTCTAGCCAAATTGCTCAGGAGCACCAGAAGAAGGAGGCAATTGTAAAAGAGGATGAAGGAAGGAGAGAGAATATTAGTATGTATGATGCTAGCTTTCCTTTGTGACTCTTATTATACACAAATCTTTTTGAGTTATCTAACAAATAATTTGTGATTTGTAAATGAGTTTTGTAGGTAGATATGCCTTTCTTTTGTGATTCAGCAAACAACTAAAATATAAAGCGCTTTGGCTGGTGTACTCAGTGTTTAGAGCATTGCCCCATGCACCAAAAGGTCTTGGGTTCCATTCTGGTCAAGGGCATGTACCTAGGTTACAGGTTCAATCCCCGGCCCTGGTCAGGGTGTATGCAGGAGGAAACTGGTCTATGTCTGTCTGTCTGTCTCTCTTTCTCCTTCTCCCTCTTACCCCGTCTCTGTCCTTCTCTCTCCCTCCCTAGCTCCCTTTCACTCTCTTAAAAAAAAAATCAATGGAAAAGATATCCATGGGTGAGGATTAACCAAAAAGAAAAAGAGAAAAATCCATAAAGCAAATAAAGATTTAAGTCTTCCCTCGGAAGGCATTTCCTCTTAGAAATCTGTGTGCATATACCTAGCTACTCAAGATGGCAAAGAAAGTTTGCTTTCCTTGTCTCTTTAAGTTGGAAAATACTTAACGTCTGTGGGTGGAGAAGCGGGGTTAGAGTAGAAGGGGCAAATTCTAATCTCCATTTCTCTTCACCGTGCAAGCCAATTGTGGTAATTTTAAGATACTTCTTTTATCTAAATCCTGTAACTCAAGTCCCTCCCACATAGGAGCTGCCAGAATTTTGAAACATTATGATATCTAAGAGTAATTTTTTGGGACTTGGCAATTCTAACAATACTGTTTGAAAAGTTGAAGAATTGAGACTTTGCCCATTGGGAAAATTATTCAGCCTCTGAAACCTTCATTTGGAAAAAAAAATCTGTATAAATAAAAGAAATTGACTGTAATAGATTACTTCTGTCTTAAAATATGAGTACTCAAAGGATTTGTGTATATTGATCCCCCCTCCCCATGACTGTTAGAGGATCAAATAATCTTAACCTCTTATTTAAGTGTTACATACAGAGATTGAATTAGAATTAGAGTGCTATGCGCTCTGTTTTCCATTCTATTTTGTCTTTCCAGATATTTTGGATATATTCGGATGTGTTTTAGAGGGATTTCCTTATCTAGTCCCAGGGGAACAATTAACTAATTAAAATTTCCCCAAGGATACTTAACTGTTGTAGCTGGTTCACCCCAGTGTTGATACTTCAGTTTTGTTTTCCACTCTGTATTGTGAATGCTAATGTTTATGTTTTCCAGTTTCTCTCTTCCTTCTTTTTGATACTGAAGTTTTCTAATATGTTCATTACTTAATATTCTCATGACTTAATGTTAATAAATTTTTTGGTTAGGCGTTGCCTGATAATATGTCTTTAACACTTCTTCTGGAAACAGATCCTTGAACTACCAACAATATGTTAACAATTGTTAATTTTATGACTTTGGCATCGTGTACCAGGGAACTTCTATGTTTTAGGCTTTGGTTTTTTATGAGTGTTATATGCCTTAATTTAGTTTTTAATTATTGGAATATATATAATACTATTGCTAGTATGTGGAAAGGGTGGACAGGCTGAAGAATTAGTGTTATGATGTCTACTGAGTGTTTTCAGGGGAAAAATTGATTAGAATTTCCATAGAAATGATAGGCAAATTCCAGTATACTAAATTTTTTCTCACTTAGGTGACCTTTCATTCTGCTTTATGGGGAAAAATGTATTAGACAGAAACTTTCAGCTTGTTCTTAACCTTCCTGTTTGAAATTTCTATATTCTTCCATCTGAGAAGGGAGCTAAAATACTTTGGCTTTGAATTCCATTTCCTCCTACTTTCTCTAGGGTTGAGTTAACTTTTACTATTCTACTCTACAGTGTTTTTTAACCCTCTCTCATGTTTTTTTTTTCCAATTTATAAATGAAGCCCCATTTTCTAAAAACAAAAATTTTTTTTTTTTTCAATTTATAAATGAAGCCCCATTTTCTAAAAACAAAGACATATCCTCCCTTGATTCTGTTGTTTTATTTCTGTCTTATTCATTCAAACCAAGATTCATGAGATATTGTCTCCACTTATTGTGCTATGATAGTCTAACTTGTGCTTCTTTACTCCTGACACTGTTGCTAATAAGATTATAGGTGACCCTCTACGTGCCAATTCCACTGATTTCTTCTATGTTTTGCTTTTCTGTTACATTTACACTGTTGGTCACAGTCATACCTTTAACTTATTTGATACCACAGTTTCCCTTAACCTGGACCCTAACCCTAACCCTTTTCTGTTCTTTTGCCATCTTTAGAAAATATGCATCTGCTTACTTAGACCAAAAATCCTTTGTTTCCCTAGAGCTCACAAGATAAATTCCAATTTCTTTAAACGGTGAACAGGTCCTTTATAGTTTGCCCTCCTTACTTCTTTAGTCTGATTTTTTACTGTAGTCCCGATTATATTTACTCATTATTTGCATTCTCTGAACAAGTCATATTCTTTCTAGGCCTTTCCTGCCTATCTTCCTAAGTTAAACATTGCTGCTCTCTCTCCTCATATTATTTTTGTATACCCACCTCTGTAATATTTACCACATTGTATTATAATTATTGTTGACTCTGCCCATAGACTTTAGCTAGTTCAGGTAAGGATTTTATGAATCATCTTGGTGTCCCATCATTCAATGCCTGATGCAGAGTAGGTGTTCAATAAGACAATTATGAATGAATGAATAGAATTAAAAGAATTTTTATTTTCACTAATTTTCTAATGATTTGACTAGATGACAGAGCACGTAGATCTCCACGAAAACTCCCTACTTCATTAAAAAAAGGAGAAAGGAAATGGGCTCCTCCAAAATTTCTGCCTCACAAATATGATGTGAAACTACAAAATGAAGATAAGGTTAGTTGGCACTTTACATTAACCCTGTTACTTATATAGATGTTTAAGAAAATATCATAGGGCTGGTTTTCTTAGAGAAAATGTGCTAAAGAAAAATGTAAATGAATGTGTTTCTGCAACAAATTCTGAGTGGTTTTCTAGTTCTCTAGTCTTAGTAATTATGACTTTAAGTCAAACTGTATTTTCTTTCTTAGGAGATTGTTTTTTCCTTTTAATAGGACTTATTAAGGTTAAGAGTAATTTGCATTTGAGCTTCAAATTCAGTTTGAAAAATAAGAATCTGTTTCCAGCAGTTATAGACTTCCTGAGGTAATAGCTCTTCCCAGATAAAAGTAGAGCAATTTGTAATGTAATTTAATTTAGAAACCGAGTCAACAATAATGCTTTTGCAAGGAATTTGTGGAACTAACAACCTGAAACAGTAAATACCCTTAAAGTAACTTAGTACTGTGTTTTATTCATTCTAAATTGTTCATCTTTTATATTTTTAATGTATTTAGAATCAGTATATATCTTAAAATCAATTGGCATGAATTTTTTTCTTGGTGCATAAAATAATGTCTTTTATTAATAGCATCTCAGAGTCTATGAAATAATGCCATATTACTTTCAGGTACTCATACCTGTATGTAAATTGTTAGAAAGTAGGAGGATGGGAGGTTGTGTGTGGAAGGGAGCTGCACATTTTTCTTTACGTTTAACTGTTTTATAGAAAAAACAGCTAAGGCCTGAGAAGTTTAATAATTGTCAAAGCTCCTAATTTAGTAAATGAGATTGGGACGGATTATAACCCAGATCTTTTGCTTCTTTAGAGTTTTTTCCCCTACCTCAAATTTGTTGACAAGTCTGAATTCCATTTTGACTGTTTTATAGTGAACTAGAGGCCCGGTGCACGGCATTCATGCACTGGGGAGCTTGGGGGACGCTGTCCCTCAGCCCCGCCTGCACCCTCTCGCAGTCCGGGACCCCTCAGGGGATGTCTGACTGCTGGCTTAGGCCCACTCCCCATGGCCTAAGCCAGCGAGAGAGGCTCCCTCCACTGCTGCTGTGCTCACCAGCCATGAGCCCGGCTTCCACCAGGAGAGAGCTCCTGTGTTAAGCGTCTGCCCCCTGGTGATCAGTGCGCGTCATAGCGACCGGTTGTTCAGTTGATTTGCATACTAGGGTTTTATTATATAGGATGATCTGAAGACATACCTAAATTGTTAGGATTTCTTTATATTTTAAAATTAAATGTTAAATACAATTTTTCACTAAAAGTTTCTTCCTCATTCAGGAAGGTAACTAGTTAAAACATTGCTAGGGAGTCTCAACCACTTTCCTAATTATTCATATTCTTATTGTTGAATGTAAATTGTTTTGTTCACATGTAATAGATACTATTAACAGAAAGGTAGAAATACAAATAAGAAAAAAGACATCTCTAATCCCATACTCAGAGATGATAATTGATGAATATAGTTGTGATTAATGGTGGTTGTTAGCTTTTAAGTGACTTTTAAAAGTAGGAATATTTGCCCTACCAGTATGGCTCAGTCGACGTATGAACCAGAGGTCAGAGTTTGATTTCTGGTTAGGGCACATGTCTAGGTAGCAGGCTTGATACCCAGAGGCAGCCAATCAATGATTCTCTCTTGACATTGATGTTTCTATCTCTATGAAATCAATAAACTACTGGGGATGTGCCCGCAACCCAGGTACATGCCCTTGACCGGAATCGAACCTGGACCTTTCAGTCCGCAGGCCGACGCTCTATCCACTGAGCCAAACCGGTTTCGGCGGTTGTTAGCTTTTAAGTGACTTTTAAAAGTAGGAATATTTGCCCTACCAGTATGGCTCAGTCGACGTATGAACCAGAGGTCAGAGTTTGATTTCTGGTTAGGGCACATGTCTAGGTAGCAGGCTTGATACCCAGAGGCAGCCAATCAATGATTCTCTCTTGACATTGATGTTTCTATCTCTATGAAATCAATAAAAACATATTGCAAAAAGAATTAAAAGTAGGAATATTATATACATACTATTTTGTAGCTTCTTTTTCATTTTCTCTCTGGTAACTATCTGTAATGTAACATTCTTTGAAAACAGTATTTTCAGGTTGTGGTGTATGTGATAGTCACCAGGAGAGTTTATTAAAAAAGTAGTAGCTCTTTCTGAAAGCAGCCAGAGGTGACCTGTGAAAATTGTTCGCTATTCACTTGACCCAGATCAATGATTCTCTCTTGACATTGATGTTTCTATCTCTCCTTCTCCCTCTATGAAATCAATAAAAACATATTGCAAAAAGAATTAAAAGTAGGAATATTATATACATACTATTTTGTAGCTTCTTTTTCATTTTCTCTCTGGTAACTATCTGTAATGTCGTAACATTCTTTGAAAACAGTATTTTCAGGTTGTGGTGTGATGTGCCCGCAACCCAGGTACATGCCCTTGACCGGAATCGAACCTGGGACCTTTTAGTCCGCAGGCCGACGCTCTATCCACTGAGCCAAATCGGTTTCGGCAGGAAGTTCAAATTTTTAAGTTCACTTTAAGAACATGTGAAACTGTCCAGGCCATCAAGGGTATGCATATCTGAAAAATCACCAAGTATCTGAAGGATGTCAATTTACAGAAGTAATGTTTGCCATTCCATCGTTAAAATGGTGAATTGGTGGATGTGTCCAGTCCAAACAGTGGGGCTAGACACAGGGTCTGTGGCCCAAAGAGTGCCGAATATTTGCTACACATGTTTAAAAATGCAGAGAGTAATGCTGAACTTCAGGGTTTAGATATAGATTCTCTGGTCATTGAGCACAGCAGAGCTCCCAAGAGGTGATGCAGAACTTACAGAACTCTTTGGAGGATTAAACTATATATGAGCTCTCCCTGCCACATTGAGATGATCCTCACTGAAAAAGAGCAGATTGTTCCTAAACCAGAAGAGGAGGTGGCAAGAAGAAAAAGATACCCCAGAAAAAACTGTAGAAACAAAAACCTAATAGCCTAGGAGTAAATTCAGCATAAAATCTTCCATATACATAAAAGCCAAGCAAACAGAATGACGGATCGACTGGTCGCTATGATGTGTGCACTGCAGTGGCGAGCCGGCTCCCCTAACCCCCCAACCTCCTGCAGCCCCCCCTCTGCCAACCCTGCCCCCAACCGCCCCCCCCCCATCATGGGTGGGGCCGGTCAGCCAACTGCCCGTGGCCCCTCCCCTGGGTTGCCCCCCGCATGCACAAATTGGTGCACCAGCCCTCTAGTAAGTAATAAAAGTAAAAGCGGGGGAAAAAGTAGGTGCTCAGGCTCTACTGCCAGACATTTTAAAAGTATGTTCATATTGATTTTTAGAGAGAGGAAGGGACACAGAGAGAACCATTGATGGTGATGTGAGAGAGAAACATCGATTGAACACCCATACACACCCCAACCAGAGATCAAACCTGCAGCCTCAGCATGTGCCCTGACCAGGAATTGAACTGGCAGCCTTTCAGTGCATGGAATGATGCTCAGCCCAACTGAGCCGCACTGGCCAGTACTAGCATTTGCATTTTTTAAAAAGTATATATTTTTTACTGTTGTTTTTTTTTTTTTACAGAGCTGAAGGGAGAGGGATAGAGAGTAAGAAACATCAATGAGAGAGAAACATCGATCAGCTGCCTCCCGCACACTTCCTACTGGGGATGTGCCCACAACCAAGGTACATGCCCTTGACTGGAATCGAACCTGGGACTCTTCAGTCCGCAGGCTGACCCTCTATCCATTGAGCCAAACCGGTTAGGTCTAGCATATACATTTTAATAGCTCCCTAGGTCAGCGGTCACCAACCTTTCGGACCTCACAGACCACCAGTGGTCCACGGACCTCCAGTTGGTGACCGCTGCCCTAGATGATTCTGATAAGTTTGTCCTGATTGAGAAAAGTATTTTCCCCCATGGCTTCAAGGGTATTCATTATGGATGTATTTTAATCTTAAAAATGAATCCTTTATTGAAGATATTTATGTAGTCCTCCCATCCCTATTTCTGCTTTTATAAGCAGTTGATGACTGGTCTATTTATTTCCAAATTTTTAAATATGAGAATTTGTTGATTCAGTGAGTATATACATTTCTAGGACTTTGATACATATTGACAGATTTCCTGGGGATTAATTAACATCCTGTCTCTGACAATTATTCTTTTTCTTCCTGGTTTATAGCTTTATTTTATGGATGGAATTACTATTTTTCTGGAGAGAACATAAATCTTTGTTCTCATTGGTTAATTGTTCTTTCACCCTAGTGATGAGTTGTTTATATTTGTTAACCTAGATCATCAGTAACGTGCCAGCAGACAGCTTGATTCGTACAGAACGCCCACCAAATAAGGAGATACTTCGATACTTTATACGGCATAATGCCTTACGGGCTGGCACTGGTGAAAATGCACCTTGGGTGGTAGAAGATGAATTGGTGAAGAAATATTCCCTACCTAGCAAGTTCAGTGACTTTTTACTTGATCCATACAAGGTAAGGTCACTATTAATTTTTGGACAGCAGGATAGAACACTATTAGATGAGTTTATTTCCCCAGATGGGTCCAATAGATTAGATTTATAGCAGATTTTGAACTCTAACATCAGATAAGGAATTCAAAAATTTTCAGATATCTATTTCATAAAGGTTGTGATTTGTGGGGTTGGTAGGGGAGAGGTCACGTTGAGTATCTCCCCTAGTTCAATTTATTTTTTACATAATTAAGAAGCAAACTACATACATGTACTTTTTAACCTCAGATCCTTCTTATAATGAGGTATGGTATAAACACAAAAAATATTTTGCAAATTGAATCCTAAAAATGAAAATTGATTTTATACATCAGAAAAGATGATCAAATACACTGGTAGCCTTGAAAAAGGACTTGGAATGAGTATTTGTATGTCAGGTGAGTAGAAAATCTAGGATTTTCCTCTTGAGAACATGGTTTTTTCTTTATTTCATTTGATCTACAGAACATTATTATGAAGTTGTATAGTATGTAAAAATATCTTAATCTTATTTTCCAGGTGGGGAAACAGAGGCTAGTCTAATTAGAAGCAATATAAAGTGAATGACAAAAGCCAAGACATTGTCCTTTGATTTCTGGTTATCTTTTCCATTTAGGGTTTCTCCAATGAAATTATAATGTAGTTTGTGAGAGTTTTTTATGTAGGTAGTGAGAGTATTTATGCTTCTTGTGTTGGTAAATTTACTTATTTGCATACTGATGTTTTCATCTTGGTCTCTGGGCCAGAAGGGGAAGGAGAGAGCCCCTGGTCCATTAAAATAAAGTCCGAGTTCCAGGATTTTTCTCCCTCATCCTTATTTATTTATTTATTTTTGGTAAGAGAACATTTATTGGGTAAATTACAGAGGTAGAAAAAGTAATTCCTGGAAGAAATGGGCTTAGGAAACAAGTTATAGAGGTAAAGGAAGGGCCCTTGGAATTTGGGAGTGAGGAAGCTAATGATAACAAGCCAGGAATCTGGGGCAGAGAGATGTTGGGGGAGGGAAGGGAAGAGAAGGGAAAGGCATGGGCATACTTTCAGGAGGGAGAACACCCCCTTTCTTTTTTTCTTTTTTTTTTTTAAGTAGTCATTTTTGTTTTGTTTTGTTTGTTTTTTAAAATATATTTTATTGATTTTTTACAGAGAGGAAGGGAGAGAGATAGAGAGTTAGAAACATCGATAAGAGAGAAACATCGATCAGCTGCCTCCTGCACATCTCCTACTGGGGATGTGCCTGCAACCCAGGTACATGCCCTTGACCGGAATCGAACCTGGGACCTTTCAGTCCGCAGGCCGACGCTCTATCCACTGAGCCAAACCAGTTTCGGCCCTTTCTTTTTTTTAAATACATATTTTTATTGATTTCAGAGAGGAAGGGAGAGGGAGAGATAGAAACATCAATAATGAGAGAGAATCATTGATTGGCTGCCTCTGCACTACCCCCACTGGGGATCGAGCCTGCAACCCTGGCCATGTGCCCTGGTCATAGGTCAATGGTCAACCACTGAGGCTCCCTCTCTTGTTTGTTTGATGGTTTGTTTTAATGTATTTTTTATTGTTGATAGTATTACAGATATCTCCCATTCCCTCCTCCCCTTCCCGTTTTTCTCTTCTCCTAACCCTTATTCCCCCCTGCCCCCCCTACACACACCCAGGTCTTTACTACCCTATTGCTCATGTCCATGGGCTATGCATATCTATATTATAAAAGGCCAGGGGCCGTAATGCTGTAACGACCAAACGACCAGTCATCAGGAGGTGCATGGAGCACCTCTGGGGCCCCTCGTGTTTCCCCCCCCCCCCCCCCCCACACACACACACACCCGGGTACCAGCAGCGTCGGCAGAGCATCGTGGGGCCCTGGCAGTGTCTGCAGAGCGTCGTTGGGCACCAGCAGCATCCACAGAGTTGCAGGGCAGTGGACATGGCCCTGATGGCAGGCTAGGCCTAGGGGACCCTACACATGCACGATTTAATCGTGCACTGGGCCTCTAGTATATAATAAAAGCCTAATATGCAAATCGACCAAATGGAGGAACGACCAGTTAGCTGGGAGTGGGGCTGGCAAGCGGGCAGCAGCAGGCAGAGGGAGGGGATGGTGGTCTGGGGGGTGTCAGCGGCAGGGGGGCCGTCCCCAGATCGGCCCGCTGGTAGTTTCCCTCAGAGGGAGGCTAAACTAAGCCATCAGTTGGACATTCCCTGAGGGCTCCCACACTGTGAGAGGACGCAGGCAACCCTGGCCATGTGCCTTGGTCATAGGTCAATGGTCAACCACTGAGGCTCCCTTGCTTGTTTGTTTGATGGTTTGTTTTAATGTATTTTTTATTGTTGATAGTATTACAGATATCTCCCATTCCCTCCTCCCCTTCCCGTTTTTCTCTTCTCCTAACCCTTATTCCCCCCTGCCCCCCCTACACACACCCAGGTCTTTACTACCCTATTGCTCATGTCCATGGGCTATGCATATCTATATTATAAAAGGCCAGGGGCCGTAATGCTGTAACGACCAAACGACCAGTCATCAGGAGGTGCATGGAGCACCTCTGGGGCCCTCCCTCCATGCTTTCCTCCCCCCCCCCCCCCCCCCCCCCACCCCCCCCCGGCCACACC
>NW_005369443.1:372660-392854 GCF_000412655.1 Myotis brandtii | reverse complement strand
GAGTGCACAAATTTTCGTGCACTGGGCCTCCAGTAAGTATATATGTTCTTTGGTTTATCTCTTCTTGTTCCCCCAACCCCACATCAAGGTATGTCAGTCTTTTCCATGTCTTCCTTGTTTTTTTTTAAATATATTTTTTTTTGTTGATGCCTCCCTTGTTTTTAATTGTGAAAAACTAAGGATATCTCCAGTCATATAACTAAATTATTGTAATTATCTTAGGTTGATTTTGCTGACAAAAGTACATTGAGAAATAAATTTATTTATTTAAACATTGATAAAAACCTCTAACCATAGTTTAGCATTTAGAATGTTTTCTTATTCTAGACCAGCGTGATTATTATCTTTCATTATGCTCTTTACATTTTTATTATTTGTGAAAAAGAAGAATTTAGGAATTAATTGGCTTTTTTTAGATCAGGACTAAATTTTCCATGGAACTATAGTAAACCTAATTTTTTTCCTTAATATTTTTATTTTCTTGGTATTTTTATTTACTGAGAGGATGTTTTAATACGTTATTATTTCATTGCTGTATGTTTTGGAACTGATAGCTTTTGGTGGTTATAACATGAGATTACTATCTATACTGTATGAGAATCCTATATAAAATGATCTCTGAATGGGTTTTAGACTCATGGATCATTTGAACCCTTTAATATTTTCCTCTTATTTGATAGCTGTCTTTTATGTATTTTAGTTTAGTGATTAAAGTATGTGACCATGCTCTAGCTTTTTTGGTTCAGTGGATAAAGTGTCAGCCTGTGGACTGAAGGGTCCCGGGTTCGATTCCAGTCAAGAGCACATGCCCGGGTTGTGGGCTTGATTCCCAGTATGGGTGTGTAAGAGACAGCCTATTAATGATTGTCTCATCATTAATGTTGCTATCTTATCTCTCTCTTCTCCCTTCCTCTCTGAAAAATCAACAAAAATATGTAAAAATAAAATTAAAATAAAAATCATTTTAAAAAGAAGTATGTGAATAACATGAAAGGACTGAGTATTTATCAGTAAAAATGTCTTTAGATTTTACTGAATGAAAAAGTTTGATCCACTCTCTAAAAATCGATTGAAAAATGTCCTCAGGTGAGGATTAACAAAAAAGTAAAAAATAAAAATAAATTCTGCTTGTTATGGAGAAAAATGCTACTGACGGTTGAGTTTAGGGATAACCTTTTTTTATAGGCCTAATGACTTGGAGGAATGTTTTACAAAACAATGGGTAATAAGGTAATTGTCATTTAAGATGAGATCAGTCATCTTAGTTCATTTCCCTTTGTAATACATGCAGCTCTAGTGTTCTGTTATTCTATCCATAATGTTTGAACTCTTACTTTGAACTGTTAAAAGGGGCATTCTGTCACCCTGGCCAGTGTGGGTCAGTGGTTAGAGCATCAGCCACTAATGGGGAAGCTTTTAGATAGAGACATAACAAGAAAATAACACTTTTAAAATTGGGAATCCTTAATTAATTTGGGGTAATTTAGTATGGTTTTTAATATATTTTAAAAACATTATTTTGAAATAAATAATTTCATATAGAAAAGTTGACAAAATAATATAAAGAATTTCCCTTCATGTAGATTGTATTCCACATAGATTTCTCAAATGTTAACATTTACCATATTTGTTTTATTATTTTCTCTTTTAATACATACATACATACACACAAAAATTTTTCTTTTCTGAGACATTTGAGAGTAGGTTGTAAGACAGGATGTTCTTATTATTATTATTACTAGAGGCCCAGTGCACAAAATTCATGCATGAGGGGGGTATGTCCCTCAGCCCAGCCTGCACCCTCTCCAATCTGGGATCCCTCTCACAATCCGGGACTGCTGGCTCCCAACCACTCGCCTGCCTGCCTGCCTGATTGCCCCTTACTGCTTCTGCCTGCCAGCTTGATCACTCCCTAACCACTCCCCTGCCAGCCTGATTGACCCCTAACTACTACCCTGCTGGCCCAATTGCCCTAACTGCCCTCCCCTGCCGGCCTGGTCACCCCTAACTGTCCTCCCCTGCTAGCCTGGTTGCCCCCAACTGCCCTCCCCTTCAGGCCTGATTGTCCCCAACTACCCTCCCCTGCTGGCCCGGTCACTGCTAACTGCCCTCCCTTGCCAGCCTGGTCCCCCCCAACTGCCTTCCCCTGCAGGCTTGATTGCCCCTAACTGCCCTCCCTTGCAGGCCTGATCCCTCCCAACTGCCTCCCCTGTTGGCCTGATTGCCCACAACTGCCCTCCCCTGCGGGCCATCTTATGGCGGCCATCTTATGTTGGAGCGATGGTCAATTTGCATATTACCGCCTTATTATATAGGATTTTCTTGTTAATCCTCTCCTGAGGATATTTTTTCCATTGCTTTTTGGAGAGAGTGGAAGGGAGGGAGGTGAGAGAGAGAGACACACACATCAATGTGAGAGAGATACCTCAACTGGTTGGCTCCTGTACATGCCCTGAAGGGACAGGAATCGAACCCAAGACCCTTCAGTGCATGGGCTGATACTCTAACCACTGACCACACTGGCCAGGGTGACAGGATGCTCTTTTAAAAAGTACTTGAATGTGTCTTTCCTAAAGACAAGGATGTTTTTTAATATAACTCTAGTATAGTTATCAAATCAGTAAACTAACTTGATTTGCAGTTTTTACTCAAATTTTGCCATTTATCCCATTAATGTCCTTTTAGCCGCCCCTCCACCCCCCAATTTTGTTTTGGTTTCAGTAGGATCCATTTACTTGTTATTTATTATGTCTCTTTAATCTCCTCTAATCCAGAACAGTCCCTCAAATTTTCTTTGCCTTTTAAAAACCTAATTATTAAGATCTCAGTTTGGATTTATTTTATCATGAGTAGATTTAGTCTGAATTTTTGGTAGAAATGCCACAAAAATGATGTTGTATTCTTCTCAGTGAGTTGTATGAGAAGGCACATGATGTAATCTTGTCTCATTACTAGTGATATTATTATATATTTTAAAATATGTTTCTTATCTCTCCTAATAACTAATGTTTCAAGTAAGTGTTCATAGCCCTAAGATTTTTCTTTAAATTTTAGCTCTTGAAGTTTGTTTATGAGGTGGAGACTAGAGCAGAAGTATTTAAAATAAATTATATTATTTTTCAAAGCACTTAAAATATTTTATAGTAACACATTTCACAAATTTCTAATTTATGATTCTTGCTGCTTACTGTTATGTTAAATTTAACATCTGAATGAGCTTCTCTAAATAAAGGTTCTTTATTTTTATCTTATTTATTAGATTTTATTTGTGGTAGTGGTTTGTTTCTGATGACAGGGAACAAGTATAGAATTGTATACACTATTTTTCTTAACAGCCTCTCATGTTTTTAGACAGAAATATTTTTTCTTGTTTAGCAATTAGGAAAAGCCTTTGCCCCAAACTATAGTACTAGAATCCAGACATCCATTCTTTTCTCCTTTCCTATACACTACTCTAGTAGATTACTTATGCTGAATGGGGGGTAGGGGAGACCCTTAGCACATAAGTGGTTTTATACTTTTTCAGATTCCCCTGAGTCCAGCCATGCCGGCTCCCATTTGGCTGTGACTGCCCACCAGCATGCCCTGTGCTGAGATGATCCAGTTACTGAAGGACTACTCACTCGGGGAGCTGGCCTGTTGGGAGGGGGTTGGGTGAGTTAATTTCTTTCCTTTTTTTTTTAAATCCTCACCCAAGAATAAGTTTTTATGGTTTTTAGAAAGGAAGGGGGTTGGGGGGAGAAACATCGATGTGAGAGAAAAACATCAAACGGTTGCCTCCAGCACCAGCCCTGACCAAACCGGCAACCTTTTGATTTAAGGGACAACGCTCCAACCAACTGACTCACCGGGCCAGGGCTTCTTTCATTTTTAAGTGAAAAAAATTACATGGTGTAGATTGGCAAAAACACACCTTATACATAAAAATGGGTAGCTCGACCCTTTCATGGTTAAGCCACCCCAGCCTTTTCTTGCATTATTTCTGCATAGCACAATGCTTCTAAGTAGAAGAAATTTAAAGAAACTTATGCTAAATTTGACTTTTAAATATTTTTGACTTTTTAAATAGAAATACAACCAATAAATTTGGAAGAGGTCTAATTATAAAAGATTCTATTAAAAATATCTTATTTAAAATAGTAAAAATGATACATAGACTCATATTAGTCTCCTTTTTAATGATAAATTTCATTTTAGAATGACTTTAAATAAAATCTGTCATCCTGATCATTAGAAAAAGTGGCAATCTATTTTGTTTGTACTCTGAAGATTTTGCAAGGCTAGCTGAAGAGGATGGTTAACTCTTCTCTTGGGAATAATATATTTGTCTTTAATTTCTGACAGGGTAGTGTTTAGTCTTACTCTGACAGCAATTTTCCACTGTTGTGCCATGGCACACTGCAAGAGGCACACTGTGGGCTGTGCAAGAGTTTTTAAAACATGCAATACCTGACTGTTTAATCAGGGGCACTGACCTCTTTTCCTTTAGATTGTCACAAAAATGACAGCAGTCAACACAACAACTGAATCAAAATTATGCGAATTTTTCTTTGGCCAGATCAGCAAAAAATATATTATTTGGTGTGCTGCAGAATTTTAGTAATTAGTTTGTATATGCCATGAGATGAAAAAGGTTGAAAATCACTGCTCTATGATCTGTAGAATAGTCTTGAGATATGGTTCTCTTTGGAGTATTGGTGTTATCACTGTCCATGAGGAAAATGCAATCTTACATTAGTTATCTTTGTTTATTCTTTTTAACCTTTTGAAATTTATTTCTGGGGAAGAAGAACTGGGAAATTCTATTTTTGTGAAAAGTATCCCCTGAAGCACTGATAGTGTTTCTTTTTATGTTAACTATGAAACCATTTTATCATTTTATACTGAGGCTGATAATTGAAACCAATTTTTTAGTCAGTTAACAAAAACAGCCAGCTAGAGGAACAGTAACCTACAATTGCCTGTAATTCTTAAAAGGCAGATTGGCCTTTAAAGTTATAGAACTTGGCCAGAAGTGTAAGGCCACTATTCATTGCAGACTATATTTATACCTCTTGTGCTGCCTTGGTTCTGTGAGTTTGTTTCTCTGATTATATTCTTCTTGTTTATTTCTTTTTGGCATTATAATACACCTTATTAAATTTTACTCTACCTGCTTGTTCACTCCTAATGAGCATAGGTGTTTCTCTGTATCATCTCCAGGATTTATTTCACCATAGCCATTTTCCTGTAGCCTTTTTAAAGGGGCTCATACTTTAATATTCAGTCATCTTTAGGTGTTTCCTTGCCTATAGTTTGATTTCATACTAACCTATCTTACTGACTGCCTGCAGACTGCTTCCCTGCTATGTATGTATATATGTATGTATTTATTTATGTAGATCTGTTGTTCCACTCATCTATGCATTCACTGGTTGATTCTGACTGGGGATCGATCCACAACCTTGGCATGTCGGGACAATGTTTTAATCAACTGAGATATCCAGCCAAGGCCAGACTGTTTCTTTTATTAAATACTAGAGGCCCAGTACATGAAAATTCATGCACTGGAGGGGGTTGTCCCTCAGTCCAGCCGTTTTGAATAACTTTTATTTGACTAAGGGAAGGAATTACGTGAAATAAAGTATTGCTGATTTTATTTTTGGCTCCATTGAATGCAGACATAAGATTAAGGGGAGCTCTGGTGAATAGTGGACTCTAGGTAATCTTTCAGATAATTTCTTCTTCAGCTTAATATGTTTTATCTCATCAAACTGTTTTTATTCACTTTTCTTTCCTAGAAGTTGTTATATCAGAAAATACATCTTATTACTTAGCCATTTCAGCAAACTATGATATTTAATATAATGTGTGTGCTCTATACCTCATCCAAAGTGAGTGCTAATGGGAATACCAAATAAAAATTGTGCCCAACTGATGTAGCTATAATATGCCAGTAATTAAAAAGTACAATCTTCCCCTACAAACTTCATACTGCTTGTATATGTCGGAAAAACTAGAAACCTAACATATTTGATATCATTCTCTTCCTCAAAACCTAGGCTTATTTACCTCCTGATTATCTCTCAAATTGGCCTCCTTAGATCCATTTCCACAATCATTAATCTCATTCAAGCTATAACCATCTCTTGCCAGAAGATTTGTAACAACTTACTAAGGGGTCTGTCTGCGTTAACATGTCTCCTATCAATTCATTCTCACTCAGCAGCCAAACCAATTTGATTATGCCCTGTTTAACATCTTCAGTGGCTTTCCATCAGACTTAAAGAAAAATGCCCTGGTCTTCACTGTTTCTTCTGACTTAATGGTGCTACCAAACTTGCTCTTATATATATTTAAATAAGTTTTTATTGATTTCAGAGAGAGGAAGGGAGAAGGGGAGAGATATAAATATCAATAATGAGAGAGAATCATTGATCAGCTGCCTTCTGCACACCCTCTACTGGGGATCCAGCCCGCAACCCGGGCATGTGCCCTTGACCAGAATCGGACCTAGGACCTTTCAGTCCGCAGGCCGATGCTCTATCCCCTGAGCCAAATATGGGCTAGGGCCAGACTGTTTCTTTACATGTTGCTCTTATCAAGTTAGTCCCTTAGTCCCTTCCACTAAAAAACTTGAAGTTTTTTAGAATTTAAGTATTTTAGAGATTATCTAGTCTTTCTCCTGATCACTTGAAATAGTACTTTTTTTGAAATTGGCTGTACCTTTTCATTGCTGGTTATTATTTCGTTTAATTTGTGTTTTAGCTGCTAGGTTTTTTTCTTTATAATTATATTCTTTAAAACATAGAACTCATGACTGTTGTTTCTGTGTACATAAAAAAACACCAAGAACTAACAACAAAATACCACGTGCGGGTGCGCGGGTACAGTGCGATTGAAACTTTGTGGCTCATGCACAGAAGTCAGTATTTTGTGGAACCACACTGAATCACCAATGCCTGTGGTGTTGCAAACTGCCTGGGATCCAGACTGGTTGGTAATGTGACCCACAGGCCCTTTCTTTCCTTTCCCATTAACTATACATCAAGGGTCCTCAAAGTTTTTAAACAGGGGGCCAGTTCACTGTCCCTCAGACCATTGGAGGGCCGGACTATAGTTTAAGAAAAAACTATGAACAAATTCCTATGCACACTGCACATATCTTATTTTGAAGTAAAAAAACAAAACGGGAACAAATACAATATTTGTATTTGCATGTGGCCCGCGGGCCGTAGTTTGAGGACCCCTGGATTACTGGGTGGCATTCAGGACCCATTTGAAGGCACTTGGTTATGACTTTAATATCACACATTCATTGTATCTTCTATTCTAGTCATGTTTCTTTTTAAAAATTTTATGTATTGATTTGAGAGAGAGAGAGAGAGACATCAGTTTGTTGTTCCACCTATTCATGCATTCATTGGTTGGTTCTTGAATGCGCCTGACCGGGGGTTGAACCGAAACCTTGGCTTATTGGGATGATGTTCTAACCAACTGAGCTACCTGTCCAGGGCTGTTCTAGTCATGTTTTAATTGAACATGTGCAGGCCAGGAGTGATTAGATATAACAGAGCAAGAGAGACAAGATGCCCTCTACTGGGGATTGAGCCTGCAACCAGGGCATATGCCCTTGACTGGAATCGAACCTGGGACCCTTCAGTCCACAGGCTGACACTCTAGCCACTGAGCCAAACTGGTTAGGTCTAGATCAGGTATTCTTAATCTGGGATCCATGAATGGACTCGGAAATTGTTTGCATGATTTTTATATGTCTTTTCTGGGGAAATGGTTCATAGTTCATTCAAGTATTTAAGAACTGCTAATCTGTATATAAACAAAGCTAGTTGCATAGCAAAAATGTCTAATATTAGAGTATAGTTTATTAAGCCTAGGTATTGAGAATTTTTTGTTGATATGGGTATAACACTGTTTTTTCAGGGACATAGTATTTATAAAGAGAAATGAATTTGTAGTTTTGCCTGAAGAGTAGAAAAGAGGGCCTTTCAGATACTTAAATATTGCTTCTTTAAACTAGTTTTTAAAATTAATTTTGCTTCTGTTCTTAATTTCTAGTATATGACTCTCAACCCTTCTACTAAGAGGAAGAATACGGGATCCCCAGACAGGAAGTCCTCAAAGAAATCCAAGACAGATAACTCTTCTTTGAGTTCACCACTAAATCCTAAGTTATGGTGTCATGTACACTTGAAGAAATCCTTGAATGGCTCACCACTCAAGGTGAAGAACTCAAAGAATTCCAAATCTCCAGAAGAGCATCTGGAAGAAGTGATGAAGATGATGTCAACCAACAAATTACATGCTAACTTTCATTTTTATATGTCTTTTCTGGGGAAATGGTTCACAGTTCATTCAAGTATTTAAGAACTGCTAATCTGTATATAAACAAAGCTAGTTGCATAGCAAAAATGTCTAATATTAGAGTATAGCTTTTTAAGCCTAGGTATTGAGAATTTTTTGTTGATATGGGTATAACACTGTTTTTTCAGGGACATAGTATTTATAAAGAGAAATGAATTTGTAGTTTTGCCTGAAGAGTAGAAAAGAGGGCCTTTCAGATACTTAAATATTGCTTCTTTAAACTAGTTTTTAAAATTAATTTTGCTTCTGTTCTTAATTTCTAGTATATGACTCTCAACCCTTCTACTAAGAGGAAGAATACGGGATCCCCAGACAGGAAGTCCTCAAAGAAATCCAAGACAGATAACTCTTCTTTGAGTTCACCACTAAATCCTAAGTTATGGTGTCATGTACACTTGAAGAAATCCTTGAATGGCTCACCACTCAAGGTGAAGAACTCAAAGAATTCCAAATCTCCAGAAGAGCATCTGGAAGAAGTGATGAAGATGATGTCAACCAACAAATTACATGCTAACTTTCACATTCCTAAGAAAGGCCCACCTGCCAAGAAACCAGGGAAGCACAGTGACAAACCTTTGAAAGCGAAGGGCAGAAGCAAAGGCATCCTGAATGGACAGAAATCCACAGGGAATTCCAGATCTCCAAAAAAGGGCCTGAAGTCTCCTAAAACAAAAATGAAGCAGATGACTTTGTTGGATATGGCCAAAGGCACTCAGAAGATGACACGAGCCCCCCGGAATTCTGGGGGTACACCCAGGTCCTCTAGTAAACCTCATAAGCATCTGCCTCCCGCTGCCCTACACCTTATTGCCTACTACAAAGAAAACAAAGACAAGGAGGACAAGAAGAGTGCCCTGTCTTGCGTTATCTCTAAAACGGCTCGTCTTCTTTCTAATGAAGATAGAGCTCGTCTCCCAGAAGAATTGCGGAATATCGTTCAAAAACGCTTTGAGCTTCTAGAGCACAAAAAAAGGTGGGCCTCTATGTCTGAAGAGCAACGCAAAGACTATTTGAAAAAGAAACGAGAGGAGTTGAGAGAAAAGTTGAAGGAGAAAGCCAAAGAGCGGAGAGAGAAAGAAATGCTTGAGAAACTAGAAAAACAGAAGCGATACGAGGACCAAGAATTAACTGGCAAGCACCTTCCAGCATTTAGATTGGTGGATACCCCTGAAGGGCTGCCCAACACACTCTTTGGGGATGTAGCCCTGGTGGTGGAGTTTTTGAGTTGTTATTCTGGACTACTCTTACCAGATGCTCAGTATCCTATTACTGCTGTGTCTCTTATGGAAGCCTTGAGTGCAGAAAAAGGTGGCTTTTTATACCTGAACAGAGTCTTGGTCATCCTTTTACAGACCTTATTACAAGATGAAATAGCAGAAGACTATGGTGAATTGGGAATGAAGCTGTCAGAAATCCCCCTGACTCTGCATTCTGTTTCAGAGCTGGTGCGGCTCTGCTTGCGCAGATCTGATGTTCAGGAAGAAAGTGAGGGCTCAGACACAGATGACAATAAAGATTCGGCACCATTTGAGGACAATGAAGTACAGGATGAGTTCTTAGAGAAGCTGGAAACTTCTGAATTTTTTGAGCTAACTTCAGAAGAGAAGCTACAGATCTTGACAGCACTCTGCCACCGGATTCTCATGACATATTCTGTGCAAGACCACATGGAATCAAGACAGCAGATGTCTGCAGAGTTGTGGAAGGAACGGCTTGCTGTATTAAAGGAAGAAAATGATAAGAAGAGAGCAGAGAAACAGAAACGGAAAGAAATGGAAGCCAGAAATAAAGAAAATGGAAAAGAGGAGAATGGGTTAGGCAAAACCGATAGGAAAAAAGTTGTGAAGTTTGAACCCCAGGTAGATACGGAAGCTGTTGACATGATTAGTACTGTGAAGAGCAGACGGCTGCTTGCCATTCAGGCCAAGAAGGAGCGGGAAATCCAGGAGAGAGAAATGAAAGGTAAAATCTTATGATGAGAGAAAAGAGGAAGCCCTTTAGTACAGGGGTGGGGAACATCCGGCCAGCAGGCCCTATAAGGCTGGAAAAATCATTTGGCCTGGCCCTACCAAGGCATTTGGGGTGAGTTCATGAACTGTTTGACCAAATATAGCAGGCTAATTATTAAGTTGATAATTTTGTATGGCCTACAGATGATGTTATAAATATCCAAATGGCCCCTGACAGAAAAATGGTTCCATACCTCTGCTTTAGAAGATAGTAAAAGTAAGGAAATTACTGAGGTAGTGGTAAAGTCTCTATTTGTCATAACTATTTAGTTATTTTTGTATATAATAACCCAGATCCTACTATGTATGTAATATTCTAGCAGAAGTGTTCAGTATGGCATTCTGTAGTTAATGATAATTTGACATAGATAATGTGATGTTGACATCTTTTCTGAGTTTCCTAGTTTAGACCAAATCCAGAAATAGGTACAGTGGAAGTAACATATGACTAGGGAATTGCTGATATGGGTTCAAACTCTACCAACTGATTTAGCTGTATTCCTTTGGTCAACTTATCTATGCCTCAGTTTCCTCATATGATTGTAAAGATTGTTGTAACAATTGAATAATAAGGTACTTGAAGCCCTCTGCACAGTTGCCCTTAAGATATAAGAACATAAAAATTTGGGGCTTTGATAGCATCATTAAATCTGAACTTTTAAATAAATAGCTTTATTAATAAACTAGAAGTCCAATGCACGAAATTCGTGCAAGAGTAGGCCTTCCTTCCCCCGTCTGCCGGCACCGGCTTCCCTCTGGCACCTGGGACCCAGGCTTCCCTCTGGCTGCTGGCAGGCACCCGGGACCCTGGCTTCCCTTGCAGCCCTGGCTTCATCTGGAAGGTGGTCCAGAAGGATGTCCGGTCTAATTAGCATATTATGCTTTTATTATTATAGATAATTCATATACCATGCAGTTCTTCCATTGATAGTGTACAATTCAGTGTTTTTAAATATATTCACAGACATGCAACCTTCACCACAACTTTAGAACATTTTCATTACCTCAAAAAGATACTCTATACTCTTTAGCCATCTGGGACTCTGATCGAGATTGCTTTGAATCTATAGATCAATTTTGGGATCTATAGATTAGAACTATAGATCTAATAGATTTATTGCTATCTTAATATTTTGTCCCTGTCCTCCCTAGACCCAAGCAACCACCAGTCTACTACTGTTTCTCTAGATTTGCCTATTCTGACAATATATAAATGGGATCATACAAAAATGTGATCTTTTATGATTGGCTTCTTTCAGTTAGTATATAATGTTTTCAAAGTTCATCTGTGTTGTAGCATGTTTTAGTAGTACTTTATTTATCTTAATTAATTATTTTTAATCCTCACCTGAGAGTCCCTGTCCTCCCTAGACCCAAGCAACCACCAGTCTAATACTGTTTCTCTAGATTTGCCTGTTCTGACAACATATAAATGGGATCATACAAAAATGTTATCTTTTATGATTGGCTTCTTTCACTTAGTATATAATGTTTTCAAAGTTCATCCGTGTTGTAGCATGTTTCAGTAGTACTTTATTTATTTATCTTAATTAATTAATTACTATTTTTAATCCTCACCTGAGAATATTTTTACATTGATTTTTAGAGAGAATGGAAGAGAGAGGGAAAGACAGAAATATTGATATGCATGAAATACATCGATTGGTTGCTTCCTACAGGGTCTGGTCCGGGCAGGAGCCTGCAACAGAGGTATATGCCCTTGACCGGAATCGAACCCGGGACCCTTTGGTTTGCAGTCAGATGCTCTATTCGCTGAGCCAAACTGGCTAGGGCAGTACCTCGTTCCTTTTAATAGCAGAATACTGTTCCGTTAATTGGATATACCACATTTTATCAATTGATGGACATTTGGTTTGTTTCCTCCTTTTTGGTTACTATGAGTCTGCTGAAAGCGTTGGTGTACAAGTTTTTGTATGGGTGTATCTTTTTATTTCTCTTGGGTATATACCTAGGAACATAATTCCTGGGTCTTATGGTAACTGTTTAACTGTTAGAGAAACTGCCAGACTATTTTTCAAATGGCTGCACAATTTTACTTTCCTATGAACAGTGTAGGAGGGTTCTGATTTCTCTACTTGCTGCATCCTCACCAACACTTGTTATTTTGTGATTTGTGGATTATAACCATCCTAGTGGTTGAGAATTGGTATCTCATTAAGGTTTTGATACACATTTCCTTTTTTTTTTTAAGTTTTTAAAATGCGAATTTTATTTATTTTTGGAATAAATAATACATTTGCATGGCTCAAAAATTCAAAAAATACAAGAAGGTTTGTACTCCAGGCAACCACTGTGATACGCATTTCCTGATTACTAGTGATGTTGAGCATCTTTTCATGTGCCTATTAATCATTTGTATATCTTCTTGGGAGAAATGTTAATTCAGATTTTTGCCCATTTTCAAATCAGATTGTCTTATTATTATTGAGTTGTAAGAGTTCCTTGTATAGTCTAGATACAAATTCCTTTTCTCACAGATATATGATCTGCAAATATTTTCACCTATTTTATGTGTTGTCTTTTTACTTTCTTGGTAGTGTCCATTGAAGCACAAATTTAAAATTATTTTATAAAGCCCAATTTATCCCCCCCACCCCCCTTGATTGCTTGTGGTTTTGGTGTCATATCTAAGAATCCATTGCCAAATCCACGGCCATGAAGATTTACCCCTATATTTTCTTCTAAAAGTCTTATAGTGTTACCTCTTACATTTACGTCTTTGATTCATTTTGAGTTAATTTTAATATATGGTATGAGGTATGCGTCTAACTTCATTCTGTGGCTATCCAGGGATTTTCTATTATCATTTGTTAAAGGTTATTCTTTCCCCCATTGAATGATCTTGACACCTTTGACAAAAATCATTTGACTATAGATGTATTGATTTATTTATGGACTCTGAATTCTGTTCCATTGATCTGTATGTTTATCTTTACACCAATGTTACAGTGGCTTGATTACTATTGCTTTGTAGTAGTTGTTGAAGTGGGAAGTATGAATTGACTAACTTGTTCTTTTTCAAGATTGTTTTAGCTGTTCAAGGTCCCTTGCAATGCCATAGTAATTTTAGAATCAGCTTATTAATTTCTACAAAGAAGCCATCTGGGACTCTGATCGAGATTGCTTTGAATCTATAGATCAATTTTGGGATCTATAGATTAGAACTATAGATCTAATAGATTTATTGTCATCTTAATATTTTGTCTTCTGATCCATGTTCAACACCCCAAGCCAAGTCCATCTCCCCAACAATCGCCACACTGTAGTTCGCATCCGAGTTTTTCTTTTTTGCTCAGCTGTCAGCCCCTCTATCTATAGCAGTGGTTCTTAACCTTCCTAGTGTCGTGACCCTTTAATACAGTTCCTCATGTTGTGGTGACACCCAATTTCATTGTTATAAATTGAACATAATTAAAGCATAGTGATTAATCACAAAAACAATATGTAATTATATATGTGTTTTCCGATGGTCTTAGGCGACCCCTGTGAAAAGGTCGTTTGACCCCTAAAGGAGACATGACCCATAGGTTGAGAACCGCTGATCTATAGTAATATCAATATTTACTTACTTGATCAGTCTCACAATGTACACAAAATTTGTTTTAGGATTATTACCCATAATAAACTAAGTTTATTAGTTTATTTTCTTTAAGACATAACTATTTTGATCACTGTTACAGTTTTAAACCTTATGAAAGTTGCCAACTTATGAAATGAAGATAGTAAAAACGCTTTATTTGTCAAAGTTGGATGCTAAGGATTGGGTAGATATATACCTAGAAATAGTCTTAAATTATGTGTGAGAGCCCGGCCGGCATGGCTCAGTGGTTGAGTGTTGACCTATGAACCAGGAGGTCACAGTCCGATTCCCAGTCAGGGCACATGCCTGGGTTGCCGGCTCAATCCCCCAGTGTAGGATGGGCATGAGGCAGCCAATCAATGATTCTCTCTCATCATTGTTGTTTCTATCTATCTCTCTCCCTCTCCCTCCCTCTCTGAAATAAATAAAAAAATATTTAAAAAAATTGTGTGAGAATTTTACAGTAAGTCAAACAACTTTGTTACTTTATTAGTTTTTTTCATTAGAAAATATGAAATATTTAATTTAAAACAGGTTTTAGGTTACACTACTTAAGGCCATTGAAATGTTTTTATATTTATATGCATATTGTGTGAGTTTGTGCATATACGTACTTACCAATTTGAAAGAGTATAATTGCATTCCATATTAAACAGCATGTAGATTAACTTTATATCACATTTCAGTGTGTTTTACCTGAAACAATGATTTCTGGAGTTCCTGAAGTGTTACTGTGTGTGTTATATTTATCTTAACCTAGGAGAAAGGCTAGGGAGATGATAGAGGGAAACAGACAGACAAAAAATATGAATATTTTGCCATGGTGAATATTTGAATTGTAGAGTTAGGTCTTTCAATATCCAGTGTTGTAACTACTGAAACTGAATTTGGTTGTCTTTTAGTGACTTTCCCTAGATTGTTTTTTATTTGTAGCTGCAAGAGAAGGAGCTTTTCCTTTATTGTGATTTGGCCATTACTCTTTATCATTTACCTTTGTGTACTGTTCCCTACTGAATCATTGTTGCCAATATAGTTCCATTCAGGCTAGAAAATTTGATTAAAGATAACATGCCATGTTGGTTTTAAATAAATGAGATTGATGCATTTTCCAGATTCTCATCATATTGTAGATATCACCAGTAGAAGATCAGGGTTAAAAATTCTGGCATTGTAAATAGTAGTGCATTGTACTTACAGTATCAAAATTTGTGATGGTTATGGAAAAACTTAAAAGGCAAGATTACTGGGCTGCTTTTGTTGAGAGAAATATCTATCTGGATAGAATAAACCCATATAATCAATGATCAGAAATAAATTGATTAAAACCTTTTTTGTGTGTCCTTAACAGTGCTAACTAAAAAAATAGTATTGTTGGTTTTGTTTGTTTTTTTGGTCACTAAGGCTAATAAGGTAAATATTCTATCAAACTCCTCAAAGCAAAAATTTGTTTTATTTTGAAATAGCTATTCTAGTTTTATCCCAATCATTTTGAGGATCCTGTGATGGCCCTGTCATAAAATTTTCAATTAATTCCATTTAAGGACTGTTTTAAGGTTACATTTTAAATTATTAATAAAATAAAATAACTTAATTATTAAAATTAATAAAGTTAAATTTTGGAGAGAAAAGATTTTGATGATGCCTGAGACATCACCAAAATTCAAAGAACATAGGAGGGCCGGATAGAAATTGCTTCCTTTAAATGTCATTTCATTTTTATTTTTATTTTCAATTTCAAGAGAGAGGAAGGGAGTGGGAGAGAAGGGTAGAAATATCAATGAGGAGAGAGAATCATAGATTGGCAGCCTCCTACACACTCCTCTGGGGATTGAGCCCACAACCGGGACATGTGCCCCTACTGGGAATGGAACCATGATCTCCTGGTTCATAGGACAATGCTCAACCACTGAGCCATACTGGCTGGGCTACATGTCATTTCTTATAACATACTAGAATTAGGAGAAGGAAACTAAGGTCTGATGAAAATGTACTTTATACCAGGCACTTCTTACTGCATATGTGATTGATTGATTGATTTTAATCCTCACCCGAGGATATTTTTTCCATTGATTTTTTAGAGAGAGTGGGAGTGAGGGGCAGAGGGGTAGAGAGAGAAACATCGATGTGAGAGAGACACATGGATTGGTTGCCCCTAGCACTCGCCCCAACTGGGGCTGGGGATCAAACCTGCAACCGAGGTACGTGTCCTTGACCGGAAAGGGAACATACAACCCTTCTGTTGGAGGCTGACGCTCCAACCACTGAGTCAAACTGGCTAGAGCTTCATATGTGATTTAATTTGTAAAAGTGGAATTTACTAGGAAAAAAAAAGTCTAGTTGACTCTCTTTGTCTTTAACAGTGAAACTAGAACGGGAAGCTGAGGAAGAACGAATACGAAAACACAAAGCAGCTGCTGAGAAGGCATTCCAGGAGGGAATTGCCAAGGCAAAACTAGTCATGCGTAGGACTCCTATTGGTACAGATCGGAACCATAATAGGTAACTTACTAAACTTAATTTTTTGTCATCTTGTTAGAGCCTTTACTAGTTATAAAACTGTCAAAAGCATTAAAAATAGATAAGCTTTGCTATTCATGGATTTTGGAAACAATTATTCATCACACATTCATTGAGTATTTATTGAATATATGCCAACTGCTAGGGTTACAAAGTTAAATAAAGACATGACCCTGTTCTTAAGATATCACAAATATGGAGCTTAAAGTATGATGATAGGTGATGTGTGAACCAAATAGAGGACTTTAAAAAATGGTATTTTAAATGCGTACATTGCATGGAGTGTAAAGTTGAGACATATTAGAAGTTACACAAATTACAGATTTTAGACAAGTCTCAAATTCTAAACATTTTGGTATTCTTTGTCTTTATAATTTGTATAGTATTTCTGAATGTTTAGTAATATTCTTTAATTATCTTTCCCAACAATAAAGTCATCTTGTGCTCATGATCTGTCATTATCTTATTAATATGTGGTTGTGATTTACAGATACTGGCTCTTCTCAGATGAAGTTCCAGGATTGTTCATTGAAAAAGGCTGGGTACATGACAGCATTGACTACCGATTCAGACATCACCGCAAAGACCATGCTGACTCACCTGATGAGGATTACTGTCCCCGTAGTATGTATATCTGTTAGTTATTTTACCCTGCCCAAGGAGAGTAAATATTAAGAACTGTTTGTTCTCTGTCATCTTTTTTTTTTTTGGTTAATCCTCACCCAAGGATATTTTTTCATTGATTTTTAGAGAGAGTGAAGGGAGGAGGAGAGACAGAAAGAAACATCTATGTGAGAGAGACGCATTGATTGGTTGCCTCCCTTACATGCCCCTACCAGGGCCGGGATGAAGCCTGCAACCAAGGTATGTGCCTTGGACCAGAATCAAACTTGGGACTCTTCAGTCCATGGGCTGACGCTCTATCCACTGAGCCAAATTGACTAGGGCTGTAAGATTTCTTTATTGCTTTCTTAGGTAGATGTATTTGAGTGGGGTGAGAGAATGTGAAATGCACAGAAAGCAGGAAACTAACATGTGATTACCAATTTTATTCCAGGCATTGTGTGGAAAGATAAAGAGTTTGAAAACTACTCGTATAAAATCTATATAACATCTTGTTTGGGTATTAAACTTTATATGAGTAGTTTTCAAACTTTGTTCCTTAGAAATCACTTTCTAGGTACCTGAAAGGTTAGAATCGAAGTAAGGGGTCCAAGAAGGCAGTTATATGTCTTCTTCCTTTACTTTTAAAATTCATTTATTCAATATTTATGGATCATCTTTTATGTGCCTACCAATTTTTCATGTGCTGTGATACAAGGTAGCAAATAAGATAATGTTCTTTTTCTTATCTGGGTTCTGGTTACATGGGTATATTCAGTTGGCAAAATAAATACATAAATGTACTTTTCTAAATATTTTTTTTACTTGAAGTGTGTGTGTGTGTGTGTGTGTGTGTGTGTGTCACACACACACTCTAGAGCCCCAGTGCACGAAATTCATGCACTGGAGGGGGGGGTGTGTGGCTCTCAGCCTGGCTTGCGCCCTCTTGCAGTCCGGGAGCCCTCAGGGGATGTCCAACTGATGGACATTCTTAGCGCTGCCACAGAGTTGGGAGAGGCTCCTGCCACCACTGCTGCACTCGTTAGCTGTAAGCGCGCTCAGGGCTTCTGGCTGAGCAACACTCCCCCTGTGGGAGTGCACTGACCACCAGGGGGCAGCTCCTGCATTGAGCGTCTGCCCCCTGGGTGGTCAGTGCATGTCATAGCAATGGGTCAGTCTGCTGTTTGGTCAATCTGCATATTAGCCTTTTATTATATAGGATGTGTGTGTGTGTGTGTGTGTGTATGGAGAGAGAGAGAGAGAGAGAGAGAGAAAGAAAGAAAGAGAGAGAGAGAGAGAGAGAGAGAGAAATTAGAACTGGGAGCTTCTGAATGACCAGACACATATTTGGTTGTCATTGTTGGCATAGATGGTAGAGGTCAGGGATGCCACTAAATATCCTACAGTGCATATAATAGCACCCCCCCCCCACTTCAAAGAATTATGTAGCTTAAAATGTCAATAACGCTGAAGTTGAGAAAGCCTGACCTAACCATCTGAATTTTTCATTTTTATTATTTATTTATTAATTAATTTATTTTAAATATAGATAGATAGATAGATAGATTGATAGATAGATAGATAGATATAGATATAGATTTATTATTTCAGAGAGGAAGGGGGAGAGAGAGAAACATCAATGATGAGAGAGAATCATTGATTGGCTGCCGCCTACATACCCCACACTGGGGATCTAGACCACAACCCAGGATGTGCCCTGACTGGGAATTGAACCATGACCTCCTGGTTCATAGGTCGGTGCTCAATCACTGAGCCGCACTGGCCAGGCCCAGCTCTATTTTCTATAACTTAATAAAATTTGCTTCTCAAATGTTAGATTATATGTGTGTGTTTTTGAGAAATCTCTTAATTTTTTTAAAAAAAAGTAGTTTTTTTCCCTTTGATAATACCGTAATCCAAACTAAATACTCACAAAATTGATAAATAAGGAAATTAATATATAGCCCAAACTTCAAATTTAAGGCATTTTCCTGTTAAATTATATTAAGTGCTAAATTGTAGTACTAGTAGAAAAATCTAGTTCTGGTAGACTGTAAATACCAGGTGAGGGCAATTAATGTTTGAGAGCAATAAATGTGAAGTCAGGATCTTCAGATATAGGAAAGTTTCTAGTATACTGAGAGACTGTGAACATGTGTTTAGTGGCTGTCATTAGAAGTTGGGCCTACACAGTTAGAATTTCCTGATTGAAGGTTGGCATCCAAATTCTTTTACTTCTAGAGCATCCTGGTAGATGTTTTTGCTTCTTCTTTTTTTAAAAAAAAATACATTTTTATTGATTTCAGAGAGGGAGGGGGAGAGATAGAAATATCAATGATGAGAGAGAATCATTGATCAGCTGCCTCCTGTACGCCCTCTACTGGGGATTGAGCCTGTAATCAGGGCATGTGCCCTTGACCAGAATCAAACCTGGGACCCTTCAGTCTGCAGGCCAACATTCTATCCACTGAGCCAAACCAGCCAGGGCTGTTGTTGCTTCTTGAACTCTAGTTCCAGCATGGCAGGCTCTCTCCAAAATTACCTGAATGAAAAGACTAAAAAAAAAAGGAGAGATTGTTTGTATTGTAGGAGGGAGAATGGTAGCAGGGAACAAACCAATTGTAGTATGAGGTAAGGCTTCAAATACTGGCTTAAGATCTACCTATATTAATGTCACATCCTATGTAATAAAGAGGTAATATGCAAATTGACCCTCACGCCCCCACAAGATGGCTGCCTACAACCAGGCTGGCAGGGGGATTAGTGAGGGACAGCCAAACGACTGGACAAGCAGGCTGCATGGGGCAACCAGGCTGGCAGGGGGGTTTGTGTGGGATGACCAGGCTGGCAGGGTGGCAGTTGGGGGTGACCAGGCCAGCAGGGGGGGTGTGAAGAGTGACCAGGCCAGCACAGGGGCAGTTAGGGGTGACCAGGGATCAGGCCTAAACCGGCAATAGAACATCCCCCATGGGGTCCTGGATTGGAGAGGGTGCAGGCTGGGCTGAGGGGACACCCCCCCCTCCTGTGCACAAATTTCATGCACCAGGCCTCTAGTATATATTTAACAGAATGCTAACTATAGCTATGTCATTGGGGGGAAAAA
>NW_005369443.1:368649-372377 GCF_000412655.1 Myotis brandtii | reverse complement strand
CCCCGGGCCTCTAGTTAGTATATAAGAATTGGTTTACAGAAAAGTTAATCATATCTGACATATGAAAGCTTTCAGGGCTAAGTATTTAGTAGCTTATATATTTTAGTTGACTCTCCTTCAACACAGATGTCTTTGTGTTAACATTGGAGTAAATTATTTGCTTTGATATAAAGAGTTATCCCTCTTCATTCTAAGTTGTGAAACTCTTAAACTTTGAACTGTACAGCTATTCAACTGTATAGAGAACAAATATCTCAGATAATGTGCTTTATGTAAAATACTTAAAGAGAAGTTAGCATCTATTGTGCATGTGGATATATTTAATAGGCAGCATCTGTTTTTAGTTGTTAGATTTGGTACTGTGTTGTACTGCTTAGATTTGAAAATAGGAATTGGATATTTACTATATTCAACCTAATGTATTAATTTTTCTTAGATAAGAAAGCAAATCTAGGCAAAAATGCAAGCGTGAACACACAACATGGACCAGCAACAGAAATTGCTGTAGAGACCACCATACCCAAACAAGGACAGAATCTATGGTAATGTGAGCATTCATCTGGCTGCTCTTTTTCCTTTCAATGTTAAGAAAGTATTTACTATATTAACACCAGTGAGTTAGTGATTATCTATTCAGATATTTTGTGTTACTTTGATTTCTTGGATATGTAAACTCACTGCTTTAGAAGCAGACTTGATTTTTTTTTTTTAATCCTCACTTGAGGATATATATATAATTATTGATGTTAGATAGGAAGGGAGAGGGAGACATCGATGTGAGAGACACATTGATTTGGTTGCCTCTGGACGGTGGATGGAACCTGCAAACCTAGGTATGTGCCCTGACCAGGAATTGAACCCATAACCCTTTGGTGTACAAGACAATGCTCCAACCAGCTGAGCCACCTGGCTGGGACAAAGCAGACTTGATTTTTTGATAAATATTTATTTGTTCTAAGTTTGGAATTACATTTCCCCCCCTGTAATGTAACCTTGTATATGATAGATCTTATATAGCATTTGAAGCGCTTTTCAGTTCATTTGCAAGTAGAAATATTTAGCATTTTCATTAATTAAAAAATAACTGTATACATAGCCACTAATTTTCCTTTGTTTTGATTCTACTTTTAGGCAGGGAGCTAGGTTCTGAAAGGGCTCTTTGTGATTACATTAACTGCTTTAGCTTTGATAACCTTTGGTTTAATGACCATTTATCTTTTTGAATATCCAAGTTTACTCTTTGAAGGTGTATGGGCAAATATGCCTATAACTTGATAAAATTTGTCTCATTATATTTTAGTAGGAATTATGGGCTCCAATGTCCATGGATAAAGTTAACATTAGGCATGGAAATAGTAAACTAGTTCTTCTTGTGAGCAAGTTTGGAATTCTGCTTTCCTAATTCCCACCATCAACCCTAGATTCCTTTCTTAGTGTTTGACTTTTGACCCCCGAACCCCACCCCCAATTATTCAGGCCTGTTTTGCCCCTACAGGTTCTTATGTGATAGTCAGAAGGAACTGGATGAGTTGTTAAATTGCCTTCACCCTCAGGGAATACGAGAAAGTCAGCTTAAAGAAAGACTAGAGAAGAGGTAAGGATTTTCATCTTGCTCTTCACATCTTAATTCTCTTCAGCATTAGATATTATAAATGTCTTAGATTTTTTTGTGTGTTCTTTTTATCCATTAAAAACTATCATTTTAAAAAACATCTAACTTTTATATTTCTTTTGCTTGGTATTTTCTTGGCACATCATACTTACTTAGAAAAATATGCTTTTAAACCATGTATATTGAGGGTAACAGGATTAGTCATTGAATAATGCATGCCATGCACCACACTGAAATCCTCTTTGTTGTTAGGCAGCATTGCACATCAGTTGGTGATCAGAAGTATTCTGTCAGTATTCACAATCGCCAAAAAATGAAAAAAATCTAGATGTCCATCAACTGATGGATAGATGTTGTTCTTATATCCATAAATTCAGCCATAAAAAGGAACAAAGTGCTGATATATGCAACAAAATGGTTGAACCAAGAAAATATGCTGAGTCAAAGAAGCCAGATGCAGTAGACTGCATATTTTATGATTTCATTTATATGAGACTTCCAAAATAAGTAAATCCACAGAAAATAGATTATTGTTTGCCCGGGAATGGGAGATGGGGAGAACTGGGAGCCACTGCTAAAGCTGTGGGATTTTTTATGGGGTGATAAAAATATGTTGGAATTAGGTAGTTTGGTTAGTTCCACAACATAAAAATTTATACTTTTTAAAATGGTGAGTTTAATGTTATGTGACTTACATCTCAAAAAACAAACAAAAAACCCCAAACACCCCAAAATCCCAAACAAGAACTGTGCTATCTACAAAATGAGCATCAACTCCACCAAGATTTGTTAGTGTACTTCCTTTTCTAGGCATTATTTCTATCAAAGCTAAGACAAGGTTTTGGTTTAAGACTATCTTTTATTTCTGACTGCGTGCTTTCATGGTTGAATTTAGGTTTGATTGAGAGAATGAAAATACCAGACTTTTATGACTGGTTGTGGATACATACTGGTTTTAGCCCACTGCTTAATGTGAAAAATTAAAATTATATTCAGAATCATGCTGTATTAATTCAGATATGATAAGGAAAATTAAGAAAGACAAGGGAAAATGTCAGTACACAGAACCACAAAGGAATATAGTTCTATGATGAACCTTCTTATTAAAATACAGTCAAACCTCACTTCTCAAATGAACAGTTTTGTTCTCAACTAAGTTGTTCAAAGAAAAAAGGTCTCGGTTGTTGAAAAAATTTCAGTTCTAGGCCTGAAACCCTTTCATGCTGATATAGATCAGCATGACAAATGCATCTCTCAGGCCCTTCTCAGGAAATAGTGCTGTAAATATACATGTATTTTTTGCTTTTGTTGCTGATGAAATGGACAACTAGCACAATTTTAAAACATAAAGAAGCTATCAAGAGTGCTAATGTTGCTAAGGGTATGAAAGAAACAATGATCATAGGCAATTGAAGAGGTAGAGAGTTTGTTCATTTGTATAAATGAAAAGCAGTTAGCTGGTGACTACAAGCAAAGATGCTGCATGCTGACCTGAAAGATACCCCTGGAAAGTGATTTGTTTAAGGCTAGTAGGTAGTGATTCGATAAATTTAAGACAAGAAGTGTTTGTTTATAGATTAAACAGTACATTAAACATGTGCTGTATATAAGAAAGGTTAAAACAGGGAATCATTTGGGTGTCTGAAACAAATTAATTCAATTTATATTATTTCTAATGGGATAAAATTATTCTGTTTTCCACCAAATTGCTTCTTGAACAGCCTTCTGGAATGAATGAAGTTTAGAGCCAAGGTTCTACTGTATTTGCTAGGCACATGCATAGGATTGAAAGGACTTGTTCCATTCACTAAAAAAGCTCTCAAGCAGTACATATAGTCTTTGGGGCTTACTGCTCTTTACTTGGCACTAAAGAGCCATCCTTTCTTTTTTTAAATAACTGAACTCCATTTTCCTTTATATTATTCCATGACTAATATTTGTGAATCTGCCCCAATTTATTTATCTGTTCTCTTGGTGGTGGTTATTTGAGTTGATTTCCCTGGGGGTAGCGAAGGTGATGAGGTAATACGTCACAAACCATTTGAGGTTCAGATTTATTTAAAAATACATAGCGTATCCCCAAAAAATGTATGCACACTTTGAATAATTATAAAGG
>NW_005369443.1:341278-368312 GCF_000412655.1 Myotis brandtii | reverse complement strand
TTTTTTTTAAATATATTTTTATTGATTTCAGAGAGGAAGGGAGAGGGGGAGAGAGATAGAAACATCAATGATGAGAGAGAATCATTGATCGGGCTGCTCCTGCACACCACACAATGGGATCAAGCCTGCAACCCGGGCATGTGCCCTTGAACGGAATAAAACCTAGGACCCTCCAGTCCGCAGGCTGACACTCTATCCACTGAGCCAAACCTGCTAGGGCTGAAAGAATCCTTCCTATATAATAAAAGGCTAATGTGCAAATTGTCCCTTCCACCCGGAGTTTGACCAAGGGGTGGGGCTGGCCAGCCGGCCACCTACCCATGGGCGGGCCGGCTGGACCCCACCCATGCATGAATTCATGCACCAGGCCTCTAGTCCTTTATAAGAACACCAATAACAATGAAGTTGTATTCAGGAAAATAATATTAAAAACCCATATTATTAAGAAAGAATAGGGAACTTAGTACTCAGTTTAGATGACCTTAAGCTTTAGTTTTCATTTTCGTATAGGAAGCCAACAGTGAAGCTAATAGTTGGCCCCATCCAAGGTAGAGCGTCGTATTTTAGTCTTTCTTTGCTGGGACTTCTCAAATGGTTAACCATTAGTGGAAAAGTGCATGTGAAGTGAAGGTCCTCATGTAGGTTTTCAGTTGAAATCATTTTTTTTCTGTGTTGTGAAGAATTTTAGGCAGATGATTTAAAGTTATCTTGGGTTGGTAGCAATTTTGCAACTGACATAAGCAAGTATACTTTCTCTCTGGAGGAACACAGCTTTAAACCAGGCCTCAAAGAATTCCCACAAACTTGGATAAAATTCCAAGAAACTCATGGTAAGTTTAAAAATATACAAACTAGGTATCATGAATAAGAGCTAGGAAAAGCAACCCATTTTAGATACTGGAATTTAGCAAATACAGAATAAAATAAGTTTGTTTTTAAAATAAATCAAGAATAAGAGAAATTTGAAATTTTGTGCAAGAAACAGACTACAGTGGGGCCTTGACTTAACGAGTGTCCCGACTAACGAGTTTTTTGAGATACCAGCTGTCTCTCGGCGGATTTTTTGCATTGAGTTGATAGAGTAATTTGAGTTAACGAGCTCCTTAACGAGCTCGGTCTCGGAACAAATTAAACTAGTAAGTCAAGGCCCCACTGTACTAAAAATTACCAAGGAGAGATGAAAAATCTAAGTAATTGAAATTTATGAACCATCTTCAAACGTTTATTTATTTCCCCTCCTGCTTATCCCAACTTTTCTAGGTACCAGGACATTGTTCATTCTATTCACCTGGCCCGGAAGCCAAATTTGGGCCTAAAATCTTGTGATGGCAACCAGGAGCTCTTAAACTTTCTTCGTAGTGATCTCATTGAAGTTGCAACAAGGTTACAAAAGGGAGGTCTTGGTTATGTGGAAGAAACATCGGAATTTGAAGCACGAGTAAGAACATATGAAAACACCCTTTGAAATCTGTTACTCATGAAAACCCAATTTGGAATTGTCCCCTGATACTGTTGTTGACTTCCCCTGGTGATCCTGGAAATCATATGTTTGGGTTTATCTTGAAAGACATGTGGAACTGAAAAATACTCTATATACATATGATATTTTTCCTTTGTCATCTTTTGCTGGTATCCCCAAAAATCTACTAGTTGGCTCAGAGCCTTTTCTATTAAGTTGAATGAAAACTGGTCCTGGAGCCATAGTCCTGTAACATTATTTAACATGTTTATTAGCATGTGATGCCTGTGCTTTAAGGTCTGAAATACATTTGTTGTGTTCTGATTTTATGCATTCTTCTTCTTTTTTTAATTTTTTTTGTTTTTTTATTGATTTCAGAGAGGAAGAGAGAGATAGAAACATCAATGATGAGAATCATCAATTGGCTGTCTCCTACATGCCCCCTACTGGGGATTGAGCCCGCAACCCCGGCAGGTGCCCTTGACCAGAGTCGAACCCAGGACCCTTCAATCCATAGGCTGATGCTCTGTTTACTGAGCCATACTGGCTAGGGCTGATTTTATGCATTCTTTACACTAGTTAACTCAGGAGAGTTATGCTTATATTGGGCAATACTCATGCTGTTAGATTGGAGAATACTATCCATCAATTATTGTAAAATATTTTTTACTGATTTTAAATAATAAAGTCCATATTAACTCTAACCAGCGGTTCTCAACCTGTGGGTCGCAACCATTGGGAAACACATATAGCATATCAGATATTTACATTACGATTCATAACAGTAGCAAAATTACAGTTATGAAGTAGCAACGAAAATAATTTTATGGTTGGGGGTCACCACAACATGAGGAACTGTATTAAAGGGTCGCAGCATTAGGAAGGTTGAGAACCCCTGCGGGTCCTTTCAAATTATTTATGTGCAGTATAGCATGTATATTTTTGTTGTATCATTTTAAAATTTTTTTCAACTACAGTTGACATACAATATTATATTAGTTTCAGGTGTAATTGTATAATTTTTATGAGCAGTTACATCTTTCTCAGAAACTCCCTTTGTCCTAATTTATAAACACTTTATATTTCTTTTAGTTTTTATATCACTTCAGGGTCATAATAACCCATGGAGTTGATACTATTTTAAATCTTCTGTCGGAGTTTGTATTTCATTTTCTTTGCTATTGGAATTAGCAAATTATAAATGCATCTTATATATGCTACTTTTTCTTTTTAATTGATCTGTTTATGAATTCTTGATACATTTCCTAGGGAAAAGAATTTAAATATCTTTATGTTTTTAAATTTTTTTAAAGAATTATTCAACCCAAAATAACTTTGCCATTTTCAAATATTACATTTACTCTTTTATTTATTTAGCAAATATTTACCAAGTGCCTACTTTGTGTCAGACCATACCGTACTAGCATTGGGTTATTATCATTCTTCCTTGTTTCTCTTTGTGGTTATAAAATGGCATCTTTTAATTGTGTGTCTTGCATGACTAAAGAAAGTAGTTTGGTATTTAAGAACATGATTTGGGTCCAAGTGATTTAGCTTCTGTTTCCTCATTCATAAAAAAAAAATGTGAGACTTAGCTGAAGTCAAGTATGTAAAGCATATTACTTAGTTTATAGTTTGTAAGCTAGTAGTTCAGACAATTTCAATTTTCCTTCCTAGTTTTTCTTTGCCTTTAGACTATGGTTTACACATAATAGGCACTCAGTTTACTGAGCGAAAGAATTGAATTGATTACTTAAGTAGAGCAAGTTTCAGCATTTTGTGGATCCCTTCGCTGGGGAAATGGAAGTAGTCAGCTACTTTTAAATGCATAAGCCATCCATTGAACTGAGGAACCCAGTTAAACTAATGTTATGTGATCCATTGGTGTCTAGGTTGATTTGAATGTAGTCAAGGATAGTCTCCTTTCATCTTTCTCTCAGCCTTTCTCTTAACCTGGTTTTTTAATCAATTCCTATAGGTGGTCTCTTTGGAGAAACTGAAGGATTTTGGTGAGTGTGTAATTGCCCTTCAAGCCAGTGTCATAAAGAAATTTCTCCAAGGCTTCATGGCTCCCAAGCAAAAGAGAAAAAAACTCCAAAGTGAAGATTCATCAAAAACTGAAGAGGTGGATGAAGAGAAAAAAATGGCAGAGGAAGCAAAGGTATCTAGTTAATGAAGATGTAATTTTATGATTGTGTAGAGTGATTTGGTTTTAAATAGTCAAACCGTATGCTTTTTTAAAATATATTTTTATTGATTTCAGAGAGAGGAAGGGAGAGGGAAAGAGAGATAGAAACATCAATGATGAGAGAGAATCATTGATTGGCTGCCTCCTGCACTCCCCCCACTGGGGATCAAGCCCGCAACCCGGGCATGTGCCCTTGACTGGAATTGAACCCGGGACCCTTCGGTCCACAGGCCGACGCTCTTTCCACTGAGCCAAACTAGCCAGGGCAAACCCTATGCTTTTTAGCTACTGTAAACACTACTTCCTGAACCATGTTTGTCACTTTCACTGAAGTTTGTGGTTTTCAAACTGGTCTGTGAAACACAGCCCTATCTCTAGGACTGGGTAATGGGTCAGAATGCCCCCTTCCCGTTTCCCTTTTTTAAAAAGGTGGTAATGGTTTTTAAATTTTTAAAAATTGTGGTAAAATAGACAATACAGTGTACAGATGATGTGTTGTAGAATTTTTAAAATATATTTTTATTGATTTCAGAGAGAGGAAGGGAGAGGGAAAGAGAGATAGAAACATCAATGATGAGAGAGAATCATTGATTGGCTGCCTCCTGCACTCCCCCCACTGGGGATCAAGCCCGCAACCCGGGCATGTGCCCTTGACTGGAATCGAACCTGGGACCCTTCGGCCCACAGGCCGACGCTCTTTCCACTGAGCCCAAACTAGCCAGGGCAAACCCTATGCTTTTTAGCTACTGTAAACACTACTCCCTGAACCATGTTTGTCACTTTCACTGAAGTTTGTGGTTTTCAAACTGGTCTGTGAAACACAGCCTTATCTCTAGGACTGGGTAATGGGTCAGAATGCCCCCTTCCCGTTTCCCTTTTTTAAAAAGGTGGTAATGGTTTTTAAATTTTTAAAAATTGTGGTAAAATAGACAATACAGTGTACAGATGATGTGTTGTAGAATTGTGCACCTGAAACCTATATAATTTTGTTAACCAGTCTCACCCCAATAAATTCCGTTAAAAAAGTAAAAATGAAAAAAATTGTGGTAAAATATACATAACAGGCAATTTACAATTTTAACTATTTTTTTTTTACGAATGCAGATCTGTCATTAAGCATATTCACATTGTTCTTTAACTGTTATCATCATCGATCTCCAGAAGTTTTCATCTTCCTGAACTGAAACTGTTCATTGCAAACACTAAACTACTCATTTTACACCCCACCACAACCCCTGGCAACCACCATTTTCTTTCTATGTCTGTACTAGTATATTTGACTACTATAAGTATAGTCATAGAATATTTCTCCTTTTGTGACTCGCTTATTTAGCAGAATGTCTTCAGAGTTCTCCCACATTGTAATATGTGCCAGAATTTTCTTCCTTTTTAAGTCAGTAATGTTCTAGTGTACATATATAATACTACATTTTGTTTATTCGTCCATGGATGGACACTTGGGTCACTTCCACCTTTTGGCTATTGTGAATAATGCTGCTATGAACATGGGTGTACAACTATCTGTTCTAGTTCCTACTTTCAATTCTTTGGGGTATAGACCCAGAAATAGAATTGTTGGATTACATAGGAATTCTATTTAATTTCTTGAGGAACTGCCATAATGTCTTCCATAGTGGGTGTACCATTTCACCCTCCTATCAGTAATGCATGAGGGTTCCAGTTTCCCACATCTTTGCCAACATTTGTTACGTTCTGTTTCTTTGATAGTAGCCTAGGGTGTGAAGTGGTATCTTGTGGATTTGATTTGTATTTCCCTAATGATTAGTGATGTTGACCATCTTTTCATGTGCTTATTGGCCATATGTCTTATTGTTGGGCAAATGTCTATCTAGTCCTGGCTAGTTTATAATTGAGTTGTTTGGGTTTTTGTTGTCCAGTTGTATGGCTTTTTTTTTTTTTTTAAATGTTTTTATTGATTTTAGAGAGAGAGGAAAGGATAGCGGTAGAGAGAAACATAGATAAAAAACATCGATTGGCTGCTTCCTGCATTCCTCCTATTGGGGATTGAGCCCACAACGTCGGCATATGCTCTGACCAGGGATTAGAACCAGGAACCCCTTGGTTCACGTGCCAACGCTCAATCACTGAGCCACACCAGCTGGGCTGTATGGGTTCTTTATATGTTCTGGATATATGATTTGCAAATATATTCTCCTATTCCATGAGCTGCCCTTTCTTTCCATTGATAATATCTTGATGCACGAAAGTTTTAAATTTTAATGTGCAACATCTATTTTTTCTATTGTTGTCTCTGCTTTTGCTGTCCTATATAAGAAATCATTGCCAAATTCAGTATCATGAAGCATTTCCCTGTTTTCTTTTTTAGTTAATTTTTATAGACAGTAAAAGGTAAGAATCCAAGTTAATGGTTTTGTATGTGTGTATCCAGTTCTCTTGTTTTTTAATTTTAAAAGTAGCATGTTCATTGTAAGTCAAAAGTGAGAGCTAAGTAAAATATGAAACAACTCCTATTCTAATTTTACTGCCCAAGAATATCATTCTTTAATAGTTTGATGTGTTTTCTATATACATACAAGGTTGTGGGTTTGTGGATTTTTATAGAATGGAATCCTTTGCATAATGTTCTGCAGTTTTTCATTCATCAGCATATCCTGAACATCTGTCTCCCCTTCCTATGAGTCCATGTAAATGTTCATTTTTCTGACATCTTAATTTCTTACTAATGAACATTATGATGTCTGTTTTTTCTTTAAAAAAGCATTTTTAATAATTTTTATATTTTTAATTGAATTTATTGGGGTTAATAATTTATACATCATCTCTATTATGTGTTCACCTCCCCAAGTCTTTTTAAAAAAAAATACATTTTTATTCATTTCAGAGAGGAAGAAAGAGGGAGAGAAAGATAGAAACATGAATGATGAGAGGGAATCATCTATCGTCTGCCTCCTGCACACTCCCCACTGGGGGGTCGAATACTCAGCGCCCCCTGGAAATTAATTTTTTTTAAATTTTAATAGCAATTAAACAGAAAGATATATGTATTAATGTTTCTACCTTTTTCGTAAAATATAGTAAAGAAAGGTGTAAATTAGAAACATTGAAGTTTGAAATTATGAAACTATTTATTGAACTCAGAATAGAAAGGTAATACAAAAAAAGTTAAAACAAATGCACCTGTGGCCATCACCGCCCCCCTGGATCGCTGCAGCGCCCACCAGGGGGCGGTAGCGCCCACTTTGGGAATCACTGCATTAAGCCAAACTGGCTAGGGCCCCAAGTCTTCTTCCATCACTATTTATTTCCCCCTACACCTATATTCTCTTCTACCTCTCCCCACCCCATTTTCCCTCTGGTAATCACTATATACTAGTATTGTTGTCTGTGTCTGAGGTTTTTTTTTGTTTGTTTTGCTTAATTCTCTCACCTTTTTCACCCAGCCTGTTTTTTCTTTATTATAATAGTCAGCAGCTGTCTTCGTCTGCTTTGTGTATTAGATTTCTGCTTAAAATTACGTAAGAATTTGAAAAGAGTACATTAAAGAAGTCCCAGGCATTATCCAGTAGCATACTTTCCCCTATTTTTGAATTCTCCTTTTCTCCCTTCTTTTGTTTCATAAACAATTGGTAAGAGCTTGTTAGTGTCAGTCACTGTGGTAAGTCTGCAGGTTACAATGATGAGTAAAAGCCAGAAGTCTGTGCCCTCAAGGATCTCATTTTGAGTGTGAGAGATGGTTATAGTAGTGTTATAAGTACTGATGATAAAAAGAGCAGTACCTGAGTCACCAGGGATACCTGGGGGCAAATTAGAGAGGACTTCCCAGAGGAGAAGAACATATCAGCTAGGTTTTGAAGAATAAATTGGAGTTAATCAGATGGAAGGCTGAACTTGGCCTTCTTGTCATTTACAGCTGCCCTCTCGGTTTACATAGAATGAGTCTACTGTCCAAAGCTCCTCAGGTATTTGAACACAGTTGTCAGGTACCCCCTAAATTTCTTCCTAGGGCCAAGGGTGATACCAGTATGTGATTATTTTGTGGAAGAGGGTAAGCAGAACAGAGAACTAAAACTCCGTTAAATAAAGGTTTAACAATTAATTTGTGACTTAGGCTTAGAGACTTCACATATATGTCATTATCGTACAAGGATTAACTCTCACCTTCTTGTGTTCTTTTTAATGATTATATGGCCTCCAGGTCGCCTAGATGAAGTCTAAGACATTAGATAGTTAATAGTCTCCTTTGTTGAATATTACATTGGTTTTGTTTTTAACTCGGTTTTATACAGAAGAGTCTCTTTCTTGATATGATCTTTCTCTGCTATTTATTTACCTATAATTTTTCTTCCCTACCTTCCTGCTGGTCGCCATTTTTCTCTCCTCTGATTTCTTACATATTTTTTTATTTTTAGTGCTCAACTCCATGGTTATTGAGAACTAGATGTAGATTTCTTACATATTTTTTTATTTTTAGTGCTCAACCCCATGTTGAAGTAACCTCTTCTTAGCTTGTCATATGAGACTTGATTCTTAGCTTGAATGGGGGGAAAAATATGAGCACTTTACAGGTTTAATCTTGGGGCCCAGACACATAGTACACAAATGGAAAGCATGGAAGAGTTTCATGGAAAATCAATTAGGTTGCCTACTGAGTAGTTCAACAATGTTCTCCATTAAAATGGCATTATGTCCTTCAGTTCCCTACCAAACAAAGGTCAACTTTGACACAGCTCTGAAATTTTCCACTGTCCTTTGCTTTGACGGTTTCCACTTAGCGTGGGCCAGGGTTTTTTTTAGTTGGCACTAGGTTGTTGCATGAGCTAATATCAGTCTCTAATCTGGGCTTCAGTTTCCTTATTATAAAAGTAGATTATCTCTCAAATATCTTTTTTGTAATAGTTATTGACTTTGAATATTTAATGTTTATTTCATTTCCTTGTATTAAATGGGAAAGACATGGTATAATTTGGCAAAATCCTGGATTCTGTTAAGCTCTCTCCTTAGTTTGGCTCCTTTTGTCCTAACAACCTGATTATCTGTTTTTACATTTTATACATTCTTTGTGGAAAAATATGGTCTGAAGCCTCATTATAGTTTTGCCAAGATATACTGCCTTTTTACTGTTAGGCGGAGGGACTTGCATGTAAACTGGCTTCCTCTTGGTTCTGTTATACTCACTTCTATCTAGGGACCAACTTTATTTAAACATGCTAGAGAATTTGAAATTTTCATCAGAGAGTATTTACTGGATGTGTTGAATGTCAAAATTTTTATTTTGCTGCTCTTGATCTGTTTTTGAAAATACTGTTTTGCCCGGCCACTGTGGTTCAGTTGTTTGAGCATCATCCCATGCACCAGGAGGTGGCTGGTTCGATTCCCAGTCAGGGCACATGCCCAGATTTCATGCTTGATCCCCTGTAGGGGGGTGTGCAGGAGGCAGCCAATCAATGTTTCTCTCATTGGTTTCTATCACTTTCCTCCTTTCTGTGAAGTCAGTAAAAACATATTTTAAAACAAAACCAAAAAAAAAAAAAAATCTCATACTGTTTTGACTATGATAAGGTTTTGTTTTTTAATGTGCTAGACTGTTTAGAATTTTGTGCAGTGGGAGAAGACCAGGATGCTCTTTCAAATCTTGAGTGCCTAATGTTTTTGCCCTCAAAATTAGAGGCTGGTTGGAGTCTAGGCTGGTCTAGATGGATAACTCAGTGGATATAATAGGACACTGATCATTAGTATGTATAATGCCAAGAGCATTGGTTCGGGATAAATTGGCCCTTAATTGCTGTGAGACCTTGGGTAACCTTTCTTTCCACGAAAAATAATAAATGAATATTACCTAATTGTGCACAAACATTTCCTAGCAACATTATTCAGAATAGCCAAAAAATTGAAGTGATCCAAATGTTTATCAACTGATTAATGGATAAACAAAGTGTGATATATCCATACAATGGATATTATTTGGCAATTAAAATGGAATGAAGTACTGATATATGCTATGATGTGGATAAACCTAGAAAGCATGCACAGTAAAGAAGCCAGTCATAGAAGGCCAGATATTATATGAAATGTCCAGAATAGACAAATTTATAGACCACAAGTAGATAAATCGTTACTTATCGGCTGGGTAAATGTGGTGGGGTAGTGTAGGGAATGGGGAATGAGTGCTAGTGGGTACAAGGTTTCTTTTGGGGATGATGAATGTTCTAAAATTAAGATTATATTGACAGTTGCACAACTCTGTAAACATATGAAAAACCATTGATTGTACACTTTACAAGGTGAACTTGTCAATATATAAATTTTATCACAATAAATGTTTTTAAAATGAGGTTAAATAAGCCTGTTTTCAAGATCCCTTCCAGTGTTTTTATTAATCCTCACCGGAGGATATTTTTCTATTGATGTTTAGAGAGAGTCGAAGTGAGGGGGAGAGACAGAGAGAAACATCAGTGTGTGAGAGACACATCGATTGGTTGTTGCCCACACACACCCTTACCAGCCTGCAACCAAGCTATAATGTCCTTGACTGCAATCGAACCTGTGACCTTTCAGTCTGCAGGCTGACACTCCTATCCACTGAACCAAACCAGCTAGGGCTCAGTTTTTTTATTTTAGAGGCCAAATGAGCTATTGAGTACTCAAATTTAAAATGTATAAGCAATAACTAAAGGAAGTAAAAAAGCATTACTATATGCTAAGACATTTTCTTGAAAAGGTGTGCATCTGACTATCCACTAGAGGACAGCAAAGCCCATTTTAGCCATTTTCTATCTGTTTTCAATAGCACTCTTTTAAAGAAAGTCTATGGTACCATATGTTAGCTCTCCATTACAACAGGGGGAAAAACTAGCAGCTGTCGTAATGGACCCCATGTCTTATTGATGCACTCTGAAGAGGGAAGGAAGGAAATTGTGCTGTACAGTATTTCGAAGGCAGATGTTGAAATACCCGCAGTTGGAGATTGGAATAAGGAATTGAGTCAATTTCCCCTAGAACTTTAGCAGCCTCTTAAATAGACTTTTTTGGTGTGTTTAAATGATCCTTGCTATTATTCATAAATGTATACCTGTGAAGTGCTCTGTGGTTCTTTATTTCTGTAGGAAAGAGAAAGGACAACATTATTTTCTCTCCCTCACACCACAGCTTTATGGCTCAACTATCCTTCTCCCTTGGCAGCTATTGTAAAGCCTATGGCTTTCCAGGATAACTGGACTCTCCTATAGGAGGAAGACTATATTCCTTAAAATAGACCTCTTTGCCTAGAGCAGGGCAGTGAAATCCAGCAGTAGTGTTGTCAGTTAGCTAGAGCTAGCCCAAGTTGTAAAAGTATCAGGGATTGCTAATCCACTTTAGTTCACTCATGACAGTTGAGCAATATGACCTCCACAAGGTTGATGATACTAAGATAACCTAGTCTCTCAGCTTCTGCTGAATTGCCTAAGCTTTACCTTGTCTCTTGTATTTTCTGACTATCTGAGAATGATAACCCCCCACATTAGCATTTGTTTAGGTAGATGCTCACCATAGGAAAGAGAGTTAGTTGTGTTTATCATCAAAATTGCTGATTATATTTTCCACCATCCTATGTTTTGCTTGGCTGATTCTAATTTAATTTGCATTTTATGATCATGGAGAAGGCAATATGCAGAGATTAACTGCCCAGAATGAAGTCAGGCTAACTTCTGGGACTTTCAAATTTTCACTTAACTTAGAAGTTGGTGATAGTGTCTAAAGGAATATGTTGTATCAACACTTAATAGTTTGTTTTTTATTGATTGATTTTAGAGAGAGGAAGGTACAGAGAAAGAGAAACATCGATTTGTTGTTCTACTTATTTAAGCATTCATTATTTGATTCTTTTATTTTCCCTGACTGAAGATCAAACCTGTAACCTTAGCGTATTGGGACAATGCTCTAACCAACTGAGCTACCCGGTACTTTCATACTAAAAAGTGTTCCTGCTTTTAAATGACACTGAATCTTTAAGTGGTTTTCACTAGAAGAGATGTGTCTCCAGTTATTTCCCTCCCTTAATTCTTTATGTGACCTTTGGCAAGTATTTTCACACCCTCTTTAGAGCTTTGGTTTCTTCTATAAGATTTATAAATGAGTCAGACAGGAGGAGCTGTAGGAGGAAAATGTACTCAGAATTCTCTGGTATCTACCTGTTCCTCTTTCAGTGTAAACTCTGTCAGTATTATGTGAAAAATTCATGTCTTTGAGGTCCCTGTAGTAATACTGGCCTGATTTGGTCTCTGTTTAGGTTGCATCTGCTCTGGAAAAATGGAAGACAGCCATCCGTGAAGCTCAGACCTTTTCCAGAATGCATGTTCTACTTGGGATGCTTGATGCCTGTATCAAGTGGGATATGTCAGCAGAAAATGCCAGGTGCAAAGTTTGTCGAAAGAAAGGTAGGTGTATTTAGGTCAGTGCTGCTTATTTGAATGTATCAGGAACTGTGACTTGTTAACCCAGATCTTTTCTCCCCTAAAGAATTTTGCGTACACAAAATTTTATGTGGTGGGACAGATATTACCTGCTGGAGTTCTATAATAAAATGCTAATCTGAAATCACATATCCACAAATCAGAGTAGGCCCTTTGTTCCCCAATATTGAGTATAAAATAAGAGCAGTTGCTTTCCAATCTTTAAATTCTATACAAGGAAGAAAATTAGTTAACCTAAACATTTTAATCTTACTGTCTCTGAATTTTAGTCATCTGTGAAGTAGGACAGGTGCTACCACCAGAGGGCAGTACTTGTATTGTACATTGTGAAGAATACTCAGGTTTGGGTTTTCCAGCAAGAATTCTACACAGCAAAGGCATTTGGGAACCGTTTAATGCTGAGAGATTTCTAAGTCCATGTGTGTAAAAGGAACTTCACAACTAAAAGCCTCCCTCAGTGATTCACTTTTCAGTGGCTAAAATTCTTTTGTGAATTTGGCTTGAATTTAATTTCCAAAAACAGTTGCCCTAAGAACTGATTTAGAATGAAGGTTGGGGAGGGGAAATGGCCATGGTAAGTTGGTTCAGTGTATTTTCAAATGTAGGGAAACAAGTGTTTTAAGAGAGTCATACCAGATACGAGTTGGGAAGTGTTTAGGGCGTCCAGAAGGAAGAAGGGCAGAAAATGTAATACTTAATAGGGAATTTATTTCTTAGTGGGAAAGGAGCAGCAAAATTTCCTGCTATCACTGTTTTTTTGCTGCCTCTTAATAAATGTTAACTGTCCTGTCCTAGCTCTGGGTAGATTTTGGAATATAAATCAGGAGACCTAAGCCACAGATTAATATGTGCTACATTTCTTTTCAGAAAGTGACTACATTAAAAAAAATATGTAGTAGCATTGTACTAGAATGTTTGTTCCTTCTGTAGTGTTAATTGAGGGCGAGTGGCTCTTTCTTCCAACTCCTTGACTGTTGCCATGTTCCCGACAGTGCCATACAAGTTTATCTTCTTGCAGGTGAGGATGACAAACTGATCTTGTGTGATGAGTGTAATAAAGCCTTCCACCTGTTTTGTCTGAGGCCGGCCCTCTATGAAGTACCAGATGGTGAGTGGCAATGCCCAGCTTGCCAGCCTGCTACTGCCAGGCGCAACTCCCGTGGCAGGTGAGAATTCTTCTCCCAAAAACAAATGAATAAATAGCTGTTATAATTAGGCTTCAGTTATTCAAACTGAATGACTTTAAGGAGCTTTAATTTAAGTCCATCTATTGGGTATGGAGCCTGATCATTTAAGGTATAATAGGAACTCAAAGGGCTCTGATTTCATTTTAGCTTAATGTTGACATTTCTAGTTTCATTACCAGTTATGTTCTCTATCTTCTTGACCATACCTTCTAAAATGACAATATATCTCCTTCTGCCCCTTGCCCATTTCTTAATTGGTGATTATGTCTGCAACCACCAAATCCTGAAACTCATTACTTTCCCTACCCAGACCTTCCTTAACATGATTAGAATTTGGTTGTCAACTTGGACATCTTCCTCTCCTTTGTCTTCCATAGTCATTCATTTGCCAGATGTTATCAAGTCAGTGTCCAGATGTCTTATGAATCAATCTGCTGTCCATTCTCCAAGGTCCCTGTTGTCACTGGCCCTCCTACATCTCTCACCTGGGCTCCTCAGTGGTTTCTCAACTCCTTACCTCATATCTTTCACCCTCTTATTCTTCCAGCTTTAGTGATGAGACCTGAATAGGTTATAAAAGGCAAAGACCTGCTTATGTCACTTTACTATTCAAAAACATCAATCTTTACATTTCCTCTTTAATAAAGTCCAAACTCCCTAGCCTAACTTTTGAGACTCTTACTGTACAATACTGGCATATGTTTTTATGAGCCCTCCTTCCCATATTTGTGCGCTTGTTACAAACTGTTCATTGTGCATCCTTGCCTCTTGTGCTTTCCTCCCAAGTGGGAATATTCTCTCTTCCAAGTACTCCCTCATTTTACTGGGTGTAAACTACCGAAAATTTTGTGTTCTCTTGAAGTGTCCTTACATCCTTAGAATTAATTGTTCCTCTTTGTGTTTCAACTGGGTGTTCAATATCTAAGACAGCATTTTGGTGCATTTGATTGTCTTGCCATGAGATTGTGAATGCCCTGAGAGTAGAGGTGGTGCTTTGTTCTTCACCCTAATTTCAGTAAGGCCAAACACAGGGCTTTGTAAAAAGGAGGCACCTAATATTTGCCAAGTTAATACAATTGTTTTCCACATTGAAATTTGAGGTTGTAAAAGGGCAGCTTATAGGCACTTTGGCTTGGTCTCTCTTTGAAAGGGCAGAGCTGTTTGATCCTGACCTCACCTAACAGTATTACTCAGTTATTTCTCACTCCATTCCAGCTACACTTAAGAGAGATGAGGCATGCTGTTCTGAAATGGTGGGGCTTTGGACCAGCTGTTCTGAGCTGGGATTACCATTGCTTTGATGTTATGGTCATCTGCAAGCTGTTTCAGCTCCTGGAAGGGGGCCATCAAGGTGGAGTAACACCTGTCTGGGCTTTTATTCTTTCAGTCCACCCCAGAGTTTGGGACACATTTTAATACCTTAAATGTTACATTATCTGGCTGTTTTTGTGAGATAAAAGGAATAAAATTTTGAATTGTTTTGAGGGGGGGAGGGGTACATTTTGGTCTTGATTTCTGTTGCCATTGGTGTCTTACCCAAAGCATTTGGGGCCTGGTCGGGGAGGTATGCTGTTGAAGCTTACGTTTTCATTCTACTTCCTGTGTCCTGGCCTGGATTCAGTTTACCTTCCTCATCATCAAATCTGTCCAGTGTGTGAAGAGGGAAAAGTTGCTGGGATCCGAATGGGACTTGATCCCCCTAGGAACACTTTGGCTGAGAACCAGGTTCCCTGTATGCTTTTTCACCTCCCAGGAATTACACAGAAGAGTCTGCTTCTGAGAACAGCCAAGATGATGAGAGCAGTGAAGAGGAAGAAGAGGAGGAGGAGGAAGAAGAAGATTATGAGGTGGCTGGTTTGCGATGTAAGTATTCAGTTTGCCTTCATAGTTAATCTCATAGTCTTTTAAGCTGACTTGGAAAGATTGGGTTGGCAGGCAATAGGTAGTCAGTGTTGCCATCATGCCATCTTCCTTTTCTCACATATTGTGGCTGTTGGGGTGACTTCATTGCCATGGTTTTAAATGGGTTTTCAAGGTGCCATTTAACCACCTTCCTATTAGGAGGTTGGGTAGCTTCGTCTCAAGAACATTAATTTATGGTAGATTCACTTGATCCACGATTTAGTAGAATTCAAGGTACCAAGTATGTTTATGACAAGCCTCTGATTCTGAACCCCTCGCTGTCTGGGGACAATGAGTAAAGAAGGTCTAGTTCCATTGCCCTCTCCTAACAGTTCTTTTGCCTCTGTTTTAGTTCTGTTTTCAGAGAAGTAATTTTTCCTTTGTTTTTCACTTGCCTATAGAGTTCAGGGCATAGCTTTGCTAGTTTGAAAAAGAATGCCGGTTTTTCATAGCTTAGGCATAAAGTTGTTAGGAAGGTTCGTATATGTTTCACATTAGATGCCAGTAAGGGGGGAAAAAGGCCTCATCATTTACCCTTACCTCGCTGACTCTTTATTTTGTGTGACTATTTGAGAGTTTTGTTGTTTTCATGGTTAAACTTGAAGTTCTGTAATTTACCCTTAGCCTCCCTCTTTTCAAAACATATCCTTCTTTGTAGGTTAGTAGAAAAGAGACACAGATCAAGATTTTGATGAGCTCTTGAAGAGATGATATAATTCCCAAGATCATAGCACTCTGAATGATCAGAGTTAGTATGAGGAGAGAGACGATGCTTGGCATGATCAGTCTCTTACTTCAGTAGTGCCGCCAGACCTGAGGGCTTGGGCTTACACACCTGCTCCCGTCTCTCTAGTCCTGAAGGCTTTTAATTTGGGACACCTCAGTTTCACTCATTCCTATTGGCATGATTTTCCAGGTATCCAGGGTGAGGAGACAAGCAGTCCATTAACCTTGCATCACACAGAGACCAGCATCTACTGGCTGAGAGTTGTGATTCAGATGCGTGTTTGTCTGGAAGCAGATTCTGAATATAGCAGTGTACTGGTTGTTTTATTTTCAAACTAGTGATTGCTTTCTACTTCTGAGGTGTTGCTCTCTTTCCAAGGAATTGTTTCCTTTCCAGGTTTCAAGGGCTGTTTCTATCAAAAGGATGTAGGAAGTAGTTAGAGCATTTTGTCTACTCTGCCTTTTAGACCACCAAAGATGTGGTTCTCTAGTTCAGCTCAAGTCTGGGGTTGGTGTCTGTTCCTAACATCCCAAAGTTTTATCCTTGGCACCAGCTGCTTACTCTGTTCCTAGCCAGGTCTTGGGCTTGAGACCCTGGAATAGCCAATGAAGGGTTAACATTATTTATTCCTGTATCACTGCCTCTGTATGCCCCTATGTCTGTCCAAATGTCACCTTCCCGCTTTCCAGGGAAAATTTGTTTAGTAGAGAAACCTTGAGCTAATCCTTCTGGAGCGTGGGATATTGAGGAATGTTGGTTTGTGTGACATTAAGCACCTGATGTAAACCTGAGACACAAGTGGTCTTGGGTGCCTTTGTATTTATTCTTTCTTCTCTCTTTGGGGATCCTAGGCAGCTTTTTATGGGAGTGACCTAGATGACTGTCTATGGTTTTCAGAAATGCAAGAGAGCAGGACTGATGCTACCCCTAAATTGTATTCAATGAGGAAGACTTTACATAAATACTTCACATAAGTATCAGCTTTTCTCTAAGAAAAGATAACTCTGGGAATTATAAAACAGGATCTCTCCTATAGTCAAGTTTCATCTCACGTGTAAATGCATTACACTCTTTCAGGCTGAGTGTGGGCTGTAGTAATTCCAGGCAGACCTGTAGCAAATGGCCTCTCCTTCTGAGTGAGTCACTTACAATTGACTCCTTCAAGAGCCTCATTCCCAGGAGTAACTAAACAGGGTGGGGCCAGAGGATAGAAGCACTGAAGGAACTGACCTGAGGAGGCTCTTAAAAGGTCTTTGGCAGTTGATGAAAGGTATTCATTCCTCATCTACTACTGCTCCCTTCACAATATCCTGTTAGATAGGACAGGAGATAGCAAAGAGCACTCTGTAACCCAAGGAAGCCATTGCTTTGCTTGTCCGATTATCTCCTCATTCCATAACATGCTTCCTTCATCCTCAGTTGTTCTCCTCTCAGTCTGTATTTTTTATTTCAGTGAGACCTCGAAAGACTGTCCGGAGCAAGCAGGGTGTCATCCCCCCTGTGGCAAGGCCAGGCCGACGACCAGCTAAGAAGCCACATCCTATCGCCAGGAGGTCTCAGCCAAAGGCACCACCTGTAGATGACACTGAAGTTGATGAGCTGGTAAGAATTATTTATCATTCTGCCTCTAATGTTTCTGCTTCTTATCCCCCACTCCAGCATTAGGAATTCATCAGGCAACAGGTGGGAGCCTCCCCCTCTCCTCCCTCCTCCCTCCTCCCTAAATTTGGAGGCTGATGGGAGGGCCTATAGGCAGACAAGGCAGCAGGCCCTCCAGGAACAGCTATGTCCGGCATTCTCCTGCTGTAGCCTGCAAACATTGTCTCCTTTAGTTAACAGGCAGCCTGCGACTTGTTAAGGATTTTAAAATAGTATCCATGTGTCTCCAGTGGCTCAGAGGGGCTGGGTCTCCATTGTGGGAATGTCAGCAATGTCGGAGCCTCATTTACTCTCTCGTCTTTTGCTGACAGTTGTTATGGGAGGGACATTACCCTCCCCTCTGCTCCTCCACTGTGATTTTAGTGGTTTTGCTTTAGACTTCACTTGAGCTTTAAAGAACAAAAAGAGGCCCTTGAAAACTTGATTGTTTTGACAGATCAAATTGGGGTTGGGATGGGCTGAGGGCATAAAGCAAGCCATTAGGGAGCTCAAAGAGCAATGAGAGATCCTCCTACTTACCCAGCCCTAACCTCTTCAACTCTGTGGCTCCTTCTTCTTCGAGTCACAGCCTGCAGTGGGAGAGCATAGGAAAGGAATTGTACCTCTTGCCTTTCTTCCCTGAGACTCCCTACTCCCATAGAATTGTCTGCCAGTGGCACCCATAACCGGTCTGGTTTTCTGCAATTGCTTGCTTATATACAACAGTGTCATCATCATCCCAGGTCCATCTGCTCTTAAGAAAGTGGTTGAGCTCTTTCTTTCTCTCTTTTTTAAAGCAGATAAATACATTTTCTGTTTTGTCCACTTTTCTTCTCTTGGATCTGTAATAATGTCTTCTTCCATTGGCACCAGGTGCTTCAGACCAAACGGAGCTCCCGGAGGCAAAGCCTGGAGTTGCAGAAGTGTGAAGAGATCCTCAGCAAGATTGTGAAGTACCGTTCCAGCTGGCCCTTCAGGTAATAGCCCTGTGTTCTCAAGCACAGAGGGGTAGGACCAACCTGGCAGCTGACTGAGGCAGTGCTCATTTGAACCCCTAGGAACGAATCTGATCCCTTCCTTTCAAGACATGTCTCAGTGGCAGGGGATTGGTGTTCCAAACTGGTAGAGACAGCTCTTAGTGCAAGGTGAACGCACCTTCTCTGTGCCTACCAGGTGGCTGATCTCAGCGGGGTGGGCCTTCTGTGGCTAATGGTTTAACAGCAAAGTTTCTGTCCGTTGTGTCAAGGCTGTGCTGATATCTCCATTTGGGGTTTCTCCACAGGGAGCCTGTGACCAGAGATGAGGCTGAGGACTACTATGATGTGATCACCCACCCCATGGATTTCCAGACAATGCAGAACAAATGTTCCTGTGGGAGCTACCGCTCTGTGCAAGAGTTTCTTACCGACATGAAGCAGGTGTTTACCAACGCTGAGCTTTACAACTGCCGAGGCAGCCATGTGCTAAACTGCATGGTGAAGACAGAACAGTGTCTGGTGGCTTTGTTGCATAAACACCTTCCTGGCCACCCATATGTCCGTAGGAAACGCAAGAAGTTTCCTGACCAGTTTACTGAAGATGAAGGGGACAGTGAGCCAGAGACCATTGGACAGTCTAGGGGACGAAGACAGAAGAAATAGAGAGGTGGGGCCCTGGTAAGGGAGAGGGAGCTGAGGTTCGGGAAATGGAGGTGAGAGCAAGGGAAGGAAGAGTGGGATGGAGAAGAACATGGAAGGGAGGATATCACAGGGAGTCCTGAAATGCCTGTTGTCCCAAGCTTGTGCTATTTTTCTAAAACTCTCCATAGAGCCTTAATCAAGCAGAGCTATTTGGAGAGCATAATATTGGGTTGGTCTCTGCCTAGAAATATGGTGGTAGACCTTAACCTACCCTTTCTGAGAATTTCCATGAAGAGCCCAAGGGTATGAACCCAGTTCCTTTCCCTTCCTACCCAAGATCCCTTCCACTTTGGCCACCACAATAGTGCCAAGCCCTTTGGTCTCCAGGGGCGGGATTACTGTATTACACAGAAGGATCAAGTATAACCAGGCCAGTTAGGTGGTGTTGCTTTTTAAAAATCTATATTTATATACAGCCTTGTTTCTTTAAGCCCATACTCTGTCTCTTCCCCCCTTCCCTCTCAGGTGACGGTATTAGTGAGTGCCATACAGAATTCTGTATTCACCAGCATCATGAAACAGTTGTGCTCTTTTGAATTGATCTTGGCAGAGTAAAGGGACATGTCCTAGAGCCATTCCTGAATACCCTTCCTTCCCCTTCTTTGTGACAGTTCTCTCCCCACTTCCACCCCACCACACCCTCCAGAAAACAAACAAACTAAGGCACTTCACGTAGAGACTGGAGTCCTGCTTATAATCATGCATATAATCTTTAGTTTGATGGATCTGGCCAGAGGGGTGTTGGAGCCCAGCCCACCCACATACCAGACAAGCTCTTAGGTGAGCAGAAGAAAAGCAGGAAGGATTGAAATGTTTAATTTTTTTTAATTGACTTTTCTAGTTATTAAAAATTGCTTGTTTTAGCAGTGATATTGTATAAAAACATCTTGTAAAATATTTGTCATCTTGCTTTGGCACATGTACAGTACAATTTATATGATAATGTGTTTGCTTTCCTTTGCCCCATCTCCTCCCTCAGCCCATCCTCCTTCAGAGAAGTGGGTTGGAGGCTTATCACAGCAATCAGTGTGACCTGGGGGGGAGGGGGCATCCCCCCGCCTGCCCCTGTGGCTGTTTCTCCCTTCTCCATTCCCATTTTCACCCCCCTCCTCCCATGCCTTTACTCCCTGAGAACCTGAATCTTTCAGGGGTCAGTGTCAGTGGGAGTAGAGATGGGAGGAGAAGTTAGGCAGCCCCTTCCCACAATGACTCTAGCACTAGTGGTTATATTTAGGCAAAAGTTTGTAGTCTTCTTTCCCTTTTATGGAAGATTTTGATAAAAAATGCAAAACAGGGTTTAATTTTTTTTTTTCTATCAACTTTGAATTGGAAATTTGGATCACCTAGGTTCTCCTGTATCTATTTAAATGAAGGGAAAAGAATTCCACCAAGGGGATTGCAACTTACAGAATTTGGGAATAAAGCCTCTTAGTATTAAACTTCAAGGTGTGGTCCCTGCCTCTCCCCTGTCCTCTTCATTCAAGGACTTTGGGGATTTGCTCCGGTGGCTGGTGGATAGGTTTACTGTCCCCTTTCCACAGGCTTGGAGTTAGCACTGACATTACAATTTCATAATCCCAGCCACCAACACCTCCTGCCTCTTACCCTAGAGCCAGTCTGTTCTTGTTAACAGTAAGAATCCTGTGTTCCCACTTCAGTGACACCTGAATTGTTTGTTTTTAAATTGTCTTTAAGGAGGAAGGGCCCCATTGAGGGGTAAACTTGTAATAAATTGGAATTTCAAATAAACATTATGTACTTGTGTTTATAAAGAAAAAACAATGCTGGTGACTCTTTCTTTGTGCTCCTTGGGGTGCTAGTGGATAGTATATAGTCTGAGTCCTCAGTTTTCCTACTGAGTTTTGGAACCAGTTATTCCTCAGCATTGAGAGGACCTTTGACTTAGTCTTTTTTTTTTAATGTTTTTATTTATTTGGGAGAGGGAGAGAGGAATGGAAACATCAATGATGAGAGAATCATTGATCGGCTGCCTCCTGCATGCCCCCTACTGGGGGTCGAGCCTGCAACCCTGGGAATGTGCCCTGACCGGGAATCGACTCCTGGTTCATGGGTCGACCCTCAACCATCTGAGCCACACCGGCCGGGCTGACTTAGCCTTTTTAACCACAGGTTAGAGCCAGCTTCTCATTTCCTTGCTTCCAGGAGACATTTCTGATGACCCGGGTACAAAGTAAGACCATCGTTTTCCCTGGCCTTGTCTCTGTCCGAAACCCCCCAACATTTTATTTGAAATTACTAAGAATTAGAGGAAATTATTTTTTTAAGTCTTCACTATAGAAATTTATGTAGATTTTTAGTTAATTTTGGGGAAACTCCTGACATTTTAAAAACTTTCTGGGAGTCCTGGTCAGTGTGCTAAGTGGTTAGAGCATCAGCCTGCGCAGGGAAGGGTCTTGGGTTTGATTCCTGGTCAAGGGCACGTACCTGGGTTGTGGGCTCACTCCCCACCCTCAGTCGGGGCATGTGTAGGAGGCAACCAGTTGATGTGTCTCTTTCACATTGATGTTTCTCCCTCCCACTCTGGAAAACAATGGAAAAAATATCCTTGGATGAGGATTTAAAAAAAAAAACTTACAAGGAAAATTTCAAACACAAAAAGAGTAAATATATAATGGATTCTCATGTACTCAGCTTCAACAATTCTAACATGTAGCCAATCTTGTTTTCTCTGTACTTTTTTTTATGCTGGAAGTTTTATAAAGTCCAAGTGGTTGATTCAGGTAGTCACCGCTGGGTGGCAGCTTACCTATGGACTTCAAAGGTTTGTAGAGCCACTGCATGCTCCCATTTATTGAGAAAAGAAACTACCAATTCCTGACCACCTGAACCCAAGCCCTGGGTGTGGGTTCTGCCATTGACTTATTGTGTGGCCTTGCTGAATGCGGGCTCGAGCCAGGCCTGCCCTGAGCACTTGGGGATTTTCCGTCCTGCAGGGGAGGAAGCAGTTTGCCCCAAGGTCAGATTGGTTTGATCAGCCCTCAGGCTCTGGAGAAGGGGGCTGTGTTACCTGTGAGCATTTTCTACACACAGTTGGACTCCCACCTCATGTGTATGCAGTTCTGTCCCTCAGGCAGGTTCCTTAGGCCACACTAGGATAGTGCTGTTGGGACCATGGGTCTGTATCCTGGTCCTGCCCAACCTTGAGAAGCACTCTTTCTCCCTACTTCTTCCCCGGGGGTGTGACCTTGGGGGAGCCACCTAATTTTGGTTGAGTATTATAAAGGGGGACAAAAACTTACCCTTTGTTGTTAATTCTCACATGATATATTTTCCCATTGCTTTTCAGAGAGTGGAAGGGTGGGGAAAGAGAAGCATCAATGTGAGAGACACATCACTGGTTGCTTCCTTCATGTGCTCTGCCCCAGGTCAGGGAGGGAACCGGGAATCCAAGTACGTGCTCTTGACCCAGAATTAAATCCTGGACCCTTCGGTGCACCAGCCAAAGCTCCAACACAGCCATACCAGCCAGGGCGAGAACTTTTATTCTTGAAGATGGGTATGAATCATTACTTCTGAGAACCAACTAAGGCCTCTCCCTCATCCTGACTTCTTTTTCCTCAAACCCTGTCTCTGGGGAGGAGGTACAGTCAGGGGTGGCAGTGAGGTGGGGTCTGGATTCCAAAGCCACCACTTGGGCAGGGAGCCAGGGTCTCTTTGGCAGGGGTGAGAAAACTCAGGGGAGGTAGAAAGAGGTTTGCCCTTCTGTTAACAGCTTCCATTCTTGCCCAGGGCCTTGAGGCCTTTTTTACACCCAGGACTGCTCTGGAATGCTGGGACTTTCCCTTTCAGGGTAGAACTGATAGCAGCTACTGACCACCGAGGCAGGTCAATCTGACCTCCTTGCTGACTCCTGTGAACTGACCTAAGAAGTTCCCTTAACTCAGGCTCTCCCAGCCACAAGTTCAGACTGACGTGCTGTGGTGCTCTGAAGACCCACCTGCTGGGCCACCAGGGCCACTGAGGGGAGGGGCTGGAGGCACACAATGAACAGTCTAGCAGGTGTTGATTTCTGAGGCATTTTGGGGGGCTCTGGAATTACTTGTCTTGGGGTGTGGAGAGACCCTGCTTTGGGAGGGGCTTCTCTGGACAAAACAACCCCAGGTTACAACATTTGCTGTTTCCCTGGGACGTGGTGGTGGTGGAGGAAGTCACAAAAGTTCTGGAGGCTGCAGACCACCTACCTGTCTGTGTGAGGAGCCAGCCAAGTCCTCCACTTTCCCCTATCTGTAAAGTGGGGAGAGGGGGACCAAATTGAGGACTTCTGTCAGAGGTCTTTAATAACTGTTTCCTTCTTCTCCTCTAGGGTCTGGGACATTTCTATAGTGTCTCCCAGTGCTGAGAAGCCTTGGCTGGCAAGGTCCATCCTCCCTCCCTCCCAAGTACTGGCCCATGTGAACCATCTCAGGCTCAAAGCAGACAGAGCCCCCTTGGGGCTGGTCCTGACTACACCTCCCCCTCAGTCCCCACCCGCCTCCTAGTTGTTCTGGAAGCCAGTCTGGTTTCTGCTGAGTGAAACATAGCCAAGGACCCCCCTCCCTTGTCCAATGACTGGCAAGGAATAGGGCGAACTGGTGCCATTTTAATGCTAATCCTTCCCTCCACCCTTCACATTTGCCTTTTTCTTACCATCTCCGGAATCCTTTTGCTCCAGCTGCCCTTCCAGTGCAGGCCCTTTAGCAGCTTCAGCTCCACCCGCTCCCTGCAGACCTGGCCAATAAGCCCAGCTTGGTGCAGCCACTGCCCCTCCCACTCTGAACTTGGGCTCCTGTCACTTTCAATAAGCTCATCCTGTCTCACTCAAGGACCCTCACAGGGAGAGTTACAAGGTGTTACGGTCATTTGGCTTCATTGATCGAAGAAGGCACAGGGACCTACTGTGTGCTCTGTGAAAAGGGAAGGATTAAGATGGGGAAGGCATTCCACATGTAAGAGACACAGAAGCAAAAAGGCACAAGGGTTGCAAAATTCCCCCAGAGGTCAGTACTGTTATATGTGATGAGGGACAGCCCTAAACCCATCTCAACTCCTGGTGGAGCTGTCGTTTTTCATCTGGTTTCTCTCTTGTCCTGTGAGATGGGTGGTTGGTGCAGGGCAAGAACTCTGTCCTGAGAGGCTCTGGGTTTGGGGGGCTGACCCCTACCACTGAAATGAAGCTACTGACCTTGGGCCTCCCCTTGGCTCCAAAGTGAGGCCGGCAGCGGAACTAGATCCTTGGGGCCTCCTGGCAGTGACAATGAATGCCACTGTGCCATACACCCAGGGACAGTAACCAAGACCCTCACATCGCTCGAGGTGAGGGTCACAGTGGCCACAGCTGAGGCCATGATGGGGCCCTGTAGTCTAATCCCAAGCTGATGGGGGTCCCATGGACCTTTTCCTAGCCCCTGGTATCCATGCATACTGCCTTGTACCTGCCCAATTTATTATTGCTGCTCCCGTACCTCAAATCTTTCCACAGCTTCTTAGGAGCTGAAGGCCCATTTCCCACTATACTCGGGCTCCCATCTCTGTGTCCATGTCTGCTACCAAGAGGCCCATATACCAGTCTAGTCCCATCTCTACTCCACCCAGAGAGAGCCCCAGGGCCCCAGCTAGTGAAGTGGGTGCACTGACAATCTTCAAAGGCAATACGGATGGCCAGACACCAGCCTCAGACCCCAGGGAAGACAGCAGGCTGGGCTACAGGAGGCAGTAGGAGCAGGGCCTGAAGCTCTGAGAACCTTTGAGATAGACCGATGGCCTCATTTTCTACACAAATGAAAGCAGTCTGCAAAAAGGAAGACTTACTAAACACAACCCCCACATAGGCTAGATTCTCCAGGGCCAGAGATGAGGATGTCATCTTGGGGGATTCCCTGAGTATCCCAGCAGGTGGGCATCCCAGCCTCACTTTGGGAAGTAGGAACCCAGGCCTCAGAAATAGGCAAGCAGGTTGCCAAAAGGAGCAAAGACAGGCAAAAGGGAAACACACACACACACACACACACACACACACACACACACCACACACACACACACACACACACACGCTGCCAAAAGGAGCAAAGACAGGCAAAAGGGAAACACACACACACACACACACACACACACACACACACCACACACACACACACACGCAGACTCTGAGACTCTTGCAAAACACAGCTGTTCCATGGGGGACATTCTCCTGATTGGTGGGGAGCCAGAGAACAGGGCAGGGACCCACCCCAGCTCTGCTCACAAAGGAGATTCCTGCAGAGCCCCCCACCCTCCTACCTCCCACCTTCCCAGCCCAGAGAGGACTCAGGGGTGCCACATGGGGGTTTATTCCAGTCACAGCTTCCAGAGAAACTCAACAATAAATTACATCATTAAATAAACTCCCTGCTGGACCATGCCCCCTCCTGCCCCTTCTCCACATGCTCCCTTGGGACACTGTGGGGACTTAGCCAGGCCACCCCCTGCTTTAGGCCACAGGGGAGTGAGCCTCACTGGGTCCTCACATGTGAGGGTTGAAGGAGAGTCTCCCTGCCCTGGTCCTCAGCCCCCTTGCACTCACTTGCCTGACCTTGACAGCTGGGCAGCTGCTAGTCAGCTGTCTCCTCCAGAGGGGGAGGGGGGGTAGAGGAGGGGGCAACAGCCGCCCTGAGTAGGCCTGTGTACCTAGAGGTGTGTGGGGTTCTCCAGAGAGGGGTCCGTCTTAGTCATGTGCAAGACCACGGTGGGAGCTTTATAGTGGCAGTGGGTGCCACGGCCATAACCTCCTGGGGCCCGGCAGGCCTTTGCCCGGGCCCGGCCAGCTGCCATCTTGCGGTGACACAGGCTCTGCCAGGTCTGGAACGTCTTGGAGCTCCAGACCCAGACACCGCTGGTTATGCCCACCACCAGCGACATGAAGATTTTTAGCATAAAGACAGCCACAGTGGGCACTGAGCCCCCTTGCAGCGAGCAGTCCCTCCGGCCACCCGGCACACTGGCTGGGGAACACAGCTGCTCTGTTGCCCGAAGGCGCCAGAAGTCCATGTTGAGGCGCTCATAGACGTAGCACACAATGACGCAGGTGGCAGGCACCGTGTACAGGATGGAGAAGACCCCTATCTTGACCATGAGCTTCTCCAGCTTCTCTGTGTTGGTGCCGCCTGTCTTCATGATCTTGCGGATGTGGAAGAGGGCCACGAAGCCAGTCAGGAGGAAGCTGGTGCCCAGCACCAAGTAGCAGGAGAGGGGCACCAGCACGAAGCCTGTGAGCGCGGCCGCGTCCATGCTGGCCACGTAGCAGAGCCCGGTCAGCTCGTCCCCGGCTACCTTGCGCAGCGTCAGGATCACGATGGTCTTCAGGGCCGGCAGGCCCCAGGCCGCCAAGTGGAAGTAGCTGCCGTGGGCCTCGATCGCCTCGTGGCCCCATTTCTTGCCGGCTGCCAGGAACCAGGTGAGCGTCAGCACGACCCACCACAGGGAGCTGGCCATGCCGAAGTAGTAGAGCAGCAAGAAGACGAGGGTGCAGCCCGTGTTCTCCAGGCCCTCCTGGATCACATAGAGCGCGCCCGCCTCCTGGTCGCAGGCCACGCTCTGGGCCCCGGCCACCGCACGGATGAGGAAGGCCAGCGAATAGACGTTGTAGCACATGGAGAGGAAGATGATGGGGCGCTCGGGGTACTGGAAGCGGTGAGGCTCCAGCAGGAAGGTGAGGACGGTGAAGGCCGTGGAGAAGAAGCACAGTGCCGACCACACGGCCATCCAGACGAGCGCGAAGTCCTTGTCGCGCCGCGACCAAAACACCTCGACCCCCGGCGCGCAGCGCGGCGCGCAGGAGCGGCTCTTC
>NW_005369443.1:332015-340524 GCF_000412655.1 Myotis brandtii | reverse complement strand
GGGCTTTAAAGGCGCCGCGTCCCGCAGCCACCCCGGGGGCGGGGCGACCCTGTGGGGCAAGTTGAAGTACCGCATGGTCTGCCCGCTCACAGCCGGTGATTTCCTTTCCCTACACGATCAGGATGACATTGGATGATTACGCCCCCTGCTTCCGTGGGCCTCACTTAAACCGTGAAGATGGGGAGAACTGTCCTTCCTGTGGTACAGATGGAACCACCAAGGCAGGACACAGCGCAGTAACTGTGAACCCCTAGGGATATGGTCAGTCTGTCGGTGACAGATGACAAGAAGGGAATGAGGCCCTGACCGGTTTGGCTCAGTGGACAGAGAGTCGGCCTGCGGACTCAAGGGTCCCGGGTTCGATTCTGGTCAAGGGCATGTACCTTGGTTGCGGGCACATACCCAGTGGGGAGTGTGCAGGAGGCAGCTGATCAATGTCTCTCTCTCATCGATGTTTCTGACTCTCTATCCCTCTCCCTTCCTCTCTGTAAGAAATCAATAAAATATATTTTTTAAAAAAAAGAAGTGAATGAGGTCTAAGACTGAGGCCCCTTACTGCCCACCCCACCCACTTGTACACCCCCAGGTTGGGAAGGTGTTTCTGAGGGGCTGGGTTGGGGGGCTCCCTAGGGTCCCAGAGCACCTCAGTCCTCCCACTTCTGCTCAGCCAGATACCCTCCATGGCCCCTGGGCAGCTCTGCGGGTGAAACCCAAGGGCATCCAGCACACCACCCAAGGGCTCTGCTCTGGTTTGGGCCTCTCGTTGAGACTGCTGTCCCCACTCCTTTGCCCACCTCCCATCTGCCCTCACCCCCTAGGAGTATCTGGAAGATTCAGACTCAGATTCAACATGTGTGCTCAGCACAAGTTCAGCCCCCCTAGCAGCTGTTCAGGGATGCTTAGAGGATGAATGACTAAGGGAGTGACCTGCAGGAGAGCTAGGAGACTGACTGAGGACTTACGGAAAGCCAAGCAGCCCCACGCCAGGCATTTTAAACTCTCATAGTCCTACAAGGAACCCTTAGCCCATTTTACAGATGAGAAATTGAGGCTCAGAAAACTCAAGCTATTTGCCCTAGATTATAGAACTCACAAGGGTCAGGGTTGGCATTCAGGCTCTTCCACTGCATGAGGCTGCCTGTCCCCACCAGAGGAAGGGCTCCTGCCCAGCCGGCCCAGCTCACCCTTCTGTAGAGCCTGGCATGTGGTGGGGGCTCAGAAGGAGTCGGGGCAGTGGCTGTAATTAGTGCTCACCCCCTCTAAGAGCTGAGCTAGAATGAGGAAGGGGGAAGGAAAGAAAGATGCTCTGCTGCAGGCGTGCACCCAGCCTCTTGTTCTTCACGGGACACGAGAAACTGGGCATCCAAGGAGATGCAGCCAGCACTGTGCCCAGTGCATAGTATATGCTCGGCTCCCCTGAGCCATGAGAGGTGCTGCTGCAAGATACTGAACTTCCCCAGGAGGTAGCGCAGGAGGGAGGTACCTTTGGAAAAAGGCTGTGACTTTGATCACCTGGTCAAGGATAACAGAGGTTCATTGCCAAAATGCCAGTGGCCGTTTCCCATTACACAGGGTGACAGCTCTTGCTCATGGAGATAAGATGGCAGCAGAAACCCTTCAAGGCATAACTTCCCCACTTGCCTCTTCATTTCCTGCCAATCCCCCTCCTCCCCCCATTCCAACTCCTCCCGGGGAAACAACATGCCACCTCTGTCTTGCCTCCAACCCCCCAGCTCAGAGGCCCTTCTCTGCTGCTCTGGCTGCCCAGCACCACCTCCTAAGGGCAGCCCTCTGTCCTGGAGGGAGTGGAGGCTCTGCTCCGTGGGCCCAGGATCCTTGCCCACCCACGGTCCGCCTACTTGTGCACTCACATATGCCATCCATTCCCCCCTCTGCTTCAATTCTAGCAGCTGCTCAAGGCCAAGGGGACACTTTCTTTTTCTCTGTATCTTGCCCTGAGGAGGTACAGTTGCATGGATGACAGTGGAGCATGACCCTGCCTCCTGAGCCCCTACATTATTGTGTTGGTGGGAGGAGGGGGCTCCAGAGCTGTCCCCTTTGCTGGCAGCCAGAGTGGGAAGCTCAGACTGGTGGAGGCTTCCCATTGTTAGGACTGGCTTGGGATTTTCCCTTACCCCTCCCCCCTTGAGGGTGTAGAGGAATCAGGGGCCCTTCCTCTGGCAGTGTAATGGGGAGGGTGCCCCAGGAGCCAGGGGATGCCAGGCCTGTCACCATGGTAACAGCTGCTCTTGGGAAGCCAGAGGTGGGGAGGGGTTATGGAACAGCCCCTCCCCCATACAGATGCTGCCTGGGAGAGAAGAGGCCTCTTGGGCCGCCTGCCCACCCACCCGGCTTTGTCACTCGATCCCCCTCTTTACAAAGGTGGAACAATACCCCAGGCGCTCACTGAAAGGGAGACTATGAGGAGGACCGGAGGGGACTGGGAAGAGGGAGATTACCATCAACGCCCACCCGTTTCTGCTCTACTGGGCAGAGGGGGCCAGAGGGGCAGGCGCAGTGGGAATGGAGTCCCTCTCCTGGGGGAGACACCTCCCTTCCTGGGGCCCTCGGCTGTGAGCCCAGTTGCCCTGCATAAGTGGGGAGGGACACCTTCCTGACCTCTGTCCCCCTCCCACCACTCCAGTCTCCCCGAAGTCCCCATCCTGAGGCCCTTCCTACCACATCCTCCCTGACTGTAGCCACCACTCCCCTCCACTGGGCAGATGCTGGTCCTTCCTTCCCAAACTCAGCTCTGATCTTTTTTTTTTTTTAAATATGTATTTTATTGATTTTTTACAGAAAGGAAGGGAGAGGGATAGAGAGTCAGAAACATCGATGAGAGAGAAACATCGATCAGCTGCCTCCTGCACACCCACTACTGGGGATGTGCCCGCAACCAAGGTACATGCCCTTGACTGAAATCGAACCTGGGACTCTTGAGTCCGCAGGCTGGCGCTCTATCCACTGAGCCAAACTGGTCAGGGCTCAGCTCTGATCTTGCCATTTACAGGACAACCCCCACCTGGCGCCCGCCTCTGTGCCCTGCACCCACCACACCTGTGCCCGTCTCCCCACAGGCCTGGGAGCTCCTGGGTAGCTTGTCACGTGGCTTGGAAGGAGCTCTCATAAATGTATGAAAAGAATGTCATGAGGAGGGGGCCATAGATCCTTCTGGAAGAGGCTGACTACGAGTGGGGCCTGAGATTAGGAAAGGGATGTCGATTGGACTCTTGGGGACAAAGGTGTCTGTGAATAAACAGGAACTAGAAGGAGGACCGGTCCTGTATTTCTTCCAGGTGCTCTGGACACCCCTCGGGAGGCACGATTGGTGATGGAGGACCCAGCAGGTACATGGACACACCTGCTCCTGGGCAGGGGCGGGGTGCGGAGTGTCACTGCAGCCTGCGCAGACAGAGGTGAGCTTTGGCATGTGTGTGTGCTGTGTATGGGGCATGAAGGGTGAACTAAGTGTGTGTGTGCACCCAAGGACATGCAGGGGCCTGGTTATTCCTGTGTGTGCCTGCCCATGCACTGGCAGGGCTGGGTAAGACCCTCAGGCAGGCCTCAGGGAATGAGCCCACCTCCCTAAAGCTGGAGCCCTGGTACTCAATCAGTTTCCCTTTAAGGAGATGTCAAGGGCTGGACTAGACTGTTTCGTTTTTACTAAAGAAGTGTTTTAAAAATTCCTTCTTAGGGCTTTACACTTTTCACAACTAATTCAACATTAGAGATGAGCAGAGAAATAACACAATCATTTCTTCCTCTTCTTACATACAATCCCAGCACTCAGCTAATCAATATAGAGTTCAGACATCTCATCCGGGCTGGGGGCCCAGTGGTTGGAGCGTTGTCCTATACGTTAACAGGTTGCAGGTTTGACCCCAGGTCAGGGTGCCTACGGGAGGCAACCGATCGATGTCTCTTTCTCACATCGATGGCTCTCCTTCTCTAAAATCAATAAACATATATCTTTGGGTGAGGATTTAAAAAAAAGTTCAGGTATCTCTTTTGATACTTTTGTCTAGACTTTACAAACACTTGTGCTAAAATGGAATTAATATAGTACATTTCATGCCTCATTTTTTCCACCTAATAATCTATCATGAATCAATGGATGAATATATGGTAAAAATAAGTAAAATGTTAATGGTAGAATCTAGGTGGTGGACATTCAGGTACTCACTATAAATTTTGTTAAACTTTTCTGTATATTTAAAGTTTTTCATAATAAAAGTATTTTTAAATTACTATCATAAATGTCTTTCCTTTTCAACACACACAGGGCCCAACCATTTTTAAAAAATAGTCACTCTGATCTTCACAGTGAGGATTTATTATAAATTATTTAGCTAATCCCCTTGGATAGACATTTAAGTGGCTTGTTCTGATATAGATCGGCCATGCAGATACTGGAGTATGTGTATCTGTAACTGGGTTCTGCAAACTGTGGTCCACAAGCCAAATCCAGCCCACTGGATTAAATAAAGTTTTATTGAAACACAGCCATGCTCACTGGTTTAGAATCTATGGTTCCTTTTGAGCTACAATGGCAGAGTTGAGTAATTTTCATAGAGACAAATGGCCCCTAAAGCTGAACATGTTTGCTATTTGGTCCTTTACAGAAGACATTTGCCGACCCCTGAATGGACCTGTACTTTTATTTCTATAGTACAGAGCCTGTGTCGATGGGTGTGTGAATTTTGTTGGGTCGATGGGTCTGTGAATTTTTTATAGCATCATTGAGGTACATTATTGATGTAAAATAAATGTGCACATATTTAAAGTATACAATGTGATGAGTTTTACCATATGGATATACTTGTGAAATTATTACCACAATTGACGCAGATAATACCTTCCAGTTAAAATGCAATTATCTTACTGGGAAGTAGTACATTAAAAAGTTAATAACTGGTGTATATATATAATAACTGGTCAATATAGGGTGAAATGAGCTTAAAAATAACTACCATTTATTGAGTATTAATTGACATCTCATTTAATCCTCAAGATACCCTATGAGGTGATTATTATTTATCCTGATTTTTAGATGAGGGAACAGGCTTAAAGAGAGTTGAAGCATGAGGGCAATTGGGGATAATGGCGGACATCTGTGATACTTTCAATAATAAAGATAGAAAAAGAGAGAGTTGAGGCAACTTGCTTAAAGGCAAGCCATAGCACCAGGATTAAAAAAAATAAAATAAATAATAATAATAATAATAATAATAATATATTCTTTACCCCCCAAAAGTTTTCTTGTACTCTTCCTCCCCCTCTCAGATGACCACTGTAGATTAGTTTGCATTTAGTTTATGTAAATGGAATGTCCATGTGATTTTATGGGAATGGTGGGTAGCAAACATTAATTGAGCACCTACCTTGCACCCTACACAGCACATAGCCCAGACTGGGCTGGGTGCTGGGGACACTAGATGAACAAGACAGGGCCCCTGTCCTCTGGCTGCTCCTGGTCGCTGGAGTCACAGAGAGAACAGTGACAGCTCTGGTGTCAGCTGACATCCGTGATTAGAGAGGGAACCTGGGGCTGGGTTCGCAGAAGGTGACACATGAGCAGATTCTTAAACCCAACGGGGAGCCAGATAAAAGAGGGCAGAGTGTTCGAGACAGAGGGAGCAGCACTGAACGCATCAGAGAGAAAATGGAAGCAGCCTGCCCGGGCCCTAGTGAGGCAGGGAGCCAGGATTACCTTGGCCAGTGGGGAGCCATGGGGAGGTTTTAAGAGAGGGAGTGTTTTACTGGTCTCTTTTGGGGGTCGGCCGGGACCAGTAGAAGTGACAGTTTGTGAGTCCTGGAGAAGGAGGTGCTTCAAGAGCAGAGAGGGGAGGAGGGCAGAGCGAACAGCGGGAAGCAGGCCCTTTCGGAGCAGCGGCTGGCTCTGGGGGGGCTTCAGGGAAGGGACGAGGTGACGGCGTCTGCGGGGGCAAAGGGTACCCCACCTCCAGAGAGCCCCCATCTGTGTCCAGCCCCAGTCCTGCCAGGGCCGCTGTGGCCACCCTGTGGCCAGGACGCCCAGAGGCGCCTGCCACTGCTGAAAGCCGCTTTTGTGCAGCAGCTCCAGCTCCTGTTTCGTTGACGTTGGACCTGCTGCTTATTTATCCAACGCGAAGGGAAATTCGGCAGTGGCCGAGGGAAAAAAACAACTTCAGCTGCCGAGCAAGGAGGAAAGAGTCCCCAGCGTGGGCCCCGCTGCCCTCCCACCACCCTGCCCAGCCCAGCGAGGGCCTCACGTCGCCCCCTAAGACGGCAGCCTGGAGAGCTGCCTCACCTCCAGGACCTGGGACCCCCACCCGCCCTGAGGCTGCTGGCTCTCCGTGGGGCTCCCTCTGTGGCTTCTCTCAGGGAAAGTCACCTTCCGGGCAAGCTGGTTCTCATCCCCCCAACCCCCAACCCCGCCCCCAACACACACCTGAGGAGGCTCCAGGTGGATGGTCCCTAGTGTGTTCTGAGCCATTCTCCTGCCCCGCCCATCCCTGCCGCTGCAGCCAACAAGGAGCCTGGATCTAGGCCACCCTGGCCTCTCAGGGTGTGAGGGCAGAAGCCCAACAAAGCCTGTCAGATGGAGGAGGCATGACTTTAGCCTCCCCAGACTAGTCCTCCCTGGGCCAGCGGAGAGAAGGTGTGAACATTGCCCCCGGCCCCACCACACCCAGGGAGGGGCTCCCAGCTCTCCCCAGCACAGACCACCTCCCCTTCCTCCCGTCGGCCCTTTCAGATTACAGTCCGTCCTGGGGTCCGTGTGTCCTGTGAGGCCCTTTCACACCCACGACTTGGATTGCCCCCACTTCACATGAGGAGACTGAGGCTGAGGGATAGAGCTGAACCCCAGGCCTCCTGACACCAGGCCTGTGCCCTCCCTGCTTAATTCTCTGCCGTAGGTCATCGCACCCGATAGGTCCACTTGCTCCCATGGCCTGGTCAGCAGGTCTGAAACCTTGTCTCTTTCCCACAAAGATCTGCCCAGGAGCTCCCACGGGCAGGGAGCATGTCCCTCCATCTTGGCTTATCCCAGCCCTGGCCTTTCCTCGGGATGGTGGGGAGGAGGAGTTGTCCCAGGTGAAGGACAGAAGCCCCTCCTCCCCCAACATGTCTTGTTTTAAGAGCAGAGAGGGCAGGAGGGCAGAGCTACCTCTCTGCAGGTCCCCACTCACACAGGGACAACCGCATGTCTTCCTTGGAGGCGTTCAGGCCCTGGAAGGCAAGGTCACGGGGTGGGCAGAGCACCACTTTTGGATTCAGTGCCTGGACTGAAACTGCCCTGCAGCTGTCATCTTAGATAAGCCGGGTGTCTCTGGGCTGCCGCTTCTCAGCAGGTAACGGACCTGGTGGTGCCAGCGTTCCAGGGAAGCTGAGGAGCCGCAGTGACGGCTCCGCACTGTCCCTTCACACCAGACCTCCCCTCCCCACCCACCCCTACACACACACACACACACACACACACTCACACACGTCCTTCAGCCTTTCCAGGACTCTGGGTAAACTTGTCTCAAGTTGTCATCTGAAGCCCCCATTGTCATCAGGGCTGCCTTTTTACTTCCCTGGTCCTTAGACACTTTTGCTTCCCTGGCCCCTTCCTCCATTAAAACAAAATATTAAAAAATTAAATTTTATGACTATATGAGCTATATTTTATGATTATATTACACTTTATGAATATATTAATATTATATATAAAAACACTTTTTGACCTAACAGTTTTTTTGTCCTGTTTTTAAAAGAAAGCATTTTGGTGGGTCCCTAGAAATGTGTGGGCCCTGGCACGGTGCCCACTGAGCCCCATGGGTAAGTCGGCCCTGGCTGTTGACCAGCCCAGTTTCACCTCCTCCTGTGGGACAGTTGTGCAGGGAAACGTACACACCTCCTCCTGCCTGGAGCTCTGCCCTTCTCCTTTGTGCCTGTTCCTCCTGTGAAGGTGGGAAGGTGGCCCAGGAGGCTCCGCAGGCCTTCTCACAGCCTCTGCAGATGAGAAAAATCCACGATTCCACGCTCCTTCCTGTCCAGATGGGTAGGGCTGGCCTGCGGGCGCCTCTAGCCTAGCTCGCTGCAGCCCCCTCCCCTGTCTTCTGACCCAAATGGTTTCCCTCTAAAAGAGGCCACATCTTCCTGATGCACCTCATCTACTCTGCTCCAAAGCCTTCATTGGCTCCCACCTTCTGTAAGGCCAGACCCAAACGGTCCAGTCTGGCAATCGCCTTGCTCCCAGCTCACCGCCAGCCCTCCTGACTGGAGACCACCTCCACTTACTAGGTGTACCGGTTACTAGTGCATATTTTTTTCAATAGATGGAGTTACACATATGTTGATATATATGCGATTTGATATGTATGTTATTTTTTAAAATATATTTTTTATTGATTTTTTTACAGAGAGGAAGGGAGAGGGATAGAGAGTTAGAAACATCGATGAGAGAGAAACATCGATCAGCTGCCTCCTGCACACTCCCCACTGGGGATGTGCCCACAACCAAGGCACATGCCCTTGACCGGAA
>NW_005369443.1:329620-331220 GCF_000412655.1 Myotis brandtii | reverse complement strand
TTTGGTGGGATCAGGAAGGTGTGGTGTATTATGAGCTTCTAAAACCAGGTGAAACTGTTAATACTGACCGCTACCAACAACAAATAATCAATTTGAACCACACTTGGATCGTGAAACGACCAGAGTGTTCCAGAAGACTCGGCAAAGTAATTTTGCTTCATGATGACGCACCATCACACACTTCAAAAACAGTTAAAGACACGTTAAAAGATCTTGCCTGGGAATTATTAACCCACCCGCTGTATTCACCAGACCTTGCTCCTTCAGATTACCGCTTGTTCCGATTGATGGCACACTTTCTGAGCAGCACTTCAAAACGTACGAAGAAGTGGAAAATTGGGTCTCTGAATGGTCTGCCTCAAAACAAGAAAAGTTCTATTGGGACGGTATCCACAAATTACCTGAAAGATGGGGAAATGTGTAGCTAGCAATGGACATTACTTTGAATAAAGCACTTTTGATGTTTCTCTTGAAATTATCATGTTTTCTTTCATTACAAAATCCCCATTATTACGGTTAATGCGGATTATTAACTGGTTAATAATACAGATTAACTATTAACCAGTTAATAATACGGGATTAACTATTAACTGGTTAATAATGCAGATTAATTATTAACTGGTTAATAATGCAAATTAACTATTAACCAGTTAATAATTCGAATTTTGTAATCCAAATAAAACACAATAATATCAAGAGAAACATCAAAAGTGCTTTATTCAAAGTAATGTCCATCGCTAGCTACACATTTCCCCATCTTTCAGGTAATTTGTGGATACCGTCCCAATAGAACTTTTCTTGTTTTGAGGCAGACCATTCAGAGACCCAATTTTCCACTTCTTCGTACGTTTTGAAGTGCTGCTCAGAAAGTGCGTGTGCCATTGATCGAAACAAGTGGTCATCTGAAGGAGCAATACAACAAAATAGCATACGTATCAAATCTCATATATATCAACATGTGTAACTCCATCTATTGAAAAAAATCCTCATTATTAACCGGTACACCTAGTATGGAGCCCATGGTTCTAATGCTCATGCCCTTCTCTGGCCCCAGACACACCCAACCCCCCTGAGCTTGGGCCACATCTTTGCTCAGGGACAGAACCTCTGCTGACTGTATTTTAAAAAATATTTTTTAAATCTTTTTTATCTTTTATTTTTTAATTTTTCCTCTGCTGACTGTATTCACCGTTGCTTTGAGTTACTCTTTTTAAAAAAAATAATAAATAGATATAACTTATAACCATATATACTTTAAATAACCATCAATATGCGCTGTGCCAACCCTAGACTATACGTGGGTTTAAATGATAAAAGTGAAAACCCACCCTCTTTAAGCACCCACCTTCCCCCTCTCTGTTAGGGGCCTCTGTTGGCGTGGGTGGTGTGTCTCTCTGGACCTTCACAGACACGAACACATATGCCTACTTACAAGTGAATAAAATTGGGAGGCTTTTACTTATTTACAGTTAGTTCTGTAATTCAAATAATATATGTATATATAGTTTAAAAAATTGAGATATAATTGACATTAAAATGCACAACTCCTGAGCGTTCAGCTTGATAAATCATTAACAAAGTGAACACACCAGTCACAGTG
>NW_005369443.1:314293-329491 GCF_000412655.1 Myotis brandtii | reverse complement strand
GCCCGCCCCCCCCCCCAGAAGGCTTGTTTGTATCCCTTCCAGCAACATGTTCCACTGTTCTCACTGCCCCGTCTCAGCTTAGCTGCACCTGTTCTTAAATGCTGTATAAATGGAGCCACAGTATTTGTTCTTTTGTGCTGGCTTCTTCTGCTCAGCACGTTATTTGTGTATCTCATCTCTGCTGTTGGCATGTAGCTGCACTTGGTCATTCTCACTGCTGAGTAGTGCTCCATTGTATGGGCACAGACAGTTTCTTTTTTCATTCTCCTGATGATGGATATTTATTTGGGTTGTTTCCAGTTTGGGGTTTGTGCGCCCCCCCTCACCCCCAAATAAAATTCCTATGTTGAAGCTTAAGCCTCAACGTGATGGCATTAGGAAGTGGGCCTTTGGGGGGTGATTTGGTCATGAGAGTGGCGCCCTCGGGAATGGGATTGGTGCCTGTATTTTTTAAAGGCTGCAGAGAGCTCCTAGCCTTTCACCATGAAAGACATGGGGAGCAGATGGTCATCTACACACCAGAGATGGGCTCTCAGCAGACAGCAAATCTGCTGGCACCCGGACCTTTCTTATTTTTTTTAATTAAAAAAAATATTTTTATTGATTTCAGAGAGGAAGGAAGAGGGAAGAGAGATAGAAACTTCAATGATAAGAGAGAATCATTGATCGGCTGCCTCCTGCACTCCCCCACATGGACTGAGCCTGAAACCTGGGCATGTGCTCTTGACCAGAATCGAACCTGGACCCTTCAGTCCACAGGCCGATGCTCTATCCACTGAGCCAAACCGGCTAGGGCACCTTGCTTTTCCTACATCATCCTGTTCTTGTTTCATTATAAAAATTTTTGAGTACACCGAGTAAGAATCTATGGAGCAATGAAAGTGCACGAATGACAGTTATGTACATCAACATAGCGAATCTCTAAATCATAAGGTTGAGTGAACGAATCCAGGCCTAACAGAATACAGACTGTTCATTTATATAAAGTTTAGAAAGAGGCTAAATGGAACTAGATTGACATTTATGATAAACGTTCAAGAAATGCAAAGAGGTGAACATCAAAATTGTTAGGTAGGATGTGGCCGTCAGGGTGGGGGCAGGGAATGGTTAGGTTTGGGAAGGGCAGGCAGGTGGCATCTGAGGGCTGACAGTGTCCTACTTTTTGACTGGGTAGGGCCACACGGCTGTTCATTTGATAAGTTTTAATGTGAACACACAAGTTTTGGGCCCTTTTCTGTGTGTTCCATTTTACTATTTAAGAAGGGAAAAGGGCCTGGCCAGTGTGCTCAGTGGTTGAGCGTCAACCCATGAACCAAGAGGCCCTCGGTTCAATTCCCGGTCGGGACACATGCCTGGGGTGCAGTCCCCAGTGGGAGTGCGCAGAGGGCAGCCAATCGATGTTTCTCTTTCATCAGTGCTTCCATCTCTCTATCCCTCTCCCTTCCTCTCTCTCTAAAAAATCAATAAAAAATATTTTTTTAAAAAAAGAAGAAAAAGGTACATGAAGTATCTGAAGTAAAGAGCAAAGTCCCCATTCCCTTCCTTTCTGCCGAGGTAGCACTATGGGCCTCATTTGGTTTCCTTTCAGACTCTTTTATTTGCACTTACATCCCTCTATACCAGGGGTGGGCAAACTTTTTGACTCGAGGGCCACAATGGGTTCTTAAACTGGACCGGAGGGCCGGAACAAAAGCATGGATGGAGTGTTTGTGTGAACTAATATAAATTCAAAGTAAACATCATTACATAAAAGAGTATGGGCTTTTTTTTTTTTTTTTAGTTTTATTCATTTCAAACGCGGGCCGTAGTTTGCCCACGGCTGCTCTATACACATGTACGCCGGATACATGTGTGTTTTTTTGTTTCTCTTAAATGATATGTGTATAATTCTATAACTTGTTTTCACTTGATGAGTTTTGGACCCATTTAAAAGCTCAGTCCACCTTCTTTTTTACAGCAGTGTCATAGCATTTTGCGCAGTACTCATGCATCACAGCTGGGCTGAATTAGTAATAGTACCTACTGCAGAGGGTTGCTGTGAGGCTATCAGATGCCAAGTGCTTACAACAGGGCCCGGGCCAAGTCAGGCCAGCCTTGAGCCATTACTTGACTTGGCGCGTCAGTTTCCCGAGCTGTAAAGTGGGATTCCCCTGAGGATCAGGTGGTCAGGACGGGAGGAGCTGCTCCGAACAGTGCCCGGCACCTGTGGGCACCGGCTGAGGGCGGTGGAGGGGCAGGTGCCGCTCGTTAGTTATTGTGAACGTGCAGTTGGCTTTCCTACCTGGAAGGCAGGCTCCCCGTCTTTGCTCTTTGTTTTTTATCATTGTTGTGGCTCTTCGTTCCAGTTTTCTCTTCTGGATGAACTTTGTCATCTAGTTTCATAAATAATCCTATTGGATTTAGAGATTAATTGATTGAAGTTATAGATTAATTTGGGGAGAACTGACATCTTTACAAGCTAGTAAACTCTTGATTTTGCTGACCTCGATTTAACGGACTTTGGATTTAATGGGCAAAATTTCTGGTCTGTGTGTCATCTATGAAAATTAACACCCTGTTCATTTTAAAATGCTTTTAACCAAGATTTGCTTATAATTAAATTAACAGGGCTTTTTTGTTATTAATTCAGTGTTGTTTTTAACAAATAGGCCATATGTTGGAAAAAACACTGTAGTAATTTCACTGACACAAATAAATATTACATATTATAACTATAGTCTACATATTTAAATCCAAGAGTCACCGCTTGTAAACAACGTTCAGCTAACGGTCAGCACGCGATGAGTGGCGGGACGTTCTGCGGCAGTTTTAAAGCGTGCGGGCCGACACATCGACCAGACCTCCTCAGTATAAATGTAAGATTACTGTAATACATAGGGAAAACTTTTCTGTGAAATTAAACTTTTCATACATACCTAATTTTACTTACACAAACGTGTCTACAGACATAAAACCAGGTAAACTAACGAATTTGTCAATTTTTTAACATATACATTCAGAAAACCTATTTGTTGGCTTTACCGACACCCCCTCGCCCTAATTAGTCCCTTATATTCATGTATTGAGCCTCACCATCTGGAGGCAGATCATCTCCCCTTTCATTCTAGTCTCTTCCTTCCTTCCTCCTCTCTCCCTTCCTTCCCTGCTTCCTTCATCCCACACCATTCACTGAGCACCTCCTACACCGTGAAGGAGGCAGACCCGGTGCCTGCTGGGAGCTGGTGATCGGGTCCGGAGGAACACCAGGTGAACACCGTGTGATAAAGTCCAGCTGTGAGGAAAGCAGGGGTGGGGGCAGAGTGATGCCCTGAGTGGGGTGGGAGGGCTGTCCTGGAAGGACGTAGAGCAAGCACGTCAAATTCCCTGCTGGTGGGCCGCATGTAAACGAGGCATGCAGCCCGCTGGCCCGAGTTTGACATACAGTGGGGCCTTGACTTACGAGTGTTCAGACTAACGAGTTTTTTGAGATACCAGCTGTCTCTCGGCCAATTTTTTGCATTGAGTTGATAGAGTAATTTGAGTTAACGAGCTCGGTCTCAGAACAAATTAAACTCGTAAGTCAAGGCCCCACTGTACTTGATGTAGAGGCTCCAGCAGGTGATGGCTGTGCACAGGTCTTGTCCCAGGTCTTCATCCCAATTCTGAGATCCCTTGGACTCTCTTCCAGCTAGAGAAGGACGCGTCCATCCTAAAGCCCCTCCTGAGTGCTGGGTGGGAGAAATCCATCTCACTTCTTTTTTTAAAAAGATATATATTTTATTGATTTTTTACAGAGAGGAAGGGAGAGGGATAGACAGTTAGAAACATCGATGAGAGAGAAACATCAATCAGCTGCCTCCTGCACACCCCCTACCGGGGATGTACCCACAACCAAGGTACATGCCCTTGACCAGAATCGAACCCAGGACCCTTCAGTCCGCAGGCAGAAGCTCTATCCACTGAGCCAAACCAGTTAGGGCTCCATCTCACTTCTGACCCTCCCCCCCACGGCCTCCTTACCTCCTTACCTCCACCCTAGACTGGCAGGTCAGTGCCAGGTGGGCTCTAGACTGCATTTTATCACCCAGTCAGTGGTGTTCTTGGACCTGAAGGCAGTTGGGGTTGAGCTCACAGGGTCTGTGAGCGTCTTTACCCAGAAAGTAGTAGGAAGTCTCTGCATTCCTGTAGACACAGGAGTGACATAATCAGATCGGCATTTCTCAAAGGGCACTCTGGGAACAGGAAGGGGGGTTTGGACACTGTTGCCTTAACTCAGAGTGACAGGAATAGAGAGGAAGGGAGTGTGTGTCCAACAGACAGGCAGCCAGATAATGAGTGAGTGAGTGAATGAATGAATGATCAACCTGTATGGACACCACCATGTTGGTAAGGAAGATCCAGGTTGAAGACCAGTCAGCCCTCCCAAATACCACCATGATGACATCAAGCCCCATGCCAGCCTGGGCTTTGCCAGCCTGGGCAGGGTTCTGACCACAGGACTCACCAGCCTCAGTCCCTCCCAGGGTAGGGAGGCTTGAGGTCAGGTGAGCTGCCAGGCAGGAGTTGGAACCCAGGAGGGGAGGCTGAGGGCAGGATGTTCCACGCCTGAGGGGTGGCATCTGCCCACAAGAATTCTGCTGGGGGTGCCAGGGCCAGGCGGCTCCTGGGTCTCTTTCCTCCACCCTAGACTGGCAGGTCAGTGCCAGGTGGGCTCTGGACTGCGATGAGGGGCCATCCCCTGCCTCATCCACTCCCACTGCCCCCGCACAGAAGCCCTTTCATAGGCAGGCTGGCTGGGAGTGCTGGCTACCCCTCAGCCCCACGCCTCCTTCCTGCCCGGGCCCCCATGCAGATCCCCCTCTTTGGGCTCCGCAGCAGGCCCAGGTTGGGGAGCGCCCGGCGTGGAGCACAATGTGGCTCCTTGTTCCCCAGCCCGGCCGAGCCTCCTGGAATTGGCCCATTTCCTGCCTAGGCCATGGGGCCTTTTCCAAGGTAAATAAACAAATACAGAGAAGTTGGGGCCTGGGGTGGAAAGCGGGGTGTTGGGGTTTTCTTTCCCCTCACTCCAATCCCATAGCCATAGTTGCTGTGTGACCACTGGGGTGGGATGGGGAGGCTGAGCTCACTGCCCCCATCCTGTTGATTCTTAGATCAGAACCCACTGAGGATTTGAGGGGCTCTGTTCCTCTTGTCCCCACCCTCATCCAGGGGCTGCCCCCTGACAGGAAGACAGGAGCGAGGGAACCCTGACAGGGACCCCGGCAGGGGAGACAGCAGCTGACAGTGGGTGGAAGGGGCTCTGGGCTTCCCTGGGCCCCCTTCCCAGCTGTGCCACGTGGGAGACTGTGTCCTTAGGGAAGGAAAGTCCTGTTCAGCCGCAGGAAGGGCTCAGGAGGGGCGGCCTGCCTGGAGGCCCTGTGCCCCAGCTGCCTGATCCGGACAAGCTACAGGAGCTCTCTGTACCTTCGTTTCTTCGGCTTGAAAACAAGGACATCATCACCTCCTCACAGGCGCACGGTGCTCCCTGCGTTTGGGAGCAGGATGCTCAGAGCCAACCCGGGTCCCGGGTTCGATTCCGGTCAGGGGCATGTACCTGGGTTGCGGGCACATCCCCAGTGGGAGATGTGCAGGAGGCAGCTGGTCGATGTTTCTCTCTCATCGATGTTTCTAACTCTCTATCTCTCTCTCTTCCTCTCTGTAAAAAATCAATAAAATATATTTAAAAAAAAAAAACAAAAAAAAAAAACAAGGACATCATCACCTCCTCACAGGCGCATGGTGCTCCCTGCGTTTGGGAGCAGGATGCTCAGAGCCAACCCTGGTTCCCTTGCCTAAGAAATGAGTGACGTGAGCCAGAGCAGATCCTCTGCTCCCTCCAGGGCTGAGGCTGCAGACTGAGCCCCCTCTGCCCAGGCTCCCTCCACCCTCCCGGCCTCGCTGACCCCCCTAGACTGCAGGTGTGAGAGGGCACAGAGCAGGGGAGGGGCACCAACAAACCTTCCCTGGCACTCGCCCTCCCTGTCTTCCGGCTGCTCCCCTGTTCCCAGCGCAGCCACTTCACAACCTTCAGAGAGAGGCGCCTTCTGAATGGATACTTTGCCACTGACTCCACAAATCCTCCCTTTCTTCACTCACTCCGTCAACAAAGTTTGTGAGCGGTTTGTGCCGTGCTCTGGGGGGCTTGCTGAGTGGGTGTGTGTTCTCTGGTGATGTCTCTCAAAACAGGGCCTGAGGATGTATTTCCAAAGATCAGATTCCTTCAGAATTGAAATTTTTAGTTTTCATTTCAACGATAATTTTAAGGATCATTTTATCACCCTGGCCAGGGAGCTCAGTTGGTTAGAGCATCGTCCGGATATGCCAAAGTTGCGGGTTCGATCCCTGGTCAGGGCACATACACGAAGTAATCAATGAATGCATAAATAAGTGAACAACAAATCGATGTTTCTCTCCCTCTTTCTGTCTGTCTGTCTCTCAAATCAATTTTTAAAAGATTACTTTATCAGTTACAATGAAAAATCCCTCTTGCAGTAATCCTTTGCAATTACAGAAGTAACCCCTGTATAGTGGTTCTGAGGTTTCAGTTACCCTGGGCCCACTGTGGTCCAAAAATATTAAATGGAAAATTCCAGAATAAACAATTCAAAAGATATTTTGAGAGAGAGAGAGAGACCACATTCATATAACTTTTATTGTAGCATATTGTTATAATTGTTCTATTCCATTATTAGTTATTGTTAACCTCTTATTGTGCCTAATTTATAAATTAAATTTTATCGTGCGTATGTATGTACAGGAAATATGTAAATATGGGGTTTGGTACTATCTGTGGTTTCAGGTCTTGGGAATGTATCCCAGGTGGATGAGGGGGAATATTTTCTATAAGCTAAGTCTTTAGCAGGGGTCCTCAAACTACGGCCCGCGGGCCACATGCAAATACAAATATTGTATTTGTTCCCGTTTTGTTTTTTTACTTCAAAATAAGATATGTGCAGTGTGCATAGGAATTTGTTCATAGTTTTTTTTTAAACTATAATCCGGCCCTCCAACGGTCTGAGGGACAGTGAACTGGCCCCCTGTTTAAAAAGTTTGAGGACCCCTGCTTTAGAGTCTTAGTGTTCTTCAAACTCTAGTGCCATGGGAGTTTGGGGGCATGTTTTTGTGGTTTCTGATGTATTTTTTTCCTTTAAAAGAAGTATACAGAACAGCAAAACATGCTGGATGCCACGCTCAGCTCCTCCTGGGGGTCTGGAAGGCTCCCCCGTCGGGCCACGGTGGGGAACTGACAGGTGACAGGGTTGCTGCCCACACGGAGCTTACACTCTGCAGGCCTCTGAACGGCCTCGGCTCCCTGACCTTGACCTGTGTTGCTGCACTTTGCAGGTGGCCTCCGTTTCCCCATTACTTTCCGAACACTTGAAGGCAGCACCATCTTTTATTTCTGTCAGTGACGTCTCTCATCTCCCGTCAAGCCTCCCCGCTGAATTCCGACATCCAGTGCCCCATGTCTGTCTCGCCTTGGACGTCCCACAGACATCCCACGTGTGACATGACTGGGACAGGATCCTTGCCTCCCCTCCACCCTCCTGCCTGCCCCGCTGCCTCCTTCCTTGTCCTTGGTTCAGTGATGACGTCACACCCAGCAAGGGGTGTATGTCGAGAAACCTGGGACTACCTTTGACTTCCTAGAGCCATTCGTGAGTGGTCCTGCAGGCTCCTCGACCTCCAGTGAATATTATCCTGCATCCGTTCTGTTCCATGCAACCAACCTTGTGGACATGGTTCATTTGCCTGCCTAGCTGCTCTGAACAACCAGACAGTAAACGCGACATTTTAGGGAGGAATGGATTTTCTCTCTGGCATGTGGGCTTCGACAGGGTCCCATGTGGACACCTCAGACTAGCAGGGCTCAGTCTGAAGTTGGGGCTCTGTCTGTTCTCAAGATGTGTGGCTCCAAGGCCAGACATGAGGTGCCGTCCCCTCCCCTCAGGGCCAGGGCCAGTCCTCCGAGTGGGGGCTCCTCCTCTCTGGGCACAGAGAGATGAAGAGATGGGGAAGCTGAGCTTCCAGGGGCACCCAGCACTCTGCTAGCGTCCCTGCTGGGGAGGACACTGACTCCCTAGGGCTCCCCTGCCGGTCAGCGCCCTGGAGAGCGGCAGGCAGAGACTGGCTGAAGCAACAAAGCCTTGGGGGAGGGGGTTCCACACTTTTCTGGCGCACCCTTTCCTCCCTCCACAGCCCTGCCACTCTGGCCCATCACACACAGCCCTTGTCTGAGGCCCTTGGTCTTGTCTGTCCAGAACCTCTTCCCAGAGGCCTCTGAGGACAGTGGCCTCCCACCGGGGGCTCCCACTGCCCAGCACTGTTTCTGGCACAGCCCGGGTGTGTGGCCCCTGCCCGCCCTCGGCCTGGGCTCTCCCCTCACCACCTTCCCACTCTCTGTACAGCCTGGGATGGGAGTGAGGGGGGCAGAATGACAAAAAAAGGGCTGGATTGGGACTCAGAGTCACCCCACCCTGCATCTTACCCACCAGACACCACGGATGAATCGAACCTCATGAAGGACAAGGAGGATAAAGACACGCTGTGCCCAGGAGCGTGCCCGGAGGACAGGCCCCTGCACGGCGCCGACAGCAGGCGAACAGAGTGTGCGAGTTTGGGAAGGCTTCTCACAGAAGGTGATGTCCGGCATGAGTTCTCAAGGGTAGATGGGAGTTGGGCTGTTGGGTGGTGAGGACAGAGGAAAATTACTCCAGAAAAGGAGATGAGCATCTGGGAAGACCAGGAGGTGGTAAGGAATACGGCCTGTTCTGGGAACATTGAGAAGTTCAGTGTGTTAGTTACAGAGATGGAACAGCAGAGGCTTCAACAGGAGGGAGGCTTCTCTCCCTACCCTCACCCTCTTCTCATGCGAAAGTCCAGAGGGAGGCCGTCAGGCCTGACACATGCCTCAGCTACGTGACTTCCTCAGGAGCCAGGCCTTCAGCTCGCCACCTCGGAAGGTGGTCTGTAACCTCTTGAATCCCAGCCGTCACCCGTCTCCCAGGCGCTGGCGTGGAGGGCGAGGTGAAGCAGAGGCAGCACAGGGACATGTCCGGGTGCTGAAGGAAGGCTTTCAGACGCTGGCAGGTGACACTCCTTATAACTTGTTGGCCAGAACTTGGTTTGTAACCACCGCAGCTGGAAGGACAGCCAAGAGATTACTCTGGGTGGCCACAGGCCCGGCTAAAACTCCGGGGTTCCAATGCGGTGGAAGAAGGGGAGGAGAAATACAGAGGGACAACCAGAGGTCTCTGCCACCTTCGGCGTGGCTGGAGCCAGCGGGGTAGGGGGAACTAGAGTCAGGAAAGACCGCGGGGTGGACCCCCGCCCCACGGTGAGGGGATGGTCACACGTGTCAGCGAGAGAGTGAGCTGCTCTGGCTTGTTTGGGGGAAGATGGTGCTGCAAGCAGCGGTGGGGGCTGCATCAGTGGGTGGGCAGGGCTGGCAGCTGGGGAATCCTGTGTCTGCTCTGGTCATTTCTGAAGTTTCTTCAAGTGGCTATTAGTCTGTCACAGATGAAAACATGCCCTGTCTCTCTGAGAACCACTCCCTCCAGAGGCCTCTTTTCTCACAGAGGGTGGCCTGGACTTGGGAGGGCAGGAGGGAGGGCCGAAGGGCCCAGCTTCCTGCTTGCCCAGGGCCTGCACTGGCGCCTCTTGGTGTTTGCCCCCTCCCTGCCCTCTGCTGAGGCGGCATCTTGTCCACCACAGCTGTCCCTGCGATGACCGGCTGGCGTTCACCCCGGACCCACCCTGCAGGACCCGCCCGGAGGGGCCTGGCAGAGCTCAGCCTCGAGGGCTTCCCCGGCCTGACCACAATGGCCACCAGGCCGGCTTTCATGTGGCCGAGCCAGGACGGTGCAGGCAGCCTGTGAGGGTCTCCTCCACGTCCCCACGGGCAGCAGGGCAGGAGAACCTTGATGCGGGGCCTCTCGCCAAGGAGCCCTCACAGCTGCCCCTCCAGGCAGAAGCCCAGGTGGGACGCCCCGTCCAATCACTTTCTCTCCAGCAGTTCCCAGGTCCAGGGGGTGGAGGACCCCCACTGCTTCTCTTCTGCTTCGTTTTCTCTTTAAAAAAAAAAAATTTTTTTTTTATTGATTTTTTACAGAGAGGAAGGGAGAGGGATAGAAAGTTAGAAACATCGATGAGAGAGAAACATCAATCAGCCGCCTCCTGCACACCCCCTACTGGGGATGTGCCCGCAACCAAGGTACATGCCCTTGACCAGAATCGAACCTGGGACCCCTCAGTCTGCAGGCTGACACTCTATCCACTGAGCCAAACCAGTCAGGGCTGCTTCGTTTTCTCACAAGAAACTCTACCTTCCAGTGTAGTCCCCACGCCTGGGCATGGGTAAGTTACAGTGGGAGATATTGGCATGAAGTTCGTTCTTTTTCAAGATGGCAAAATTGTATGTTTGAATCTCAGAGGTCCCCTCGTGTCCCCTCTTTCTCCTTACGTCGCATCCTCTGTAACAAATCCTGGTCTTCCTCGGCAGACTAGACAAAGGATATGGCTCAGAAATGCAAAAGAGTAAAGTACATGAAAAACTAAGCACTTCCACCCCCTCTCTCCTCCCCTTAAGACCTGTGGGTCGCAACCCCTTTGGGGGTCGAACAACCCTTTCACAAGGGTCGCCTAAGACCATCGGAAAACACATATATAATTACATATTGTTTTTGTGATTGATCACTATGCTTTAATTATGTTCAATTTATAACAATGAAAATACATCCTGCATATCAGATATTTACATTACGATTCATAACAGTTGCAAAATTACAGCTATGAAGTAGCAACGAAAATAATTTTATGGTTGGGGGTCACCACAACATGAGGAACTGTATTAAAGGGTCGCGGCATTAGGAAGGTTGAGAACCACTGCCTTAAGACAAAAGTCTCCTGGCTCCGTGTGGAGGTGGGTGGGAGGGGTTGCACCCAGTTGCTCCTTCTCCTTCTCTTGCTCCAAAATATCTCCTAGAACCCCCATCATGGTGCAGGCAGAGATAAGAAAGTCAGTTTATTAGATTCGTAGTCAGCAATAGTCACCCCCTCCCTCCCTCCCCGCTCCATGGAGTATGCCCCCCACTCCGTCATGGTTGGGCTTGGCCATGTGACTTGCTTTGTCTGATGTGCAGACATGAGGTGAGCAGAGGTTTGAAAAGTGCTGAGCGATTGGGCTCCTGCCATAGCTTCATGCCTCAGCCAGCCCACTGGTCCAAGGAGGTTGAGAGGTGTGTGGAGCAGTCCTGGACCCAACTGAGCTTGCAGCCAAGCCCAGCTACCCGACAGAAGCATGAGCAAGAAATAAATGCTTCTTGCTTTAAGCTTCTGGGTTTTTGATTGGGTTTGTTATGCAGTGTTATTGTGGCAATAGCTGGCTGGCTCCATTAGGTGAACCCTGAGGTCCCTTGTAGCTATTAGTGTCTGCAAGGGGACCAATCCTGGCCCTCGATCAGCCAGGTTTGGACATCACTTCTCTGGATTGGATGCGGCCTGAATCATCTCTGCCTCTTATGAGCAAAGGAAGTGAGAGCCCAGGAGCTCATGGGGAAGCAGCTCTGCCTCCCCCCAGTTAGAGCAGAGGTGTTGCCCTGTGTCCCCGCTTCACGATGAAGGGCCAGGGCTCTTTAGAATAGGGTGATGTCAGACAGCAGCTGCCTGCCCTGACTATCTCCCTTGTCATCCAGCCCGGCCGTAGTTCCACACACATCCACCTGGGGTATGCCTCTCTGCACCCATTTTCAGAAGAAAACCTTGAGGGTCAGAGAAGCTGAGGGACTTACTCAGACCACATCGCCGGTGCGTGGAACAGCCCGGCCTGTGCTCGGAGCCTGGGGTCTTTCTGACAGGGTGCTCCTGCCTTTCCACAGCCGAGGGAAGGGGCAGGACACGGACCAGTCCTGGCCCAGAGGGCCCCCTTGGCACAGGTGCTATGGGCACCCTCTCCACCTTGCCTGCTACTTTCCAGGAGGAGACTCTGGTCAGATGGGTACATCTTGGGAGAGAGGCAAAGTTTTTCTTAGCCCACTTCCCTCCTGCCTAGGCCTTCTCCCCTTCCTATTATTCAGACCTGTCCCTGAAGGAAATGTGAAGCTCAAATTCAAAGCTCTCCCTTCCGTTTCCCCTCATCAACGCCAGCTCCCAAACCACTGCCACTCCTGAAATCACACCCAGGCCCTGATGACTGAGGGGATGGGCCACCATCGGGGGCAGCTATATGAGCAGTGGTTCTCAACCTTGTGGCCCTTTAAATACAGTTCCTCATGTTGTGGTGACCCACAACCATAAAATTATTTTCATTGCTACTTCATAACTGTAATGTTGCTACTGTTATGAATCGTAATGTAAATATCTGATATGCAGGATGGTCTTAGGCGACCCCTGTGAAAGGGTCGTTCGACCGCCAAAGGGGTCGAGACCCACAGGTTGAGAACCGCTGCTCTAGAGGAAGGATGCCCCCAGAAGCCCACACACGTGTGGGCACAGCTGAGCGAGTCAGGAGAGAGGCCACGCAGGACAGGCCGGAGCTTCCTCTCCAAGTGAACGCGAGTGTGGGGCCAGGTGTATTTATAACACAGCCCTGAAGGGGACCAGGCCTCACATAAATCACACTATTTCCTTGGCAGGAGTAAAAATAGCCACATGGCATCCTGCACATGCTTGTGCACGGAACAGAGCTCACCCAGCCAACCCTCCACCCCCCTGGCCCTGCCCCCTGGTCAGACAGCTTTTGACCATTGGGATGAAGTTTCCACCCACCCCCCCCACCCCCCGGGCACCAGGCTTGCTGCCTGCCCCTCATCTCTGCGGAGGGGGTGCTCCCCAAACACAGCTGCTGGGTGGTGCCCCCTGCAGCTCTGTCCACCAATTGAGGCTGCTGAGGGGCAGCTGTAGAGGGGACAGTGCAAATCTTCAGCCAAGTCAAGTCGGGGAAAGAGTCAGAGCTGGGTGAGCAGCAGGTGAGGAATGAGGGTTAGGAATGGGGGAACTTGAGCAGAAAACCTGAAATGAGCATCTTACTGCACCATTGGGACTCCCATTTTCTGACACCAGGTAAAGCTGGGACAGAACTCAGAGGAACTGAGGAAGACCCTGAGCCAGGGCTGTGCTGGGGGGGGGGGGACCCGCCAGGGCACCTCAAAGGGCAGTCTGAGGCCTGCATCAGAGTAGTTTGGGGAGTTCCTTACGATGGAGATTCCAGCACCTGGCCTTTCAGGGGTGGGGCCAGAACTGCATGTTAAGCAAGCCCCCCAGCAGCCTCTGAGGCCCACAGACTCTGCCATAAGCCCAGCCCCTCCTCCCACGCTGGTGCACCCCCACACAAGACTGGAGCCCTGGGAGGTGGGAGCAGGACAGGGTCAAGGCCTTTTCCTCGCTGCCCTCCATTCCACCTCTCCTCCTCCTTGGGCAAGCCAGTTTTCCAGCTGTCTCTGGGTCAGCAACAGTGGGAAAAAGTGACCAGCTGGAAAGTGACCTATTTGAGGCATGATCACACCCTACCAGTGCCCCAGCCTCTCTCTGGGAAATCCATTCCTGGCTGGGGTTGGAGGAGGCAGCCTTCCTGGGGATGAGGCCTGGGGTCAGGTCTTACAGGAGTCACCAGGGGAAGGGTCTGCTTGCACCATTCACACCCTCATCAGTCTGTGTGATGAGCTTTCCCAGCAGCTGGTCTCCCTGTTTTCATATTCAAGGATGCAGGAGCTGGGATTTGAACCTGGGTCTCTCTGACCACCATCCATGGTCTATCTGGGTCATAGTGGAAAACCCCAGATTCTTTCTGTGTCCAAGCTCAGTATTGTCACAGCACTGCCTTCAGTGTCTCTCTCTCATGATGTCTAGGACATGGGCTTGGCCTCGATCAGACCAGGGCATGACAGGTTGCCCTGCCCCCACCCTCCCTGGGCACTGCCTCCCTGGAGCCTGGCCCTTCTTCCTGGACAGGACCTCACCATGCCCTGCACGCCGCTGAGGGAGAGGCTCTCGCTGTGGCAGAGCCTGCAGGCACTTAATTCATCTAATTAGACGAGGGCAGTGGTTCTGGCCACACCACACCCTAGGGGACCTCAGAGGAGTTACTCTCCTCTGAGACTCCTTTGTGCAACCAGTACTTGATGAGCACATAGCCAACAGCAGTCTCTGCTTACAGGCTCCCAATTGGGGATCCTTCGTTCACTTTACAAATGCTTATGGAGTACCTCCTATGGGTCAGGCACTCTTCCAGGGCTGGAGGCACAGCAGGGGCAGGACAGGCCAGCCCCCTGTCTGCATGGCATTCACATTGCAGGGGATATCATGGTGCCATGGAGGCAGGGTTAAGAGCAGAGACTCTAGAGCAGTGGTTCTCAACCTTGGCTGCACATGAGAATCACCTGGGAATCTTTTTAAAATCCTGATTTCTGGGCCTCATCCTCCGGAAATTCTTTCTTTGTTACTAATGTTGTGGCACCCCATAACTCTTTGTTACTAATGTTGTGGCCCCACCCCATAACAAAGAAACAGAATTTCCAGAGGATGAGGCCCAGAAATCAGGATTTTAAAAAGATTCCCAGATGATTCTCATGTGCAGCCAAGGTTGAGAACCACTGCCCTAGAACCATCTGGGTTCAAATCCTGGCTCTGACTCTTAACAAGCTGTGTGACCTTGGATAAAATACATAACCTCTCTGTGCTTCAGTTCTCCCATCTGTAAAGTAAGGGTAATAATGGTACCTGCTTTGCTGTTGGGAGTATTAAATGAGTTAATGGCACATGACATAGAATGTTGGCTACTGTCACTGCCAGTCCTGACCCAAGAATTTCCCAGGGAGCAGTGGGAAGATGATGATGCCTAATATCCTGTGGCAGCCCCAGCATTCTTTCCCTCTGATGAGTTCAAGGGGCCCACCCTTGCCTTTTACTCTGATCGTTTCCTCTCGGACCACAGCCTCCCAAACAAGTGACAACCTCCTGATCCTTATGCAGCTGGAAGAAGCAGGAGAAAACATGGACACCCCCTGCCCCCTGACTTGGTTTAGTTTTTATTTTTCAAGGAAGAAACCTGCCGTTTATTTACCACCTTCTCCCTTCTCATTAGCACCCTCTCGGTGTCTTGCATTGGGTGCTGCCAGTTCATCAGAAAGGAGAACCCCTGATGGGAGCAGAGGGGAGCGATCACAAAGCCCAAGCACTTTGAGC
>NW_005369443.1:307577-313661 GCF_000412655.1 Myotis brandtii | reverse complement strand
TGTTCTGACAGAAAAGTGGGTAAGATTATGGCGTCTGGTTAGCAACCCTGCTTGACGACTCTCTCCTCAGCAATTGGTCTGAGCTATAAGTGGATCGAGCAGTAATAAAGAGAGACAGCTGAAAATGCTGGAAAATCTAGTCATCTGGGCTATTTCAGTAAAAGGCCAAGTAGTATTAAAATTTAAACACCTGAGAATATTTTTATATTGAGAAAATCTTGGGACACATTAATAATAATACTAAGGCTGTCTGTGTGCCAGACACTATTCTAATGTTTTGCAGATGTTAATGCAATAATCCTTACAACTCTCTAATGAATTAAATATTATCTATCCTCAAATATCAGAAAGAATGGCTGGAGCAGCGGTTCACAAAGTGTGGTTCCTGGATCAGCAGCATCACCTTTACCTGGGAACTTATGAGAAATGTGCATCCTCTGGCACCAACTCAGATCTGTTGAATGGGAAGCGCAGTGGGTAAGGCCCCGCACTGTGAGTTTTCGCAAGCCTTCTGGGTGATTCTAATGCATGCTCCCGTTTGAGAACCGTTAAGCTGGATTTGCTGTGCTAACAAAAACTCCCGACTCTCAGTGGCTTACAACAGCAAAGGACGATTTCTCCCTCACACTGCTTGTACACTGGGGGTGGGAGGAGGACTTTGCTCATCACAGCAACCAGGCACCCTTTGGAAATGCTCCTAAAGGCTTATACCAAATGAAGAAACACTTACTTGAGAAACTCTACTGAAACCTGGTAAGAACAGTGAAAGTCTGTTGTATTTGAACAAAAACTTCCCCCAACACCAGCTTAGCAAGATGGAAATTCCACACCACACGGGCAGCCCAGAACCCACAGGGCCCTTCCCCTGCAGCTCCGTCCCCTCCAGCTTCTGTTTCCCAGAAGGGGCTGGGCGACAGCACTGCTCAGCCTGCTCCCATCTGCCTGTTAGTGAGGCGCTGCTCTGGACACGTGTGGCTGAGAGGTGGGGCTCTCTTCTTCTGCTCAGCCGACATCACTGAGAATATTTGGGTCCCGATCCCTTTGCCCTGGATGTGAAGGCAGAGGTTCTACCCTGGCAGAGGCAAGCCAACAAGACCTGAGGCTACTGCCCTTGCCCGCACTGAGCACTCAGTTCCTAAAGTAGGGGTGTCATTTAGAGAAGCAAACCATTGTCTGTATCCCCATCTCCAGAGTCATGACACAGAGATTCTTCCCAGAGGAAGAGGCAGGCTGTAGAATAGTGAGCTCCCAATCTCTTCTCAAAGAAACTGACTTCATTTGCAACAGAGTGTGGAGAAGTTTAAGCCTACAGGTGCTCTCAAAAACAGAGGTTGTGGTGAAAGGCAATTGGTAGATTCATTGGAGATAGAGGCTGAAATGCAGGCTTGCTAGTTTTTCAGAGAGTGAGGGGAAAAGACAACCGGAAGAAACCCTTCTGGGGCAGATCAAATGTGAAACACAACGTTAGGGACTATCTCTTCAAATGAGCCCAAATTTGATTGGATCAGTTTGGGAACAATTTATGCCCACAGGACATTGTTGAAAACAATAGAGCAATTAACCATCAGCTAGTGGAGCTTAACAGATGGGTGTGGTCAGAAAAGGGGGCCCTGCCCAAACCACTGTCATTCCAGGGCAACTGAAGGCAAACCCAGAGCTGCAACTCCTGAGGAACAATAGTAGAGGCTGTGCATTGAGAGGGGGAGAGTGTGGAATAAAAGTCACTAAATAATCCATCCAGCAACTAAACAAATAACCAAACAAATAACAATACAAGCCACAGGTTTACTTCATCAAACATTTTAAAAATTTGTGCTTCAGAGGTCATTATCAGATAAGTGAAAAGACAACTACAGAATGGAGAAAATTTCTGCAAACCATATATCTGAAAAGGGAGCCGTATCTAGAACAGCAGTTCTCAACCTGTGGGTCACGACCTTCGGAAAACACATATAGCATATCAGATATTTACATTATGATTCATAACAGTAGCAAAATTACAGTTATGAAGTAGCAACGAAAATAATTTTATGGTTGGGGGTCACCACAACATGAGGAACTGTATTAAAGGGTCACGGCATTGGGAAGCTTGAGAACCACTGATCTAGAATATATAAAGGACACTTACACCTCAATAATAAAGAGACAAATAACCCAATTTTAAAATGGTTAAAAGCTCTGAACAAACAATTCTTGGAAGATATACAAATGGCCAATAAACACATGAAAAGATGGTCAAAATCATTAGCCATCAGGGAAGTGCATATTAAAACCACAACTAAATACCTCTTCACACCACCATGATGGCTATAATAAACAAATCAGATAGTAACAAGTGTTGACTAGGATGCCAAGAAATCAGAACCCTCATACACTTTTGGAGGGAATATAAACTAGTACAGTCACTTTGGAAAACTACCTGGAAGCTCTTTAAAAAGTTAAACATTTAGTTACCATATGAGCCAGCTATTTCATTTCTAGGTGTATACCCAAGACAAATGAAAACATATGTCCTCAGAAATACTTGTATACAAATGTTTATAGCAGCACTATTCTTATGAAATGAAAACAAGCCAAATATCCATCAACTGATGAATGGATAAACAAAATTCAGTAGATCTATACAATAGAATATCATTCAGTCATAAAAAGAAGTACTGATACATGCTACAACATGAGCTTTATGTGCAGTGAAAAAAGCAAGTGACAAAAAGCCATATATTGTATGATACCATTATATGAAATGTCCAGTTTAGACAAATCTATAGAAACACAAAGTACATTAAGTTTTGCTTAAGTCTAGGAGAGATGGGGGGTAGGGACAGGATAGTTAAAAGTTATAAGGATGTTGTGATTTTTTTTTTGAGGTTTTGAAAATGTTCTAAAGTTGACTGTGGTGATGATTGTATATATCTGTGAACATACTAAAAACTATTGAATTAAATAGTTTAAATTATATGTTTTGTGAATTATATCTCAATGAGCTGTTTTATGAGGCAATTCCTAATATGATTTTTATAAGTTTTTTTTGTATGAGATTCTTTTTTTAAAATATATTTTTATTGATTTCAGAGGAAGGGAGAGGGACGGAGAGATAGAAACATCAATGATAGAGAAGAATCATTGATTGGTTGCCTCCTGCACGCCCCCCACTGGAGATCGAACCCACAACCCAGGCATGTGCCCTTGACCAAACTCGAACCTGGGACCCTTCAGTCTGCAGGCTAAGGCTCTATCCACTGAGCCAAACCAGATAGGGCATTGTATGAGATTCTTAATACACAGAACAGATGGAACTGTTATTTTATTAGTATACTTTTTATAGTGTCAAATTTATTTACTTATAATAATGGCAATCATTTATTGAATTAACTTTAGTCGTAAGTTTTGCTTTGTGTAAACATTTGGTATAAAGTACATTGAGTATGCATGTTGATCTTTTGTAAGTAGCCAAAATTTTTATTTTTAAACAAATATGTCAAGCATTCAGAAAGGGATTCAGAAAATAAATTACATAACCAACAGCTAACAACAATCCACCTTTGTTAACTGCACATTTTGTTATTTGCTTCTGCTTTTTTTTAAAGAAATAAAATATAACAAAACCAGTTGAAATTCTTTGCATAAATCTCACATCCCATTTCTCTCTCCTGAAGTTGATGTTTATCATTCCCATGGATTTCTTTTTACCACACACACATATATATGTATCACTATACAATATAAAGTAGGGTTTTGTGTGCTTTTAAATTATGTAAGTACTCTATAACTTTGAATATATCATCCTTCAGCTTGCTTTCTTTTCATACTGTTTTGCCCTCAAATGTATACATGCAATGAACCCCCATGTATCCATATCGCAGCTTCAACAATGATCAGTTATGACTTCATGTACTTCATGAAAACCCATTCCCATGTCCTCTCACTCCTCTGAATTACTATAAGGCAAAACAGATATGCAATTTCATCTGTAAAAATTGTCATATGTATCTCTAAAAGATAAAGACACTTCTTCAAAAACCAACACAGTGTTTTAGATCTATCCATGTAGATGTGGAACTCTATTCTGTCATTTTAACTGTAATGCAAAATTTGATTTCTTTAACCATTGGGTTGATTGTACATTTTCATAAAAAACATTTTTTTAATGAAAAACAGAGAACATTCTTGTACATGTCTCCTTATGTATTTATGCAAGAGTTTGAGTATTACCTGGAATTGGAATGGTTGGGTCATAGGTAGGGAAACCATATGATTCCCCTTTATCCTGAAGAGTATCATATTTATTTTTATTATCTTACTGCACTGGCCAGGAATTTCAGTACAATTCAGAGTAGAGGCCGTGGGAGTGGATGTCCTTGAATCATTTCTTGATTGGAATGAATTGTCTGATTTTAAGGTAGTGTTTCTACTATTCCACCACCAAGCATGTGACTCAGTGGTTGAAGTGTCAGCCCGTGCACCGAAGGGTCGCAGGTTCGATTCCCAGTCAAGGGCACGTACCTGGGTTGTGGGTTCATTCCCCGGTCCAGTCGGAGTGCATGCAGGAGGCAACTGATTGATGTGTCTCTCTTGCATTGATGTTTCTCTCTCTCCCCTTCCTCCCTTCCAGTCTCTCTAAAAAAAAAAAAATCAAGGGAAAACATATTCATCGGTGTTTCTCTTCTCTCTCTCTCTCTAAAATTCATGTGAGCACTGTCTCATGGTAATAAATTTCCTTCTTGTCTTTCTGTGGCTAAAGGTTTTTTTTCTTTCTTTTTCTTTTTTCCTAGCACATTATTTCACTGAGGGTGTAATCCCAGCTTTAGTTGGGGTGTCTGTTTCAATCCCCACTTTGGGTAGGTCCAAGGCCTCACCTTCTTTGGATGACAACCTGCCCCCATGTCCTGTGCTGTCACCACATGTCCCTTCCTCCACTTAGTGCAGCTGTGGCCAACGTATTCTCACCACCCTCTTCATTTCTGGCTCTTGGAGATTTCCTTTTGTTTGTTGGACAATTTTTGTTTGTTTGTTTATTGTTGTTTTAACCTAGCTTTCTTATGTGTTTAGAGCAGGATGGTTTTCAGGTTATCTATCTAACCTACTATATTGCTCAAAACAGAAGTCCAAACATAAACACAAATTATTTTTCTTAAGAATCAGAATAATACATCTTCAGGGCCCTCAAAGCAGGCAGAGCTCTGTAGGACACAATCGAAAACCACTGAGCAGAAGGGAGAACTCAGGCTTCCTGCCTACTGCTTCCACAGTTCCAGTCCCAGCACCTTCATGCTCTGTGACTTAGCTTCTCTGCGCTGTCCTTTTCCCTCTGTATGGACAGTCACACCTAACTCCCAGGGCCTGGGAGCAGGGAGGGGAGCCCTGGCCCGACGAGGCTTGAGGCGGGGGTCTCTCCAAATGGTATAATCTGGAAAATTGCTGTAGGTGCAGCACACTTCTGCCCAGCCAGGTGGCTAGTTGGCTGGCTGGTGACGGGTTTGCAGACATTGTTGCAGGCGGTTTTAAGCCCACACGCAGGCATCTCCCCAAGCAGAACCTGGGATCCGGGGTCCCATCTCCTTTCCATCCATTTCTGGGAGGACACCCGTGGCTGGCCACACCTAACGACAGTGCTCTCTGACCAGCTCTGGTCAGGGACCCCCGGATAAAATACCCCACCCGCTCCCCACTGATTTCGACCTCCAAACACTGTCCATTCATCCTGGGGTGGGTGTGCGGGCCGAGGCGGTGATGGGGGCTGGGGGCTGGGAGGGGTAGACCTCAGCAGAGGCAGCCCCCCCTCCCCGCCCCAGGCCCCTGCTTAGGAAGAAGGCATTTCTGTCTCGCTCTGAATCCGCCTCGGGTTTCGCACTTCCCTTCCCCAGGACAATCCCGACCTTCACCGTGAAGGGCCTTTTGCAAACACACACACGCACATGTATTTTTGGAAGAAGGGGAAAAATTCCAGGAGAACCTCTGCTCGGTTAAAAATGAAGTGAAGATTATATTAAGAATGAAAGCCGAGCGGGGCCGCTGGGGCGCAGACAGAAGGCCCTTTCATCGCGGCCGGCCGCGCGCCGCAGGCAGCTGCCAACAAACGCGGGC
>NW_005369443.1:262186-307186 GCF_000412655.1 Myotis brandtii | reverse complement strand
TCCGCGCCCGCAGGCCCCACCTGGCTCTTCCCGGGGGTCCTGCGGGCTGGAGGCCCCCACAGGGTCTGTGCTCTGCCCGAAGCCCCTCGTCCAGCGTGAGCCTGTCTCACACCCCAGAGGTGGTGTTGGGCCGAAGAGAGGGCCCATCCATGCTCGCCACCGCCCCTGGACACCCAGCGCCCGCTCCTGAGGAAAGGCCTCCTTAGAGAATGGGCAGCCCAGTGGTTTGCCAGCGGGGGACTCTAACTTCCATTAATGTGGGGAAAGCCATTCAACCACACCTGTAAAAGGGGCCAAGTCAAGTCGTCCTCCCCTGGTTCTCAGGGCTCCCGGAGCTGAGGAGGTGAGGACCGCGTGGCAACTGCAGGGCGCGGGCCTTTCTCTGTGAAACAGCACTCCAGTCCCTGCCCAGGTCCGCCTCCTCATTCATTTCCAGTGTGTCACCTCCCACCACCTCACAGGTTTAATCACTATGGTCGGTCCCATGACTCCGTTCTTGCAGTGGGAAAGGTTATGTCAGTCCTCAGCCTGGCCAATTCTTCACCACTCGGCTCCCACCTCAGTGCAGAGGAGGGCACTCACTTGGCCAATTAGAAGCTACATCCACCTTCCCGATTGGTTCAGGGATGGGCAGTGACCACCTTAAGCCAATCACAGCCTTCTGTGTGAAAGCCCGCAGTGAAGCTCTGAGTCTGGGTACCTGGAGGGGTGAGGTTGAGGGGTTTCCCTGGACCGAAGAGGGAAACAGAGGTGAGAGATGCAGTGGCTGAGGGACAAGCGAGAAAGAGGAAAACCCCGAGAGATAGGGACAAGGAAATCATCCTGGGTCCCCAGAACCCAGCTCTGGTGCAGACAGAGCCACCTCTGGATCACTCGTGACAACAGCCAATCCATTCTCTTTTGGTTTGGGCCAGTTCAAGTTGGGTCTCTGTCAGCTGGGATTGAAAGAGTCGCACCTAATATCCTCACCACACCTTCACGGTAAAGCCTGAGCCCTTGCACTTGGTGTTCATGGCTTTCACAATGTGCAGCCTGCTTCCCTTTCTGGCTGTGGACTGCCTTAAGCTCATCCAGCACTTTACCATTCACAAAGGACTTTCACAACCATGTTCACGGGTGATCCCCACCACAACCCAGGTGTCAGATCAGGAAACTGGGGCTTCCGTATTAAGTGCTGTATCTGAGGTCATAAAGGCATAAGGGATGTGGATGCCAAGTCATCTCAGATCCCAGCTAGAGTCCCTGCCACACTCAGTCGTACTCCCTCTACCTTCCCGAGCCCTCCCTCCCACCATGGCCAGGGCTGACTGCTCCTGAACCCCACACTCAGGGGTCTCTGTGGCACAGTGTGGCTCTGGTCTTCCCTCCTGTTCTCTGTGGAACTCAGTCCTTCACCGCTCAGTGTGGACCCACTTCCCTCTGCCCCTCCTCTGAGCCTTCAGCCTACATTGTCATTTGGGATGTGTGCTTCGGGCGCTGTGGGCTGGGTTGCTGCACTCCCACCTTGTTCCCCATGCACAGAGTCAGGACCTGCCTTATGCCAGCGGTCCAAGGTTTCTTTAAACCAGCGGTCGCCAACCTTTCAGACCTCACAGACCACCAGGACCTATGCCACTTTAGATCTCTCTTTTGAATATTTAGGGGGCAAAGCAAAAGGATGTGACATATGATGAGATTTGGGAAGTGAGGGCAAGAGAGGACAGTCGAACACGGTGACTCCTAGGATTGCTTTTGACTGGGGTGTTATCACTAACCAACCTCAGGAACATGAGAAAAGGCCCAGGTGACTGAGCAGAGTCCAGAGAGGGGTGGTCTCAGGCCCCTGGGGGTACAGCACTGAAGGTCCAGCGAGGATGGGGCTGGAGGAAGATATCTGGGAGGCTGTGAGGTAAATTGGAGGCTGAGGCTTTGGAAGTCGAGTTTACCGAAGATGAACTCATTCATGTGGAAGAGAAGATGTACAAGAATAGAAACCCAACATTTAAGGGGTTGGGGGAAGATGAGGGAGAGGGGGAAGAAGAGGAGGAGAAAGAGAGGAGTAGGATCAGTGAAGGATACAAACAACAAGAAGAGTGGTTTGTGAAAGCCACACAAGAGGAATTTTAAGAAAGAAATGTTCAGCTGAGCTGGTGTGGCTCAGTGGTTGAGCATCGATCTATGAATCAGGAGGTCAGGGTTCGATTCCGGATCAGGGAACATCCTGGGTTGCAGGCTCGATCCCCAATGTGGGGCGTGCAGGAGGCAGCTGATCGATTATTCTCTCTCATCATTGATGTTTTTATCTCCCTTGCTCTCTCCAAAATCAATAAAAGTATATTAAAAAGATAAAAAGAAAGAAATGTTCATAGTGGCCAATGATCTCAGAGGTCCATGGGAAGAAGACTTTCTAGAAGGAAGGTGTTCACTGGACAGTCAACTAAGAGGTCACTGACGACCTAGGTCAGAGTAGTGTCCATAGAGGGGTGATAGTAATGGGACCAGAGAGACAACTAGATTGAGATGAAGCTGAGAAAACAAGTGCAGACAACACAGCTGAAAGCCTGGCAAATGTGAACTCAACAAAAAGGAGCAAGATACACTGAAAACTACACATCATTGAAAGAAATTAAAGAAGATACAAATGGAAAGACGTGCATGTTCATGAATTAGAAGGCTTAATATATTGTTCTACTTTTTTTTTTTGCAAAAATGGACAAGCTGATTCTAAACTCATATGAAAAAATGTAAGGAACCTAGAATAATTAAAACAAAATGGAAAAAGAAAAAAGAACCAAGTTGGAGAACACGCAATTCCTGATTACAAAAACTTACTATAAGGCTACAGTAATCAAGACTGTGTGGCAGTGGCATAAGGACAGATACATTGATTAGTGATATAGAATTGAGAGTCCAGAAATAAACCCATACATCTACGGTCAACTGATTTTTGACAAAGGTGCTGAGACCATTCAATGGATCTTGAATACTCTGTTCTACAAATAGTGCTGGGAAACTAGATATCACATGCAAAAGAATATAGTTGGATTTTTACTTCATACCATATACAAAAATCAACTCAAAATGATTGGCAACCTAAATATCAGAGCTAAAGCTATAAGATTCTTAAAAGAAAACAGAGGGGCAAATCTTCATGACCTTGGATTTGGCAATGGTTTCTTACTATGGCACCAACAGTATAAGCAACAACAGAAAAAGATATGTACTTTTGGACTACATCAAAACATTTGTGTGTCAAAGGACAACATCAAGAAAGTGAAAAGGCAATATACAGAATGGGAGAAAATTTTTGTAAATCACAAATCTGATATGGAACTAGTTCCAGAATATTTAAAGAACTCTTATCACTCCACAATAAAAAACAAGACAATGACCCAATTTAAAAAATGGTTAAAGGATTTAAATAGACATTTCTTTAAAGAAGATATACAAAAGGCTAAATAAGCACATGAAAAGATGCTTGACTTCAATTATCATTAGGAAAATGCAAATCAAAACCATAATTAGATACCATTTTACATGCACTAAGATGGTTATAATTTAAAATTAAACAGGGGTTAATGAGGATGTGGAGAAAACAGAACACTAATCCATGGCTTGTGGGAATGTAAAATGGCAAAGCTCCTGTGAAAAACAGTATGGCAGCCCTGGTCAGTGTGGGTCAGTGGTTAGAGCATCGGCCCATGCACCAAAAGGGTTGTGAGTTTGATTACCGGTCAGGTGGTGGGTTTGATCCCCAATAAGGGCGTGTATGGAAGGCAATTGACAATGTTTCTCTCACACATTGATGTTTCTCTCTCTTTCCCTTCCTCTCTCTAAAATCAATTAAAGAAAAAAAGAGAGAGAAAACAGTATGGCAGTTCCTCAAAAAATTACATATGGAATTACCATATGACCCAGCAATTCTATTCCTAGGTATACTCCCCCAAAATTGAAAACAGGTGTTCAAAGAAACATATACATGAATGCTCATAGTAGCATTACCATAATAGCCAAAAAGTGGAAACAAACCAAATATCTATCAACTGATAAATGAATAAACAAAAGCTGCTCTCCATACAATGGGATATTATTCAGTCATAAAAAGAAATGAGACACTGACACATGCTATAACATGGATGAGTATTATGCTGAGTGAAAGAAGTCAGACATAAAAGGACAAATATTGTATGATTCCATTTATATGAAAAATCCAGAATATGCAAATCCATAGGGACAGAAAGTAGATTGGTGGTTGTCAGAGCCTGAGAGGAGAGAAGACGGGGGAGTGACTGCTAATGGGTTCAGCATTTCTTTTTGGGGTGATCAAAATATTCTCAAATTAGTTAGGGTGATGGTTGTACAACTTTGTGAACTTGCTAAAAAAAAACAAACAAAAAAAAACAAACAAAAAACTCCACTGAGTTGTATACCTTAAAAGAGTGAAATTCAGCCCAGCCAGCATGGCTCAGTGATTGAGCATCAACCTCAGTGGTTGAGTGTCAACCTATTAACCGGGAGGTCAAGGTTCAATTCCGGGTCAGGGCACATGCCCAGGTTTCGAGCTCATTCCCCAATGGGGGCCATGCAGGAGGCAGCCAATCCATGACTTCCTATCAATGTTTCTATCTCTCTATCCCTCTCTCTTCCTCTCTCTAAAAATCAATATATTTTTTAAAAAGAGTGAAATTCATGATGTGAATTATATCTTTTTTTTTTTTAAAGGAGGAAGTATATATGAAGATATCCTCTTGTAAAAATTGTTAACTCTTGCCCTAGCTGGTTTGGCTCAGTGAATAGAGCATTGGCCTGCGGACTCGATTCTGGTCAAGGGCATGCAGGAAGCAGCCAATCAACGATTCTGTCTCATCATTGATGTTTCTATCTTTCTCTACCTCTCCCTTCCTCTTTGAAATCAATAAAAAAATATTTTAAAAAAAGATTCATTCTTTTAAAAAAATTGTTCACTCTCCTGGGAGGATAAACTAGGAAACTGTCAACAGTGAGGAGGGGCAAGGATTGATCAAATGAATTACATTTTCAAGAAGTAAATAGACTAAAATAAAAGGGGTCTGGCTCTGGGGGAAAGGAGCCAGCCGGGGTTTAAGGAGTGTTCTGTTAGGAAGGAGAGACTGGGCCATGTTTGGAAGCAGAAGGGAAGAAACCTGTGCCACAAATAGAGGATGGCTGATGAGCCTGATGGGGCCAGATCAATTGCACAGAAAGTGGCAAGGGGTTGGCATTTCTACCCCCAAGGACCCAGGGGAGGAGTGGAGGTGGGTAAATACAGAAGAGGTAGTAGTGAGGAAAAAGGGGGGCCTTACTTCATGCTCAATCGCCTTTATTTTCTCTGTGGCAGAGGAGGCCAGGTCACTGTGCTTGGAGAGAGGAGTGTGTGTGTGTGTGTGTGTGTGTGTGTGTGTGTGTGTGTGTGTGGCGGTGAGAGGTACTTGGGAAGGAAGGGGGCCTGAGAGTCAAGGGTGAGGTTAAGAAGGGCCTCCTCATGGAATCAAAAAAGGAACCAGTGACGCAGGAAAGGGCTGCTGAGTAATTTTGAGGTTGGAAACGCACCTTGGTGATTTTCACATCCATTCCACGGAGCCTGAGTAAGGCTCTTTGTGTGCTGGGGGACACTGTGCTATTGATGGCTGGTAGCTATCGGCTGTGCCCATACAGGGGCCAGCCTACCTCGGCGTCTGCTTTACACACCAAATGCCAAGTGTGGTGGGGGAAATGGGCCTTTCAAGGCCTATGGGAGGGAGGGCCCTTGTGTGGCTGGGCTCCTGGCAGGGGTGCATGAGAAGTGGGGGTGGAGGTGCACAGCCCTAGCAGAGAAGCACAATGGGCAGGTGCCCAGGGGAGTGGGACCATGAGAAGAGGGGGCTGACATTGCAGTGGTCTTCAGTCCTCCCAGTCTTGACAACTATTCACAACTAAGTTTGAAACCCTCATTGCATTTCCAGCAAAGTAGTTGCATTTGCTGTGGCCCCTAGGGCTCTCCTGACCCTGAGGATTGGATTTGGCTCTGAAATGGAGAGAGGTAGCCTCATCATTCAGGTAGAGAAGTGAAGCACAGAGCACAACTTTGTCCATGTGCCCTTGGCCCTTCTCTGGGTCAGTGACCGTCCTCAGATCTGCAGCCTGCAGACCTGCCTGGGGTCCTGTGAGTAGGGTGTGAGCCGGCACAAGCCACGGGGCCCCACCTGCCTTGATGGACGCTGTCCCCAGTCTGCCCCCATCAGCACTTTCCCGGTCCTTTTTAGCAGTCATTGCACCCCATGGCTCTTACTGAGCTCACAATCACCCTGGGTTTGTCTTTTCTTTTTCATCAAGGGTCCTCGAACCAGATTTCCCTGACACAGCAGACAAATGCGGAACTCATGCTAAGCCACTAATTCTGCATTATCTTTCTGACTTGTCCATAGGATTTCAAGGGATGATGTGGACATATAAGTGAGATCCATTTATTCTTTCAACAAACTGGGGCTCTGACTGTGCTGGGGAGTAAAGAACCAAAGTCATGTGAAATATTGACCTCACAGCCTTGGGGAAGTCAGGCCAGACCATCCAATGACTGTGGTGTGATGGGAACCAGGGGCCTGGGCATCTTAGAGGCAACTATCACAGGTGTTCAGGGAAGGCTGCCTGGAGAAAGTAGAATTTAAGGTTTTTTATTTTAATCCTCACCCGAGGATGTGTTTTTATTGATTTTTAGAGAGAGAGGAAGGGAGGAGAGAGAGAGGTGAGAGAGAAACATTGATCACATTGATCAATTGCCTCCCTTACGTGCCCCAACTGGGACTGAACCCACAACCTTTTGGTGTACCGGACCACGCTCCAAACAACTGGGCCATCTGGCCAGGGCTTAAGGTTTTTTTATTTTTTTCCTCTCTCCAGTTTATGCATGTATTTTTAACTACCTTATATGTGTGGTTTTCATGTAAAGAAATTAAAATGGTTTTTAAAAACATGAGAAAAATATTTTAGTACCAAGCGAAAAAGAAAGCTTCTGTGATTTTGTTTGCTGGATTGGAGACAGAGAATTCACCATGGTTGGGGGGAGCTGATAGTTAGCTGGGCACGTGTACCTTTTTTTATTTTAAAAAATGTTTTATTTATTTTTTTTTTGAGAGAGAGAGAGGAAGGGAGAGGAAGAGAAAAAAACATTGATTTGTTGCCTTACCGGGAATTGAACCAGTTACCTTTCAGTGCATGGGACGATGCTCCAACAACTGAGCTACACTGGCCAGGGTATGACACTGTGTCTTGACTCCCAGTCCTGCCACACTGTAGGCTTGTGAACCTGGGGGGTTTCCACTCAGGATCCTGTCTTAAGCTAGGCGTGGAAATGCAGCCTGAGAACAGCACATGAGGAGGCACAGAGGTGTGGAGTGGTGTGAACATTTAGGAACCATAGGTGGTTCCCTGTGGCTGGAAGGAAGGGAGCCTGGCAGAGAGTGGCTGGAGTGGGGCCAGGCCTTCTGTGCTAAATTAGGGAGTTTGAACTTTATCTCAAAGGCTACTGGTAGCTACGGAAGTCAGGGTAGGACAGGGCTAATTGTTGGGGGAAGGCTGATGGAGCCCAGACCTGGACTGGGGAGGCTGGCTGGGAAGGTGTGGCAGTGATCAAGGTGAGAAGTCCTTAGTGTCTGATCTAAGCAGAGAAGAGAGATAAAGAATTGAGGCAGGAGGGTGAAACAAGGGACATTAAGGAGGCAAAATCCTCAGCTGTGGTGACTGATGGGATGAGGCTGAGTGGGAGGAGGGAGGACTGCTCAGGGCCCTGGGCAGGGGGACAGGAGCAGCTGCAGCTTGAGGGAAGTGGCTCTCATTTTCCCTATGCGGAGAGTATTGAGGTACACTGTATGTGTGGGGGTCTCATGTGCTACGTTGAAGTCCTTCCAATACAAACCAAACCCAACACAAATGAGTTTGGCAAGAACAGATGACTCCAGCATATCCATCTCACAATTTACCACAAAAGGTTCTTAGAAACCAATGGGTGATTTTGCATCAGGAATGTGGATTCAGATTCAGCCAGCATGCAGCGACACCTGTCACCACGTGGATGCCCAGTCTCTTGGCAGGAGTACGTTTGGGGCTCTTTCTGAGCCATGTGGCCTCTTTTCCAAAGTAGCCATTTGTCTGGAGCCTGTCTCCTGGTGCTGTTCCTGTTCCCTGGGATTTCTCAAAGAGCAGCCACAAAGCCACCCCCAAAGTCCTTTCCCTTTTTGGATGGTGTATTTCCTGGGTATGAATGTTTCTCCTCCCTAGAAGGGCCTTTCTACCCTTGATCTGAGGGATGAGGGTGAACTCAGCAGGAGGGAGCTGGGAAAAAGAAGGATGAGGGAAAATGAAGATTTGACTCATCTTCCCCCACCTGTACTTTTAGTTTGAAGGTTTATGAAGGCTATCACCTTCATAAAAAATAAAACATTTCTTGGTTTATTACAATATTTATATCATACTAGAGGCCTGATGCACGAAATTCGTGCATGGGTACGGTCCCTAGGCCTGGCTGGTGATTAAAGCCTGAGTGTCTGGCGTGCCTCCTCGCCATCTGTGGGGTGATCAATCCAGGACAGGCCCCCCACCCGGCTCCCTCAGCACCTGGGAGCTGGGCGGTGGCCCCACCCCCTGCCGCTGCCACTGGTCACCATCTGTGGGATGATTGGCAGGGCAATTGGGCCCCCACTTGGCTCCCTCAGCTGGTCTCCATCTGCAGGGCGATCGGTGGGGTGATCAGGGCCCTGCTTGCACCCGCCTTGGCCTGGCGCCACCCGCTCACCTGGTCCACCATCCTGCTGCGGTCCGCTCTCATGAGGCCTATTGGGGCCGACAGGGCCTCCACTACCACCCGCTGCCAGTGCTGTGCTGCCGAGCCCACCATGTTCCACGCCGCCCCCTGGTGGTCAGCTCATGTCATAGTGAGCGGTTGAACTCCTGGTGGAACTCCCAGTCGAGGGGACAATTTGCATATTAGGCTTTTATTATATAGAATTGTATTGCTATCTGCTGACATTTCTGTCTCTTTCTAGAATGTTTGCCTTCTAGGCTAAAAGCATGTGTGCAAACACAGGTGTTTTGCTTAACCTGTGCTTTGGATTAAGTCTGACTGCTCACCATTATTGTGTCACTATAATGACTAAGTTGACCAAAGCAATGAGGGAGGTCAAGGTAAGCTTCTTAACATGGGCAGGCGAGACAAAGAGCCAAGGGAAAGGCACAGCCTTTCTCTGCAGCCAGCCCCGCTCTTGAGCCTGAGAGAACAGGAGTCTCCAGGACTACTTTCCCCCAGGGAAGAAGAGTCTTTAGGACGCCCCAAGGCTGACAGCAGGGTCTGAGTCCTTAGCCTGGCACACACAGACTTCTGGAATCTGGTTCTGTCTGCCCACATGCTCTCCACGTGAAAAAACGTCATTTTCCGAAATGCACAGGCAGGATTGTGCTTCAGGCCTCTGCTCCCTCTGCTCTGTATGCCTGGAGTAGACCCTGCAGGCTCCATTGTCACAACCCTGCTCTAGTCACCTCCCTGCAAAGCCTTTGGGCCCCTCCCAGCTTTGTGCTTATGACTGACTACACTTGCTGCCTGTTCCTACTCTTTGAGTACAAGGGCCCGACTCTTGGAGCTGAGTCTCAACACCCAGCACAGATCAGTCTTTACTGATGAGCATGGTGAGCAACTGGGCAGAAAGAGTCCACAAGCCAGGTCACTTGCCCTGGCACAGGTGAGCCATAGTTTCTCTGGGGCCACCTGGCTTGCCCAGAAAGCAAAAAGTGGGTTATGTCGCCACCTGTTGCTCAGTTTGCTCAGCAAAAGTCAGTCTGGGCCTTTTGGCTTTTGTAGGGAGGGAAAAGTTCAAATCCTCTCTCCAAAGACAGTGACTGGCCTTAGAGAGAGAGAGAGAGGGGAGAGGCCATTGACCACTTAGTGGACAGGGCCATGTTCCAAGTTCTAACCGGGTCCTAACTCAGCTCTAGCTGCATGACTTGGGGCAATCCTTCCTCCCCTGAACCCAAATACCTTCTATCAAATGAGATAGTAAGTTGTCAGTGCTGCTGTTAGATTCCAGGGAGGAGAGGGTTGGAGTAAGAAAAACAAGGCTCCCAGAGGAGGGGCTGAGCACCAGGCTGTGTGGTGAGGATGGCGAAACTCTTGGGAGCTAGAAGCTCCATACAAATCAGTCCAGCTCTGACAAGGAAAGGCCGGTTGCTCTGTGTCAGTTTCTTAACCTCTCTAAACCAGCTTTTTCCTTCCTTTGGTCAGAGCAGGTGCTGCCACTTGCCTCACTGAGTTGTCAGGAGAGTGAACTGAAGCAAAGCTGTGAGGGCCCTGGATGGCTCCACAGATGGCAGCTGACATCACCCTGATACCACATTGCCCAAGATGCCACGGGGTGTCTGGCTTCAGAACACCTCCTGACACACAATTTGTAAAAATGCATCTAAGACAAAGACATACATGAAACACATTAACATGGTTGCCTATGGGAGAGGATATGGGGATACAAGAGAATCTATATATATAAAAGCCTAAGGGACTGAACAATCGACCTGTCAACCATTCACTATGATGCACACTGACCACCAGAGGCAGACGCTCTACGCAGGAGCCGTCCCCTGGTGGTCAGTGTGTTCCCACAGTGGGAGTGCTGCTCAGCTGACTGCTGGGCGCCAGACACCGGGCTCATAGCAGTCTCCTGATCAGGACTGACTGGGCGCGAGCCCGCAGCAGGCACAGCAGGAGTGGGGGGGCAGGAGGGGCAGGATGAGCAGGCGTGGCAGGCAGGAGCGGCAGGTGGTGTTGGACTGCCGGTTTCGGCCCAATCTCCACAGGCCATGCCGAGGGACCCCACGGGTGCATGAATCCGTGCACAGGGCCTCTAGTAATAAATAAAAAGGCCGCCGAACCGGTTTGGCTCAGTGGATAGAGCATCGGCCTTCGGACTGAGGGGTCCCGGGTTCGATTCCGGTCAGGGGCATGTACCTTGGTTGCAGGCACATCCCCAGTGGGGAGTGTGCAGGAGGCGGCTGATCGATGTTTCTCTCTCATCGATGTTTCTAGCTCTCTATCCCTCTCCCTTCCTCTCTGTAAAAAATCAATAAAATATTTAAAAAATAAATAAATAAATAAATAAATAAAAAGGCCTTGCACACGTTGGCATGGTAATGTGCCATGACTGAGGGGAATAATTAACTCTATTCTCTGTAGTACAGCTGTCCTGGGTACACTTGGTGGCTTTTAAAGTCCAAGATAGAACCGGGAGAATAATATGCAGAATCTGAATACACTGATGTGTATAAATAAAGGGCTGGAAGAATGGACTCCAAACTTAATAGTGGCCACTCTGGCAAGAGCAGCGGGGGGGGCGGGCGATAAAGAAGGTTAAGAGGGGGAGTAAACCCCCAAACCCATGTAGGGTGCAAAATGGTTTACTGAGAACCAACTGTGTGATGTGGCTAAATAAGATGAATGCCACTGAAAGCCACCTTCGTTGCCACATCCTGCCACCTGAGTGGGGAGCCCTTTCAGAAATTCTTTTTTGGAGATCAACAAACAAGCTGGTTTCCTTGTTCTTCAGGGGCCACATGTCCCCTGGTAGAAGCAGAAGACATTGTCACTGAGATACACACGTGTGGTGGGTAAGGGGTAGCCAGATGGTCTTCCCTCCAAGTGCTCTTCATCCATGCTGCCCACCACATTCCTGCAGGCATAGCCCTGTCTTGCTCCTCCAATTCATCCTCCATGGTTTACACTGCAGCCAGTTACCTTCCCTTCTAAGTTTTAAATTGCACCAGTAACATACAGATACATCTTAAACATCATACAGAAGTCCTCAGAACAAAACATGGAAGCCTCTTTTATTTCCCATGCTGCTCTCGCCAGAGTGGCCACTGTTAAGTTTGGAGCCCATTCTTTCAGTCCTTTCTCTATTTATACACATCATTATATTCAGATTCCGTGTATTATTCTCCAGGTTCTATCTTAGACTTTAAAAGCCACCAAGTGTCCCTAGGACAGCTGTGCTGTGCTGTTTCTCACCCTCCCCTCTGAAAGACTTATAGTTGTTTCCAATTTTGCCCTGTCATCTACCCTGTGCAATGCTTTTAGCTCACAAGTGGAATGGTTTTGAAGGACAGAGTCCTACAAGTGGATTGCTGGGTTGAAGAGTGTATATTCTTAAACTTTTAATACTTTCAAACTGCCTTCCCTAAAGCTTTTACCCCAGAGTAAACCTCCAGAAACACCAATCTCATGACATTCCTCTGCTAAAGTTCTAGCAGCAACTCTTCTCCAAGATACAGCCTGGAAAGGAGCCAAACAGAGGATGGGCAGTGATGGGTCAGCCCCACTGCTGGTGGAGGCAAGGCTGGGAAATGAGTCAAGTGGCAAGAATTGAGGCAGAAGAGGTCAGTGAAGGCTAACAAGTGAAGACACCGGATAGCCACATAGGATGGCAGGGTTAACTCTTAGACTGATTTGGCTGTACGGCCACATCAGAGGCTAAAGAGGAAAGAGACAGCCGTTGGGTGAACAACCTTGCTGGTTGCTGGATAGGGCTGGCAGAGCTGACTGGATGGAGTGTGGGATAAGAAGATGGCTCTGATTTGGGCTCTCCTGAATCTGGAGGGACTAAGGGACTTCTGACACTAGGTGAACCCAAGCCGTGGTCATAAAGTCTGGAGGTACGCAGCTAGGAACCATCAGCAAGGCTCTTACAGCCTCTACAATAAACCATTCTTCTGAGGCTATCATTCCAGCAACCCAGATTGAAGGAAGCACCCGGAAAGGGCAGGAGTCCCTTGGGCAGGCCTCTTTGTACCCTGGTCCTGGGCAGTACCCCCTTCACCCTCCTTCCCCAGGCAGAGAGGCAGGGCCAAGCCTGCTCTAAAAGGACCTGACTTCTGTTCTCTAAGTAGATCCTGTCAGAAAGTGAGGCACTGAAAGGTGGGGCACAGACCAGGTGCCTCTCCAGTCAGGGAATATGCCCAGCCTTCCAGAAAAGCCCAAGGTCTGATTGGATCACTTGTCTAAACCTCAGCCATTGATTGTCTAAATTGCATATGAAATGCTCTGAAGTGTTTTTTTGAAGGGTGAGAGATTGGAGGGGTGGCAATGAAAAGAGTGAAACCAAAGGGTGACCCAAGGGGTAGGAGGAAATCCAAGAGTATGGGAGGTTAGAAATTCAGGGACTAGAGACAGAGAAATGCCCGCTGGATTAGACTGCTTAGGGCAGCCGTGGGCAAACTACGGCCCGCTTGAAATGAATAAAACTAAAAAAAAAGAAAAAGACCATACCCTTTTATGTAATGATGTTTACTTTGAATTTATATTAGTTCACACAAACACTCCATCCATGCTTTTGTTCCGGCCCTCCGGTCCAGTTTAAGAACCCATTGTGGCCCTCGAGTCAAAAAGTTTGCCCACCCCTGGCCTAGGGGGTTGGGTGAGATGGTGGGCTAGGGAATAACTGGCAGTGAGTGGGGAAAGCCAGTGTAGATAACACCCTTGAAGAAGGTTGGCCAGGAAGGGAAGACGAGGGTCAGGGAGGGTAAAGAGGGAGGGCATGGGGCTGATAAAAGGATCCGAGGCAGTGTGGGTGTTGTGGGAAAGACTAGGCAGTTTACCTGCAGATGAGAACACACAACTGTGGGGTGGGTGGCGGGGGCAGAAGCAGAGCCAAATGACAGGGTTGTGGCAGCCAGCCAAGGAAGCACCAAGGCTGCTCTGCCAGGGAGCCAGCCCCAGCCCTGAGAGGTGTCTACGTAGCTCTGGGGTGTACAAGTGCAGTAGGACTGACTGGCTCCAAAGTTTCCAATTAACTGTCTTGAAACTGCTCCCCACAGAAGGCTGCTGGTTTCAAGAGAACCCCTATCCAAATGCACAGCATTTTATTAGGCTAATAGAAAAGAATAGTTCTGGCTCTAGAAACAAACCCAATAACCCTTCTTGCTGATCCAACTGGTCTTAATGAGTGGCTGCCCCTTACCCCACCTACTGACTTTACAAGTTTAGTTGAATTCACACAATTAAATTTATACTGGATTTTGCAAGGACAAGGAAGTGTTTTATTTATTTACAACAAAAACATTTGTAACATAATTCTCCCTCTTCAAAACAGAGAACACTATAAAATACACACAGCAATCTCTATTTGTATTTACCCAGGGACATTAGCAGCTGGAAGGGGGGTTGGGACTGGGAGAAAAGCCAAGAACTAATTCCATTAAAAAAACACACACACACAACTAAATAAAACAACCAAGAAACTGCCTTAAAAAATAGCATTTTCTACTTGTCAGTAGAGACACTTTCTCTACTATGTACTGTGTGTATGGAAATGTGAAACAGAAAACAGCACCTGTGAAAACTCGGTTCAGCGGCTTCAGAGATGAGGCAGTGCCTGGGGCTGTGGAATTCCAGCCCCTCTTCCAAGCAGGCCAATGTGACAAAGTGTGCCCTGGGGAGTTCTTTCTTTCCAAAACAGATATTCCCACCCCAAAACCAATGGCGAACTCCAGCAGCCTCACTTCTCTTGCTTGTAGTTAGTTGAAGAATCTAGGAATCAAACACAGCAATTAGAAACACCATGGGACTCAGTCATCCCGAAGCTGAGCCACTGCAATCTGAAGGTGCTGCCCGTGGTCACAACCATGAGTTAGAGGGAGCCCAAACTGGTCCTGGGTCTGCAATGATGACACTAGGTAGAAATCAGGGAACAGATGCCATTACTGGACAACCCCTACTGGATGGGTTCTAGGAAATTGTTACCAATTCATATGGTGGCTTTGAAACTTCAAATCAAGAACACAGGACACAGTTGCAGAAAGTCAGAACAGAAAGATGCTAAAATCATCCAATTCAACTTCTTCATTTTTGAGATGAGGCCCTGAAATAAGTGACTAATTTCTGAATGCAATAAAGCTTTATTCATTAGTCTTTCTCAACAGTTCCACAAGAAGTAACTTCCTTCACCATTTAAGGATGTGAAAACACCCCCAAAGAGCCAAACATCTATGCAGCTGCTTTTCAATGGGCTACTACAAATACCTGTAACAAACACTGGGGCAGCACAAGCCACTCAGGATGTAACCAGATGAGACGCCCAGACAAATCTTTCATGGGCAGCTATAACTGGCATCTTACCACATGGACAGGTCACACACCCATGTTGATGGCAAAGAGACACTGTGGTTTATCTAGAACAGCGGTTCTCAACCTGTGGGTCGCGACCCCTTTGGGGGTCAAACGACCCTTTCACAGGGGTCGCCTAAGACCATCGGAAAACACATATATAATTACATATCGTTTTGTGATTAATCACTATGCTTTAATTATGTTCAATTTGTAACAATGAAAATACATCCTGCATATCAGATATTTACATTACGATTCATAACAGTAGCAAAATTACAGTTATGAAGTAGCAACAAACGCCTAAGACCATCCTGCATATCAGATATTTACATTATGATTCATAACAGTAGCAAAATTACAGTTATGAAGTAGCAACGAAAATAATTTTATTGTTGGGGGTCACCACAACATGAGGAACTGTATTAAAGGGTCGCATTAGGAAGGCTGGGAAGCACTGAACTAGAACCAGATGATCTGGGTCTCCTAGGCCCCACTATTTCCTGTCCTGTGATCATGGGTGAGTCACACACCCTTTGTTTCCTCATCTATAAAATGTGCATGACATGTACTTCACTGAGCTGTTACAAGGAGGGTACATAATGAAGGCTATTATAATGGCCTGTTGATAGTTCTGCAGTTATTGACAGGCCACCATTCCTCCTCAATTCCCCTGGAGCCCAAGGCTGGCCCTCAAACCATGTAAAATGCTGGTACACAAAGGGTTCTGGCTGGATGAGCCCTCCCAGCACAGGTGTACTTTGTGGGCCATCCTGGAAGCTGGGGGGTCTAAGTAAGAATACTTCCTTCACCCTCTTCTTACAGAATAACAGTTTCTGAGGTAAGGAGAGAAACATGACACTCCCCTCTCCCTGCCCCTTGGGCATCAGCAGCAGCAGGTGGGCACAGTGCAGAGCAGGAGGGGGAGATCAACGCTTCCCCCTCAAGTTGTCCATCGTGCTTCTCACTTAAATCTAGTGTGAAGAGTGTTTTCTTGCCTATAAATACTATGGCACTCTGCTGATTAAGCCTTTATTAGCTGGCCTTTATAATAAATTATAGAAAAATACGGTACCAGTGAAATTCAACTTACAAATCTTAAAGTCACCACCCTTATGAACTCTTCTTAGTGGGATAAAGAGATGAATAAAAAAATGTGCTATGAAGAAAAATAAGTAGGCTATGGGGACAGAGAATGACATAGGTTTCTGTTTCACAAAAAGTAACCGGAGAGACCTCTCTAAGGAGACCCTTGGAGTAGATTGAGCTCTGTGAATAATCAGAAGGGCTTCCCAGGCTGTAGAGATATTGAGGCAAAGGCCAAAAGTCAGGAACACAGACCAGCATGTGTGAGAAACATCCAGGAAGCCAGTGTGGAGGAAATGACATTGGAGTGACAGCAAGGGGTCAAGTCATGCAGGGTCACAGAGGCATCAAGAAGGACCTTAGTTTTTACTTGGAGTGTAATAGAAGCCACTGGAGGTTCTGAACAGAGAAACGACTTTTTAAAACAAGATTGTCTGGCTGCTTTGTGAGAAAGAGATTGCAGGGGCATAAGAACAGCAGCAACAAAAGCAGCCCCTTTAATCTGGGCAGTTTCACAGAGTGCTCTGCCCAATACACTAAGTCATGATGTTGTGCCAGCTTCCTCATCCAGGCTTTTGGAAACTGGTACCTCACTTTTCATTTATTTGTCCACAAATCCAAGCTGCCACATAATTCCAACTATTTTAAGACCACACTAGAGAGGCCATCTGGGGGCTCCAGCACACAGTCCATTCATACACCTGACTAGAATGAGGGCCACCCAGCCACTGAATTGGGAAGCAGTGAAGTACTCTGCTGAGCACCCAGAAGAGGAGGGGTGAGGGCAAACCACGCAGGATGCATGAGGGCAGAAACATCAGAAACATCTTCCTGTCCTACCTCAAGGATACGCATAGAGACACAATTTACTGGCAGTAATCTCATGATGATCTCTGATTCAGTCATACTGAGAAATGTCAGCTTTGGGGCCAAAACCAATTTGATATTCCGTCTGACCCCCTGAAACTGATGTCCAGCTTAAGTTCCAACAGGACATCAGTGTTCAGGCCCAGAACCTACTGGTGAACCAAGAGAGAACTCAAGCCACAAAGTCAGTAAAAGGTGAGGGAGGCCCATTGGAACACTGGTGTGGAAAAATCATGCTACTACTAATGAAATTCAATTATTCCACTACTCATGCCAACCTTTTGTTGTAAAAACATGCACTACTCATTGTATCATTAAAATGAAGGATGAATTAATTTACTTTTTAACTCTTCGTTCAGGGTATTGTATGTTATTTTAAGTCAATAAACAGAAGGTTTTAGTACAACTATTTAGACATTTGAATAAAAGTTAGATCCCTACTTCAAATTAAGAATGTAAATAAACTGATGATGCTTAAAAATCTAAACATAAAAAATAAAACGATACAAGTACTAGGATGAAACAAAAAAACATTATTGTCAGTTAAGAAGGAGAAATGCGAACAGCTAGGGCTCCCTCCCATCAGATGATCCTCGAGCTCTGGGCCCTCTGCCCCTCTTCTTGGAGCTCCTGGGCTCTCCTCCTTTGCTCTCTTCCCAAGTCCAAAGTCCCCCAAACTCTTCCCTCTCAGGCATCAAGCAGCCTGAGGAAAACAAAAGGAAACTCCTGTTAACCTATGCTGAAGAAGAAATCTAGTTCTCTTTTGCTTCAAATTCTCCTACTCAGTTTAATGGTCTTTCATTACAAAATGTGCCATCAATGCATTTCCTTAGGAAAGGAACTGTTCTTCTGTATAAGAGGAACTGTGCTGCTCTCCTAAAGCAACCAATTAAAGATGCACAGTATTTCTATTCCTGCCACATCAAAGAATCAAGATTATAAACCATAATAATGGGCCAATGGTTAAAAAAAGCTTACCTTGGTGATAGAAAGGCATCTAATAACAATCATTCTTGATAAAAGCCTTTAATAAAAAACCATTTCCTTAACATGATAAAAAGATTATATCTCAACCAAAAGTCAGCATCATGCTTGACAGTATAACAGTGGCAGTTCCATTACAGTCATGAAAGGTGCAGGTGGCTCAGTCATCACCACTATTTAACACTGTCTGGAAGCACTAGCCCATATGATTAGATGGGCTCTGAACACATGAAGAGATGTTAAGTGGTAGAAAGGAGAAGATAAATTTACCGTTATTTGCATATGATGACCATGTGTCTAGAATATCCAGGAACCAACCTGACCTAACTATGAGAAAACTAGAACATTCAGAAAGGTGTTTGGTTATAGAGATACAAACAGGCAATTTATATGCTGACTCTGTGTGTGAAAAGATGACTGATCAGGAACATGCTAATTCTAGTAAGATGCCATTTCATATGTACCAAACAGGCAAATACTAAAAAGTCTAAGTACAATGAAGACCAAGCATGGAAAGAGATCTCTGACACCAACGAGAGAGACATAAATCGGTATAGCCATTTGAGAGATCAATTTAGCAATACCTAGTTCAGTTGAAGATATACATATCACCAACCCAGTGATACAACATTTAAATAAATACCACAGAAAACTCAGGTATGGTGATAACTATATTGCCTCCTATCTATTTATCATTGTTAAAAATATGTATTTTGATGCCCTTCTAGGATGGACTGCTACTCAATCGTTGTTGTTTTTTAAGTACAGTAGTTCTTTGTGTAATGACTTTGAAAATACCCCAAATGCATTAGAGAATATATTACACAACAAAATGTATCATTTTACTTATGGGGAAGATTACATATACACCCACATTCTCAAATTTCACCAAAAAACAACACCAAAAAAAAACACCCTTTAGGAAGGACACATATGAAACATCAATAGTGGTTATCTCAGAAAGTGGGCTTGGGTACTGGGGTGTTTACTTTTACCTTGTTTAAACTATAAGTGTGTAGTATTTTAAGTTGTGTGTTTTTTAAAAATATTTTTAAATTGATTTCAGAGAGGAAGGGAGAGGGAGAGATAGAAACATCAATGATGAGAGAGAATCATTGATCGGCTGCCCCTGCACACCCCCCTCTGGGGATCGAGCCCGCAACCCAGGCATGTGCTCTTAACCAGAATTGAACCCAGGACCCTTCACTCCGCAGGCCAACGCTCTATCCAATGAGCCAAACAAGTTAGGGTGTATTTTAAGTTTCAAAAAATTTTGCATGTTTAAATTTAAATACTGACAGAAAGTTGCAGGGGAGGGTAGAGGAACAGAGCAGCAGAATGCTGGTAATTGTCAAAGATGGGTAAGGAGTACAAGGGCAGATTGTCATGCTAGTCTTTCTACCTTTAAATAGGTTTAAAAAGTTTAATAATAGCCGAGTGAGACAAAAAAACAAACAAACTGTTTCAATCTAGTCTGTGTTCCATGAAATGACTTTAGAAATAAACCTGTAATCAATATTCATTCAGCTTGAACATGTTCCCGGGAAGGCAGATGGGCAGAGATAACCTCCAAGATCAGACACTGAAATTTTATGAGGTCCAGTTAGTGAATTTTCAAGTTGAAACTGATAAAAAGTAACACATTAGCATAAGTGAAAATGTGTCAAAATAGAAAAGTTTACACTTAATTTTGAAAGTCCAATAATCTTAGCACATCGAAGTACAAAGTCAGAGAAAAAAGCTGTCATGTATCCATGGCTCAAAGGAAGATAAGCCCTGAGACCTACAAAGACAAAAGCAGTCAGACTTAGGCAGGGAATACAGACAAAGGTCTAACAGGGCAGATGCCAGCTGAATATATGAATACTAAACAAGCTGCTTCCAATGAGAGCAAACCCCAGGCCTGGGGAAAAGGCACAATGTGAAATAGAAACTCAAGCAACGATATGATCAGTGTCCACAATAATGAGCAGTAATCAAAGAAGAGTGTGAAAATGTAACAGAGAAGACAGAGAAGTGATGTAATCCTGGAACCATGAGCCGGAGGGAGCAGTGCCCAGGATGTTTATGTTGGAAATCCGAGGACAAAGAACTGAGAATCAGGGCAGGGTAAGCAGAGTTCCCACGGTGTCATGTACCAGCCCTGCCCTGTCTCGCAGCTCCATCCTACAGCACTTTCCTCCAGTCCTACAATGAACCAGAGTGAACTCTCAGACCTATTCCAGGAACAATGAGTCTTAACCTTTTACAGTCATAGACTCCTTTCAAAAAACTGATGAAAGCTATGGATCCCTTTTCCAAATCCCAGAAAATGCACAAACATTGTACATAAAGGCAAAGATTCATAGACCCTCCCTGAAGCATTTAATTGGTTCCCTTTCTCAAAACACAGTATTCAATTGGAAGAACATAGTCTGAGTATCTCACATAATTCCAATTGAGAAAGAAGAATTCTAGAAAGAGCCCCAGCCCATTTGTATTCTATGATGTGATGTTCTGGCCATCCCTCCAGTTGGCTGTGTCCTCTGGCCGGTCTGGTCCTCCATCCTGTCCCTTCTGCTCCTGCCAGGCCACTGTTCAAAGTTGACTCTTACTTGTCTCTCCCTTCACCTGCTGCTCTCCAGCTAGGCCCTGGCACTCTTGTGGCCTGCTCCACACTGACTCAGCCTCCCTGCAACCTGTCCCTCCCTTGGCTACATATCTCTACCTCTTCTCACTGTTGACATGAGTCAGGAGTCACAGGGTGGTGTTCCCTACCTGTTAGAAACACACATCAAGCTCTCTGAGTGGTCCCCTGAAACCACCCCTTTTTAGGCTGAAAGTGAACAGGAGAGCTCTCCAGACCTCTACCCCAACTAGGGGGTGGGCAGGACTCACAGCACAGCCCTGCTGCACTTCCTCTGATGACAACTGTCAGCTTATGATTGTTAGTTGCCACAGTGCCATAGTCAAGGCAACAGGATATGTATATGGTCAAAGAGGGGTCAAAAGTAGCACCCATCAGCCACCCTTATTTCAAAACAAGGTTTACATTATTTAATATTAGAGGCCCGGTGTACAGATTTGTGCACCGGTGTGGTCCCTCAGCCTGCCCTGTGGGGATTGGGCCGAAACTGGCTCTCTGACAACCCCTGAGGGGTCCCGGATTGTGAGAGGGAGGTTCTCGGGTGATGCACCCCAAAATCGGGCTCCCTCCTCTCTGGTTTTGGGTGTGTCACCCGAGAACCACAGCTGCCAAGTCACCGCAGCTCGGCAGCTCCTGTGTTGAGCATCTGCCCCCTGGTGGTCAGTGTGCATCTTAGCTACCAGTCGGCCGGTCACTTAGGCTTTTATATAGATGCTTCTATAGTTACATCCAACCATGTCTCCTCCTCTCATGAAAACATCTTGATAAAGGAGCCTACGTTATTGTGGTCCACAGACTAGCTATGTCTGTATCCCCTGAGAGTTTATTAGAAATAAAAATTCTTGGGCTCCCCTACCCAACCTGTTGAATCTGAAGAAACCCTGGAAGTTTAACCAGCCCTCCAGGATAATCTGATGAGGCTGATTCCAGCAGCACTGCCTTGTAATTCCCTACTTTCTCACTTCTTCCTCACTACTCACCCAGGGCAGTCTTACCTTCGTTCTCACCACTCCACTGTTGCCACAGGTCACCATTAGCTGCACGTTGGCAATTCCAATGATTACTATTCAGTCCTTATCTTTCAAATCCTTGGTGCTGCTGAATTTGAAAGTTGGCCCTCTACAGGTTCTTTACCCTTTCTGGTGTCAGAGACCCCACTTGGGAAGTTGATGGCAGCCATGGAATCTGTATATATACATGATCATTCAGGGATTCGTGGATCCCTGAAACCCACTAAGGACTCCCAATTAAACCCCCCTATTCTACTTTCCTGGTTTTCATGGTGGCTCATTCTCTTGGTTCCTGACCTCTTCTTTCAGTTACATGTTGGTGTTCCCAGGCTCTATCCTTGGCCCTCCGTCTTCCTCCTTCTACACCTCCTCCTGGGTGACTTCATTTACATACCTGGATGTTACTGTCTGGCATATACTGATGGCTGCTACATGCATTCAGGATAGCCCTCTTCTCTGACCCTCAGACTCGTATCTGTCTGTTAGCCACCTCTGCTTAGATGTCCTGCAGGCACCTCAAGTTCAAGCCCCAAACTAAAAATACCTTAACCCAAACTTCTTTCAGTTGGAAATACCTCCATTGACTCAGCTATCAAATCTGGACATCTTGGGGATCACTCTTGATTCTTTCCCCATCCCAACACCAAATTGTTTGATTCTGCCATCTAAAATAGTCCCTGAATTTTTTTCTCTCCTTTCTATTCACCTCATGTCTGTGTTCAGGCCCTCATCTTAGATGTGTTAGTCTCCTGGTTCCAGTCGTTTCCCCTTATAACCAATTATTTCTCCAGCCACCTCTCTCTACATCCTCACTTGGTAGCCATAATGAGCTCCAAACCTGCTTCCTAATAAGGTTTACGTTAGTGGATTGCCAATGTGCAAACCTTACAACATATCAGGATGTCAAAAAGAATTACAAAACAAAGGTCTGCATCTGTCACAGCCTTTTCTGTTTGGACTGTGACAATGAGGACTGTAGATGCTGTCACAATAACAGGGCAGAACACATCCTTGTGAACATACACTTGTCCTCTGTGCTAGAGACAATTTTTGCTTATAGCTATTTGCTCCCTTTGTCTAACAGATTTGCAAACCCTTCTCTGTGTTCTTGAAACTCTTAGGCTCATTGCAGTTCATTTCAGCTTCATCCTGGGTCTGTGACTTCTCTGGCAGAACCATACAGAGGGTAGTCAGGAAAACTAGGCTAAGACTCCTTATCTTCTCCCTCATGTGGCTCAAGGCACTAAGACACTCACTTGATGTTCATTATGTTCATTACTCATTGATTAGGCTCACTTCCTTTACCATTTGTCTGTTCCCTATTAACCTAAAACTTTGTCTGGGCTTACATACGCTTGGAGGCAGGGCTTATGCACCTAATTATGAGCCCAAGAAATTAAAAAGACTAAGCCATCATCTGATGGAACCTAAGGGAAGTGCACTGTAACCTTAAAGCTCTGATCACTTCATTCTACAGATGATGACACGGAAGCCCAGAGCAGTTAAATGACTTGGCTAAAGTCACAGCTAGAGAGCTAAGACTGGGAAGCCAAATTTTCCATCTTTTAACCCTTTTATGAATGGTAAAGGGTACTTCAATACTGATTTTGACGTGTAGAAAAAGGAATCTAGTTATCTCCTGAAATTTAATTAAGTAGCCCTCACTGATACCAAAAAACACAGGATCCACTAACATAAACTTTAGTAGGAAGCAGGTTTGGAGCTCATTACAGCTACCAAGTGAGGATGCAGAGAGAGGTAAAGGGGCCAAAGAAACTCTACCAGAGGAAATGCTTTCCCGGGGAGAGGTATAATGAAAAAGTGCCAACCTAAGTGCAGTTATTTATAGTCACACAACAAAGGGATGACTTCAATGACACCTCCTGAGCTGGGAGAAAAGGCATTTCACAGATATCCAGATCAAGAGACTGTGTCTAAAAGTTTGCCTGGAAAATGACACGGACATCATCTGACAACAAGAGAATGCCTGCCTGGCCCAGTTACCCTTGAGAAAATACAACTCCATTTTGAGGAGGGAAAAAAAAAAGTGAAGATGCAATGAAAGAAAATCAGAAGAATTAATAATATATAAAAATTTAGCCGAAACCGGTTTGGCTCAGTGGATAGAGCATCGGCCTGCGGACTGAAAGGTCCCAGGTTCGATTCCGGTCAAGGGCATGTACCTGGGTTGCGGGCACATCCCCAACAGGAGATTTGCAGGAGAAACAGCTGATCGATGTTTCTCTCTCATCGATGTTTCTAGCTCTATCTCTCTCCCTTCCTCTCTGTAAAAAATCAATAAAAATATATTTTAAAAAAATTTAAAAATACAATTAAACAAGTTATTATTTGTTCAGAACTCAAATGAGTCTAACTGGAAGCATAAAATATCTTTATAGATTCAGCAGTCCATCTAAGAGTTTCTTCTTTATCTCTTTGAGGAAAAGGGGATCAAACTGACTATTTGCCTAGATCTAGTCACATACTGTGAGAGATGATCTGCTCCCATAGAGTTTCCTAGCAACTAACCAGTTGGGCCCAGACACAGGAAGGCTGTTTTGGAACATAGGAACCCTTGACCCCAGAGGACTCCTGCAGCCTTAGCATTGGCACCAACCTCTGTGGGGCCTGAAGCTCCAGTGCTCACTTCGGGCCAACTCTTTGAACCAGGACTAAACTCCAGAATCTCAACTCTAGGAGTGCACTCTCCCCAGCCTGGCCTTTATTTCTATCTAAGCCTCCTGGGAGCTGCTTTGACTTCCCAGAAAACATCTTTTTTAAAGTCTCTTCAGATACTCTTCCTGAAGCTGGCCAAGCAATATGGCTCAATCTTCTTAATTTTACAGCCCAAAGGCTTCAGCTTCTCTTAAATTGGAAAGGAGAGAAGAGGGAGTAAATTCCAAAACATCTAAGAGAGGGATAAAAACCAATGGCCACCGAAGGGGTAACACTCCAACTGAAGAAAGAAGCTGAATATATTTAAAGCTTCAGATATCATCTGGCATTTACATTTCAAACCAAATGAAAATGGTCAGTTGTTTACACATATGCATAAAGACCTCCACAGTAAAAGGGTCTAATTCTCTGAGCTTTTTATTCTTCCCCCAATCTGTAAAATGAAGTAATTATTTCTTCCGCAAAAGAATATTGGGGAGATTAAACAGGTTTATGAACCTTATCAAACACTATAGACATAGAATGATGCTCAGACTCTAGAAGAACTGTTAAGAAACCCTGTACCCCAAGCACTCCTGTGCACTCTAATTAGAGACCACCTGCTTCCATAGATAGGTTAAATGTAAGCATAATGTGAATTCCACATGAAACAGTGACATGTGTAACTATATGAATACTCAAAACATTTACTGGGGAAATTTTAAACGTACATAACAGACATTTAATTTATCTCCTTTACTTAGAAGAGGGTTCTTACTAATCAACAATTAAAAAAGACTCAAAAGAAGAGTGAGCAAAGGATATCTATAGGCAATTTGCATAAAGAATATAAATAGCCAATAATTATATAAAAATATGCTCAACTTCATTAGAAATTGGGAAATACAGATTGAGATGATATAGCACTGTATCCACTATTTTAGGGAAAAATAATCCACCTGAGGAAAATTTGGGAAGATGGTGTAAGAGTTGGTACTCAGTGCAAAGCCTTCTTTCTCGTATCTAAGGATCCCAAAGTATTTTGGTTGGTCCCCACCTACTCAGTCATTTTATTCTTAAATGTGAATAGAAAACCAAGAAACACCAACCATTTTGGAAAGTCTGCATTGACAAGAGAAAGGTCAAGGCACGTAAGCCAAAAAATACACATTTCAGGGAATAAGTGAAAATGTGCAAGAATGGTCCTTACCTTTTAGAGATACGTAGGGAAATACTTGTGGATGAAATTATATAATTACTAAGATTTGCTTCAAATTAATCCAGCAGTGCTGGGGCTAGGGGAGGAAATGGGTCAGGTCACAGATGAAAACATTCACTTTATGTTGATAATTGTTAAAGTTAAATACATGGAGTATATGGAGGAATCATTATACTAGTACTATCCTCTACTTGTGTAATTTTCTCCCCCCTTTTTTATACAAAGAAGGGAGAAAAGAGTAGGATATTATGAAAAAGGAAAATCTAAAAAGAGCTCATGAATTCATATAATTGATTGCTGAGATGAAAAAAAAAAAGGAAGAGTTAAAAAATGAAGTATATTTCCAGAAGTGGGGGGGAGAGGAAATTTTAAAGAGACAAAGAATATAGAGGATTCCTGCAGGAGGTCCAACATCCAGCCAGTAGGAGGACCCAGAACATGAGGACAGGGAAAAAAGGAAAAGTGTCATTAAAAAAATATTACTGAAGAATTGTTTAGCTCTTTAAGAACTTGAGCCTCTAGAATTGAGGTACCCATCTAAAGGACTTGAGCATCTGGGGGTACCTTGACATATTTCTATGAAATTTTAGATGAATCAAGAATCCTATATAATAAAAGGCTAATATGCAAATTGTCCCCTCGGGAGTTTGACCGACTGGGAGTTCGACTGCTCACTATGACATGTGCTGACCACCAGGGGGCAGCGCAGAATGAAAGAAGGCCCCGGCCAGCAGCCAGAAAGCCCGATCAGCCCCGATCGCCGGCCAGGCCTAGGAACCCTATCCCTGCACTAATTTCGTGCACTGGGCCTCTAGTAGGTCCTATCTAATAAAAGGGTAATATGCAAATTAACTGTCACTGTCACAAAGATAGCGGTGCCCATAGCCACATGATGGTGGCACCCAGTCCTCTCAGCCCCGCCGGAGTCCCCCAGTCCTGAGGGGGGCAGCCGCCGAGAGTGGGCAGCGTGAGCGGCCTGGCAGAATGCTTCCTTCGTCGCCACGCCCAGCTCAGGAGCTGGAGCAGACACGGACAGGGACGGGGGGGGGGGGGGGGGGGGGCCAAGCGCAGGCCCAGAGAGGAGATGGTGGGCCCGCCTCCTGCGGAAGCAGTGTGGGTCCCTCCCGCCTCCCATGGAATCGGCATGGGTCCCTCCCGGCTCCCACTGCCTACCACGGAATGAACGCGGCTCCCTCCCGCCTCCCATAGGTGCTGCAGCTCGCTTCTACCTCCCAAGGAAGCCGCATGGCTCCCGTGGAAGCAGCGCAGCTCCCTGCGGCATGCTGTGGTTCCCGCTGGCTCCTGTGGAAGTGGTGGGCAGCCTACTGCGCGCAATATTGCGTGATGGGCTACTAGTATGTATATATATGTATATCCTATATAATAAAAGGCTAATATGAAAATTGTCCCCTCAACTGGGAGTTCAACCAGGAGTTTGACCAGGGGGTGGGGCAAGCCGGCCAACTGCCCATGGCCCCTCCCTGCAGCCGGCCCAGCCCAATCGGCCCCGATCAGGGTGGGCCAGTCGGACCCCACCCATGAACGAATTCATGCACCAGGCCTCTAGTACATATATATTTTTATATCCTTAATGTAAGTGTGAATTGGGCATATAAGGAGTTAGAAAATTTCTCTTTACATCTCATTTTAAAATATTACTAAAAATATCAGAACAAGGAAGTAAACCAAAAAAAGATATCTAGGAAACAGTGGATTCAACCCAGGAGATGAAAGAAGTCCCAGAATGGCAGCTGTGCATCAAGCCTATAGGAAATCTGTGCAGACTGTTACACTAACATAGAAATTTCCAAGAAGAAGCTCCCTGAGAAGAAAGATGCATACTATATACTAGTAGTACCACAGGGTTTTTAAAAGGATAAATGCAAACAAATCAAGGAAAATAAAAGAAATTCAATTAGAAATTGAAGAAAAATTTAAAGCTTAAAAATTTTTAAAAAGCATAGCACTGGCTTTTCAGTTAGTAATATTCTCATTATACAAAGTGGAGTATAGAAAATACTGTCTTTAGCTTACAAAATCAGAAACATCAATATGAGTGTAATTTTTATTACAAGAATCTAATAGAAGGCCTAAAAGTAGTAATCTATACTAATAAAAGGGTAATATGCTAATTAGACCAGCCATCATTCCGGACGTCCTTCTGGATGAAGACAGGGCCGGAGCGAAGCCCGGGTCCCAGGTGCCAGAGGGAAGCCAGTGGCGGCAGCCGGGGGAAGGAAGGCCTACTCTTGCACAAATTTCGTGCATTGGGCCTCTAGTAGAACTATAAAGGGAGGAAAAAGATTGTACTGTATCATATCACAGCAGGAAGTCTATAGACACATGTCCAAAACTGATAAAAATCAAGAAATGGCAATACAAACAGAATATTTAGCTATATGGAAGAATCCCCAAAAGAAGCTCAAGTTAAAATTGGTTTCTTCTGTTGAACTCTTTTGTATTGATTGTTTCCTCAACTTGGTGGCCTGGGCCAGACTGCCAAGGTTGGAATCCCTGGCTCTATCGCTTACTAGCTTTGTGACCTTGGCAAGTTACTTAGCTTCTTCATGTCTAATTCTTCATCTATAAGATGGAGATATCTATATTATAGAGATGTTATATTAAAAACAATCCACATAAAACATACAAAAGAATGCCTGGCATATAAAATAAGTTTAATATATATTTTGACAATAATTAATAAAAACACATTAAAAATAAAAGGAATAAATGGTGAGCAATGCCATTAAAATAAAATGACAAACCATGAGGGTGAGTTCCCTCTGTCTAGCCAAGCCTACCAATTAGCCTTGTGAACTCACTCAAGTTCTGCCTTCTCCTCCAGAAGATTTCTCTATCACTCCTAGTTCACTGTGATCATCTCTAACTCCTAATTCTGCATACTCTCCACTCCAAGCCACTTCGTTCCATTAGCTAACACATACCACTTAAAGCTTCTCTTCTCCAGAATAAATAGCTTCAGTTCCTTCCACCTTTGCCCATAGGTCACCTTACACACCCTCTATGGTCATTCTTTATTAACTAAGTTCTCATTTGCCACTAGAATTCTTTTGACTGAAAGCACCTCCCATCCATTCTAGATGGGAGGCCTCATACTCCTGTCTTCTTTCCATTTCTGCTGGTGCTTTTACTTCTAGGCCGTCATCACTTCTCAAATATCTTCTACCTGCCAGACTTGATGCTTCCAACACAGCCCTTCAGCCCCTTCTTATATGAGCCTGTCAGATCATCTCAACTCTGATCACATCTTTCCCCTCCTCTGATGCCTATAGAACACAGTCCACACTCCAAAAAAGACTGAAATGCCAGGACAATACCTGGTCCACAACTGACCTCAGCACTGGACTCCTTGTCTTGTCCATTCACACACCCCCCCCACTCCCTCCTTGTGCCCAGTGCTACCCTTTGAAGCTTCAGGACTGCCTCAGCAAAGCTTTTCTCTGGTCAGGATGCTGACCATCATAGCACTATTCTTGTGTACTCTGTGATCCAACTGATCATCCTGTCCTCCCTATCAGAGCACTACCCCTGCAGACCAGCAGTGCCACATAGCACCTGCCAGAGCATGTGAAAACCACCAGTTCTCAAGAGGTACTTGGGGAAGGAGTAATGAGGTGGTGCAGTGGGACCCTCTTCTTCACTCATTCAGGATGATGGGAGGAGGGGTTTAAGTAGGGGGGGAATTGGAGGACATCTGTAATACTGTCAACAATAAAATTAAAAAAAGAAAAAAGTTAGAACACTATTCCAAATGTTTCCAGCTATGACAGCATCTGTTACAAAAGCTCTTTGATGCCCCTGGTAAAATCACTACTATGGATGGATATATGTGAAATCTTAACCAAGTAGGTAGTTAGAAAATGTCCATTTATGAAAGTTTGAATGTAGTATATATAAACAGGAACAGTGCATTGCAAACCACAGGGAAAGCAGTTTCAAAGCAGCTTATCAAATATTAGCTAGGGGGGGTTCCTATAAAACTTTAGGTCTTCTGATGTACATGAGTGAACACATTGACCACCATCTTGACTTTTTAGATTACCCCCAGGAACACTTCCATGCAGAGGTCTGTGTTTTTCCATGCCCTCTGAAAATCCAAAGTAAGGAAAAAGACGTTATGGCAGAACTATGGATGTATTTGCTCTTTCCACTGTTGAGCTCCTTAGCAGGAGGAGCTGCAAGAGATTCCTAATTCACCAAATTGACAAATGACCCACCGCTCTGTAACAGCAAGACTAAAGGGCACAACTCAGCAGAACAGTGGCTGCTACAGATAAATACCCTTTGATGGGCCTCTTACCCTTTGCCCATTGTCTTCATCCCCTTGCTTTTGAGGAGCAGCAACCTTCTTCAAACAACCATTGCTCCCCCTAACCTGTGGTGCTAAGAAGGGGTGCCACTCATGGGACTCCACACACCTGAAACCAGGCCAGAGTCCTGCCTTAGGATTTTCCAACTTTAGCTATGGTTGGTACAAGAAGAGGAGGAAGGTGTGGGATAAGGAGAGTCCTCTCTTAAATAGAAAGACTGTGCAAATGGATGTCTGGGCACTCCTTATAATGGAAGAGAATAAAGCAGCAATGAGATCAGGACCCTGAGGCCCTCAGAACTGCAGGTACCTGCTTGAGTATTGGTTGTTCAACTCCTCCTTTGATTCAGTGAGCTACCCCAGGATCCCTTCTGTAATTCTCTTTTTTAGCTGATGCTAGATAAAGATGGATTTCTGTCACTGGTACTAAACAACAGTTCTGACAGCCAATACAAGAGCCAGCCTGGGGGGTATGGTTTCAAAGAGACTGGTCTAGCATTTCCGCTATTTTACACTTGATCCAACCAACATTTACTGAGTGCTAATCATGTGCCAGGCATAGTTCCAGGTACTAGAAAATACAAAGATGAAAAAGACATGGCCTTTGATCTAAAAAAAAAATTCAGTCTATTATAGTCAGAGGCTTAAAACACTCACCCCACCAAGGTAACTGTCTAATATACTAGGAGACAAGATGAAGACAAGTCAGGAATACCTAACATCTGAGAAGAACAAATTTTAAATGCTCCTACCCAGTTAAAATTATATTGTCAAAAGAATCTAAAGACCTAGACATTTTAAGTGACTAACTCAGCACAAGTACAACAGAGGAAAAGGTGGAGTAGGAAAAATACCAATGACACAAAAGCCACAATATGTTACAACTACAACAGCACAGGAATATGACAATCATAACCACTTTAGACCCAACCACTTTAGACCCCAGTCACTGCTGGTGATAAGACAAACACTCACGATTCAGAAATGCATGGGATATCATCTAAAAATCATTAGGCTCCAAAAAATCTGATAGACGGAGAAAGTTGAGAGGTAAAGATGATGGAAAGGGAACTTGCTGCTCTGCTGGGTTTTCCAAGATCTGTTTCTAGGATGGACCCTGGAAGAACTGGATATTCATTAAATGGCAGAATATACCAGGTCACAGTCTAAAATGTCTTGCAAAAAGCCACCGGCCTCGCCCTAACCGGTTTGGCTCAGTGGATAGAGTGTCAGCCTGTGGACTCAAGGGCCACAGGTTCGATTCAGGTCAAGGGCATGTACCTTGATTGCAGGCACATCCCCAGCAGGAAGTGTGCAGGAGGCAGCTGTTTCTCTCTCATCGATGTTTCTAACTCTCTATCCCTCTCCCTTCCTCTCTGTAAAAAATCAATAAAATATATATTTTTTAAAAAAGCCACCGGCCTCCATTTGTACTGGACATTAACAGCAGCCAAGTAAGAGAAATCCTCTGGCTCACATCTCAGTTCAAATACTCCAATGTCCCTGAAAGACCTGAAGGCCAGGGTCACAGGGTCAGGGTCAGTGAGGAAGGCAACATTTACTTCTGATACTGATAGGTTGTTTCTGACAGGGCAGACAGCAGCAGTTTGTAGATCACCTGTGAAAAAGTCTGGGATGAATAGGCCTTTTCACTGCCTTCTTCTCTCAAGCCTCTTTTGTAGAGGGATGTAGGTAGCAACAAAGGAGAGATTTATCACCAAGAGCCCGTTGGGCAGCTGTTTTCTTGTTGTCCCTTGTTTAACTTCTCTCTCTCGAGAGCAGAGTTATCTACCCAGCTAAGCAGGTGTTTAAGGCAGGTGATTTTGTTTCCATTAATTTTCTTAAGTAATAGTAAACCAGACGAGAGGGTTATCTCATGTACTCATGGGAAACCTTAACCCTGTGCCTGCTAAATCACAAGGTAAATGCTGTGGTAGAAATGTGAACTTCTGCTCCCTGTTGGTTCTAAAATCTTCAAATCTCTAATTTTAATAGCAAGCAAAGCTTCAGTCACTGCTCATTCTTACCCCTTGACATTTGAATGTAGTCTTTTTTAATGATGTATTAGATGTAAAGTGAAGTTGGAGGCCTTCAGGAAAAACCAGATAAGAGAAGTATTACTGTTCATTTCAAAACTCAGATAAACCATCACATTAATGACTATTACATTTTCATGTTCCAAGCTTCTGTGAGGGAGAGATTAACATAAAATATGAAAAAATTATTTTCATTTTAAAGCCTAAGGCTTCACAAACCTATAAACTTATCCACAAGCTCTGGATGGACTTTCCAAACTTTTCTATGATCTTCTCTATGAGACCCACAGTGTGTGCATTCTGCACTAGACTTGTGTCACTACCTTCAATAGGAATTTTGCTACTCCCATTCATCCTCAGCTGTAGACAGCCACTGGTGGCTTGATGAGAACCACATTTTTATATTTGCTGGACAAAATCCTTTTATGCTTTAGTCCTTTTATTACCTTTACTTTTCTCCTACTGTAGAGCCATTATCACAAGGAGCAAACATTCGATGGCACATTTCTTTCTCTTTATCTGTGTAGTCCCTGTAGTGGCTGTAAAGTGAAATACACAGTAGTTAGAGAAGGTCTGTCTTTGTAGGAGGTGACATCTGGTGGCTGGAATTCTCCACTCAGCTCCAGAAGCACTGAAAATTCAGTGGGCTTTAAACTGAATCGGGAGGGGGTAGAAGCAATACTGGAGAGGTAGGTGAGACAGTGGAGGCTCCCAAGAGCTGTTAAGGAAGCCCTTGGACAAAAAGCCCATTTCTGAAAACATGGCAGCCTTGAAGGCTAGGAGCCACTGTCAGTGAAGCTGCCAGGCGACACCACGCACTCAGTAACCACTAACTTATCTTGAAATTTTTTTTGCTAAAGAATGGTTAGATTCCAAAATTTCTACATTTATCCTGACAGGATACTTATAAATAGCAGAAAGAAAATTGGTGGAAAGTTCTAAAAGGCCCAAAATACAATTGGATCCAAATATAAAGAGGTACACATACATCAGCTTTTTTTAATTGCAAGAAAGCTTTAACTAAGCAATTTGGATTAAATGTTTAATGTTAATAGTAGAGAAATTCACCAATACTGAACAACAACAACAACAAAAACATCTTAAAAAACGGTGGATGTAGCCTGGCCAGCGTGGTTTAGTGGTTGAGCATTGACCTATGAACCAGGAGGTCACAGTTCGATTCCCAGTCAGGGCACATGCCTGAGTTTCAGGCTTGATCCTCAGTAGGGGGCATGCAGGAGGCAGCTGATAAATGATTCTTTCTCATCGTTGATGTTGCTATCTCTCTCTCCCTCTCCCTTCCTCTCTGAAATCAATAAAAATATATTAAAAAACAAACAAACGGTGTATATATCATGGGGTGGTGGAATATCAAATTTATGTTGATATTTTCAAAATTTTCTACAATGTACATGAAATTTCTATAATCATAAAATGTTACTTTACTGGCCCTGGCTGGGTGGCTCAGTTGCTTGGAGCATCATCCCGTACACCAAAAGATTTCGGGTTCGATCCCTATTCAGGGCTTGTACAGGAGGCAACCAACTGATTGATATTTCTCTCTCACATCAATGTTTCGCTCTCTCCCCCCGACTCCCCCCATCTCTAAAAATCAATAAAAAACATACCCTCAGGTGAGGATAAAATAAATAAATAAATAGTTACATTACTGAAAGATTGGTGTGTATATATATATTACTTGGATAACAAAACACTCTATGGGTATGAATCAGACCTGAAAGATCAATTTCAGATCAAACCAGGGTCTATAAGACACCTTTCTGCAGTCAGTTGAGAACAGTTGGTGTCAAATAGAAAGAGTATCTGAAGAACAAGTCCCTTTTAAAAATCACATTAGCCCTCCTCTTTAGGGGTGCTTATGTGCAGGGGGAGGAGTGAAACAGGGAGATGGAAAAATGATCCAGACAGATGTAGTTTGGAGTTGGTCCCACTTCCTCACTAGGAGCTGCTGGTTTAGAGTATTGAACACTTCAAACAACTAGCTCTAGGGGTCGCTGCCTCATAACACGTGCTGGACAACATCCCCAGGTGGAGAGATCAGAACCGTAAGGCATCATCATACCTCTCTTTCTCTGTTAGCAGAAGTGCAAACACAGGTCTCACCTGGCCAGTTTCTTCAGCTCATTATTGATGTCATGATTGAAGGGCTGTTCTTTCTGGGCTCGGACTAGAAAATCTCGGGCCTTCTGATACTCAGTCATGAGGAGACAGGCCTGTCAAATGACAGAATTTAAAAGCATAATTAGGGCCGAAACCGGTTTGGCTCAGTGGATAGAGCGTCGGCCTGCGGACTGAGGGGTCCCGGGTTCGATTCCGGTCGGGGGCGTGTGCCTGGGTTGCGGGCACGTCCCCAGTAGGAGATGTGCAGGAGGCGGCTGATCGATGTTTCTGGCTCTCTATCTCTCTCCCTTTCTCTCTGTAAAAAATCAATAAAATATATTTTTTTAAAAAAAGCATAATTAGGAAAGAGCATTTTTTGCATTGCCCAAGTTGAACACCATTGCCACCTTTGCTTAGGCATTTGTTCTCAAGTCCTTGTCCTCCAACTCACCTGTCCACAACGGAAGAGGGCTTTGGCATTCTTTTGGTCAATAATCAGAGCCTGCTCTCCATAGTGCAGGGCCCTGGTGGGATGCTCCAGCTTCAGGTATGTAAAGGAGAGGTTAAGGAGAACAAGAAGCTTGGCGGCTTCCACCAGGTGCTGCTCTTCAGGGGGTGCTGATCGCCGGCAGAGAAGCAACAAGGCCTGTGGAGAGGAAAGACAGGTGGTCAAGAGGAGTGACAATATTATATACAGAAAAGCCTAAGAATCCACAAAAAAATCCTTTTGAGCTAAAAATTTAGTTCAGCAAAGTTTCAGGATACAAGGTCAATATATGAGTTAGCTATATTTCTATACTCTAACAATAAACAATCCAAAAATGAAATTAAGAAAATAACTCCAGCCCTAGCTGGTTTGGCTCAGTGAATAGAGTGTCTGCCTTTGGACGGAAGGGTCCCGGCTTTGATTTCAGTCAAGGGCACATACCTCGGTTGCAGGCTCGATCCCTCGCCCTGGTTGGGGTGAGTGTGGGAGACAATCAATCAATGTTTCCCTCTCACATCAATATTTCTGTCTGTCTCTCCTACTCCCTTCCACTCTCTCTAAAAATCAATGGAAAAATATCCTCAGGTGAGGATTAACCAAAAAACAACAACAAAAAAACACCTCTATTTATAGTATCACCAAAAGAATAAAATAAGTAGCAATAAATTTAAAGTGGAAGACTTGTACACTGAAAACTACAAAACATTGTTGGAAGAAATTAAAAATGACAAATAAATGGAAAGACACTCATGTTCATGGATTGATGTCTCTCTCTCTCTCCCTCTATAAAATCAATTTTAAAAAATTAAAATTATGACAATACTGGGAAAGTAGAAGTGAGAACTAAAGCCTCACCTTCTGTAATGAGAAATAAAAAAATGTCTGAAAGAGCAGCTAAAGCATGTCATTTATAAATTCAGAATATCATAAAAACAGCAGATATAATTAAAAAGTGACTGCTTCAGGGGATCAGACCCAGGAAATAAGAGAGAAGGAGTGGTCTGTTCTTTCAAGTAAGCAGGCTCTCAAGAAACTTTATGAATAGTATCTATGATTCAACTGTGAGACAAAATCTGTACTATCCAAGTGTAAGAACCAGATTTTGTCAGCATTCCAAAAGACAGGCACATGCATGCTCTCCTCTTTTCTCTCTCTGAAGCATATTCACATAAGCCAAATGTGGCAGATACTGTTAGCTGCGTAACCAATATCTATTCCCCTCCTCTTCTCCTAACCACTTCCATTTCATCCAAAGCAGCAATGTACTAATTTTAAAAGTACATTTCCCAGCTTCCTATACACTAAGGGCTGTCCATTTAACATGGCTAATGAAATATAAAGGGAAGCAATATACAAACACACCAGACTCCTCTCCCCTCTTCTTTCTGCCCAGGTACTCATGTGATGCTACAAGTTGAATGACCATCTTGGGGGGAAAACAGGACACATGTAAGGGTGGCTAAGCAGAAAGACAGAAGGAGCCTGGATCCCTGGTGGCTTCATCGAACTGCTCTACAGCCTTGGACTGCCACCCTTTTTATGTGAGGAAAAAGTAAATATCTATTTTGCTTAAAGATCTCATCGATGTTTCTAACTCTCTATCCCTCTCCCTTCCTCTCTGTAAAAAATCAATAAAATATATATTTTTTAAAAAAGCCACCGGCCTCCATTTGTACTGGACATTAACAGCAGCCAAGTAAGAGAAATCCTCTGGCTCACATCTCAGTTCAAATACTCCAATGTCCCTGAAAGACCTGAAGGCCAGGGTCACAGGGTCAGGGTCAGTGAGGAAGGCAACATTTACTTCTGATACTGATAGGTTGTTTCTGACAGGGCAGACAGCAGCAGTTTGTAGATCACCTGTGAAAAAGTCTGGGATGAATAGGCCTTTTCACTGCCTTCTTCTCTCAAGCCTCTTTTGTAGAGGGATGTAGGTAGCAACAAAGGAGAGATTTATCACCAAGAGCCCGTTGGGCAGCTGTTTTCTTGTTGTCCCTTGTTTAACTTCTCTCTCTCGAGAGCAGAGTTATCTACCCAGCTAAGCAGGTGTTTAAGGCAGGTGATTTTGTTTCCATTAATTTTCTTAAGTAATAGTAAACCAGACGAGAGGGTTATCTCATGTACTCATGGGAAACCTTAACCCTGTGCCTGCTAAATCACAAGGTAAATGCTGTGGTAGAAATGTGAACTTCTGCTCCCTGTTGGTTCTAAAATCTTCAAATCTCTAATTTTAATAGCAAGCAAAGCTTCAGTCACTGCTCATTCTTACCCCTTGACATTTGAATGTAGTCTTTTTTAATGATGTATTAGATGTAAAGTGAAGTTGGAGGCCTTCAGGAAAAACCAGATAAGAGAAGTATTACTGTTCATTTCAAAACTCAGATAAACCATCACATTAATGACTATTACATTTTCATGTTCCAAGCTTCTGTGAGGGAGAGATTAACATAAAATATGAAAAAATTATTTTCATTTTAAAGCCTAAGGCTTCACAAACCTATAAACTTATCCACAAGCTCTGGATGGACTTTCCAAACTTTTCTATGATCTTCTCTATGAGACCCACAGTGTGTGCATTCTGCACTAGACTTGTGTCACTACCTTCAATAGGAATTTTGCTACTCCCATTCATCCTCAGCTGTAGACAGCCACTGGTGGCTTGATGAGAACCACATTTTTATATTTGCTGGACAAAATCCTTTTATGCTTTAGTCCTTTTATTACCTTTACTTTTCTCCTACTGTAGAGCCATTATCACAAGGAGCAAACATTCGATGGCACATTTCTTTCTCTTTATCTGTGTAGTCCCTGTAGTGGCTGTAAAGTGAAATACACAGTAGTTAGAGAAGGTCTGTCTTTGTAGGAGGTGACATCTGGTGGCTGGAATTCTCCACTCAGCTCCAGAAGCACTGAAAATTCAGTGGGCTTTAAACTGAATCGGGAGGGGGTAGAAGCAATACTGGAGAGGTAGGTGAGACAGTGGAGGCTCCCAAGAGCTGTTAAGGAAGCCCTTGGACAAAAAGCCCATTTCTGAAAACATGGCAGCCTTGAAGGCTAGGAGCCACTGTCAGTGAAGCTGCCAGGCGACACCACGCACTCAGTAACCACTAACTTATCTTGAAATTTTTTTTGCTAAAGAATGGTTAGATTCCAAAATTTCTACATTTATCCTGACAGGATACTTATAAATAGCAGAAAGAAAATTGGTGGAAAGTTCTAAAAGGCCCAAAATACAATTGGATCCAAATATAAAGAGGTACACATACATCAGCTTTTTTTAATTGCAAGAAAGCTTTAACTAAGCAATTTGGATTAAATGTTTAATGTTAATAGTAGAGAAATTCACCAATACTGAACAACAACAACAACAAAAACATCTTAAAAAACGGTGGATGTAGCCTGGCCAGCGTGGTTTAGTGGTTGAGCATTGACCTATGAACCAGGAGGTCACAGTTCGATTCCCAGTCAGGGCACATGCCTGAGTTTCAGGCTTGATCCTCAGTAGGGGGCATGCAGGAGGCAGCTGATAAATGATTCTTTCTCATCGTTGATGTTGCTATCTCTCTCTCCCTCTCCCTTCCTCTCTGAAATCAATAAAAATATATTAAAAAACAAACAAACGGTGTATATATCATGGGGTGGTGGAATATCAAATTTATGTTGATATTTTCAAAATTTTCTACAATGTACATGAAATTTCTATAATCATAAAATGTTACTTTACTGGCCCTGGCTGGGTGGCTCAGTTGCTTGGAGCATCATCCCGTACACCAAAAGATTTCGGGTTCGATCCCTATTCAGGGCTTGTACAGGAGGCAACCAACTGATTGATATTTCTCTCTCACATCAATGTTTCGCTCTCTCCCCCCGACTCCCCCCATCTCTAAAAATCAATAAAAAACATACCCTCAGGTGAGGATAAAATAAATAAATAAATAGTTACATTACTGAAAGATTGGTGTGTATATATATATTACTTGGATAACAAAACACTCTATGGGTATGAATCAGACCTGAAAGATCAATTTCAGATCAAACCAGGGTCTATAAGACACCTTTCTGCAGTCAGTTGAGAACAGTTGGTGTCAAATAGAAAGAGTATCTGAAGAACAAGTCCCTTTTAAAAATCACATTAGCCCTCCTCTTTAGGGGTGCTTATGTGCAGGGGGAGGAGTGAAACAGGGAGATGGAAAAATGATCCAGACAGATGTAGTTTGGAGTTGGTCCCACTTCCTCACTAGGAGCTGCTGGTTTAGAGTATTGAACACTTCAAACAACTAGCTCTAGGGGTCGCTGCCTCATAACACGTGCTGGACAACATCCCCAGGTGGAGAGATCAGAACCGTAAGGCATCATCATACCTCTCTTTCTCTGTTAGCAGAAGTGCAAACACAGGTCTCACCTGGCCAGTTTCTTCAGCTCATTATTGATGTCATGATTGAAGGGCTGTTCTTTCTGGGCTCGGACTAGAAAATCTCGGGCCTTCTGATACTCAGTCATGAGGAGACAGGCCTGTCAAATGACAGAATTTAAAAGCATAATTAGGGCCGAAACCGGTTTGGCTCAGTGGATAGAGCGTCGGCCTGCGGACTGAGGGGTCCCGGGTTCGATTCCGGTCGGGGGCGTGTGCCTGGGTTGCGGGCACGTCCCCAGTAGGAGATGTGCAGGAGGCGGCTGATCGATGTTTCTGGCTCTCTATCTCTCTCCCTTTCTCTCTGTAAAAAATCAATAAAATATATTTTTTTAAAAAAAGCATAATTAGGAAAGAGCATTTTTTGCATTGCCCAAGTTGAACACCATTGCCACCTTTGCTTAGGCATTTGTTCTCAAGTCCTTGTCCTCCAACTCACCTGTCCACAACGGAAGAGGGCTTTGGCATTCTTTTGGTCAATAATCAGAGCCTGCTCTCCATAGTGCAGGGCCCTGGTGGGATGCTCCAGCTTCAGGTATGTAAAGGAGAGGTTAAGGAGAACAAGAAGCTTGGCGGCTTCCACCAGGTGCTGCTCTTCAGGGGGTGCTGATCGCCGGCAGAGAAGCAACAAGGCCTGTGGAGAGGAAAGACAGGTGGTCAAGAGGAGTGACAATATTATATACAGAAAAGCCTAAGAATCCACAAAAAAATCCTTTTGAGCTAAAAATTTAGTTCAGCAAAGTTTCAGGATACAAGGTCAATATATGAGTTAGCTATATTTCTATACTCTAACAATAAACAATCCAAAAATGAAATTAAGAAAATAACTCCAGCCCTAGCTGGTTTGGCTCAGTGAATAGAGTGTCTGCCTTTGGACGGAAGGGTCCCGGCTTTGATTTCAGTCAAGGGCACATACCTCGGTTGCAGGCTCGATCCCTCGCCCTGGTTGGGGTGAGTGTGGGAGACAATCAATCAATGTGTCCCTCTCACATCAATATTTCTGTCTGTCTCTCCTACTCCCTTCCACTCTCTCTAAAAATCAATGGAAAAATATCCTCAGGTGAGGATTAACCAAAAAACAACAACAAAAAAACATATAGTATCATAGTATCACCAAAAGAATAAAATAAGTAGCAATAAATTTAAAGTGGAAGACTTGTACAGTGAAAACTACATTGGAAGAAATAAAAAATCTAATTCTAACAAAGCATGTTCTACCCAAGCCAGGTGCCTCCCCTCGCCCCAAGGTAAGTGCCCGGAAGCCCAGTCCTCCCGCGCCGCCAGCTTTTAAAAAATTAAAATTATGACAATACTGGGAAAGTAGAAGTGAGAACTAAAGCCTCACCTTCTGTAATGAGAAATAAAAAAATGTCTGAAAGAGCAGCTAAAGCATGTCATTTATAAATTCAGAATATCATAAAAACAGCAGATATAATTAAAAAGTGACTGCTTCAGGGGATCAGACCCAGGAAATAAGAGAGAAGGAGTGGTCTGTTTTCAAGAGAAAAAATTCTTTCAAGTAAGCAGGCTCTCAAGAAACTTTATGAATAGTATCTATGATTCAACTGTGAGACAAAATCTGTACTATCCAAGTGTAAGAACCAGATTTTGTCAGCATTCCAAAAGACAGGCACATGCATGCTCTCCTCTTTTCTCTCTCTGAAGCATATTCACATAAGCCAAATGTGGCAGATACTGTTAGCTGCGTAACCAATATCTATTCCCCTCCTCTTCTCCTAACCACTTCCATTTCATCCAAAGCAGCAATGTACTAATTTTAAAAGTACATTTCCCAGCTTCCTATACACTAAGGGCTGTCCATTTAACATGGCTAATGAAATATAAAGGGAAGCAATATACAAACACACCAGACTCCTCTCCCCTCTTCTTTCTGCCCAGGTACTCATGTGATGCTACAAGTTGAATGACCATCTTGGGGGGAAAACAGGACACATGTAAGGGTGGCTAAGCAGAAAGACAGAAGGAGCCTGGATCCCTGGTGGCTTCATCGAACTGCTCTACAGCCTTGGACTGCCACCCTTTTTATGTGAGGAAAAAGTAAATATCTATTTTGCTTAAAGAACAGTTTCCCAGAATTCTGTTGCTTGCAGCTGAGTGCAAATCCTGAATGATTTAGGCTCATACGCAAATGAGATATAAAATCAGACTACCCCTAGATTTTAAACTCTGCCCCGTTTGAGAACTTCAGGCAGGGAGTCTGGAACACAGAAGGTGCTCATAGTATTTACTGAATGAGTTACAAAGCACAGCGAATTCCTGTCAGCATAACCTACACAAGAAGCCTCAGTGGTTAAAGTGTTAGCCTGTGGACTGAAGGATCCCAGATTCAATTTGGTCAAAGGCACATACCTCGGTTGCAAGCTCCCTGGCCCTGGTCGGGGTGCATGTGGGAGGCAACCAATTAATGTCTCTCTCTCTCTCTCATCAATGTTTCTCTGTCTCTCCCTCTCCCTTCTACTCTCTCTTTAAAAAAAAACAACAATGGAAAAAATATCAAGTGAGGATTAATAATAAATAAATCTATAATAATAAAAGCATAATATGTAAATCGACCGAATGGCTGAACAGCAGGACGACCATCCAGACGACCATCTAGATGACCTTCCAGAGGAAGCCGGGGTTGTGAGGGCCAAGGCGGCCGGGGCAGCGAGGGCCTACTCTTGCATGAATTTCGTGCATCAGGCCTCTAGTCTATATATATAAAAGCCTAAGCGACCCTTATGACTGGTAAATCGACCAGTCGGCCAGTTGCTATGACGCACACTGACCACCAGGGGGCAGACGCTCAATGTAGGAGCTGCCCCCTGGTGGTCAGTGTGCTCCCACAGCCAACCTCCCGTGGTTTCTCATCCCCCCACCCCATCCCCTTCCCCCAGGTGGCTGGCCCCAATCCCTGGCCAGGCCTAGGAACCCCACCTGTGCATGAATTCGTGAACTGGGCCTCTAGTAAACAGATAATTAACTTTTTACTGAAATGCATACACACACATAGGTAAGTACAAAAATAAGTACAGCTCATGAATTTTCACAATCTGAACACACCTATGTAGTCAGCATTTAGTAGCAGACACAGAACACCAGGCTTCCCCCAAATACCTTGTCCCCTTTCCCAGCTATCTAGTATGAGAAGGTTAATGAGATTTACTGACATTTTTCTTAAAGAGACAACATCTATGTCTTTTAAACAAGAAAAATTTCAGGATCTAAACACACTTCTTAAGCATTCTTACCCGTTTATATCTCACTTTGGCATCATAGAAACGATTTTGGCGGAAAAGGTAGTTGCCAAACTCCCGTTCAGTAGCTGCCACTTTTAGGACTTTCTGAAGTGGAAATTGATCTTGTTGCTCCTGAGGACCAAAGATAAGGACACCCAACAAGAAAACTGAAAGCTACGATGCCACAATGTCAGTATAATTACACCTGTTCCATTTTTCTTCTTCAGATTATGGACTTTTGTTTATTGCCGTATGTGTGCCAAGCATTGGGCTAGGTGCCTCTGCCCAGGTCATCTGTGTGAATTCCAATAGAAGCCACAGCAGTTCGGTGTTATCACCGCCCCCACTTCACAGCTAGAGCCAAAAGGAGACCTTCTATAGTCCTCCCAGAGATATTCCATAAAGCAGCAGTTTTCATGGAATTAGAAACTGATGGAACTTGTCAAGCACAGAAATCAGAACTATTTATCAACCAAAATTTAACAGGTCTTGGTCTGCCCATGGCCGTACTGGTCTCTATAGCCACAATGCACTACCTTGGGTACGTATCAAAATCATCCATAGTGCCTCTTTTTAAAGGCAGATGTCTTGTCCCCGCCTCCCCCACCCAAGAGATTCTAAATCAGTATACTAGAAGTGGGACCCAGGCATCTGTAAGGACCTGTTATGTGTAAAGATGAAAAAAGGTAAGATTCCTCACTTGGGGTGCTGACAGTTTAGCTGGGGAGACATCAGATACAGATGTAAATCTAGGGTGGACATCTAAGATCACATATACAGTCAGAGTGAGATAGAATGACAAAGTGTGCCTCTAACTACTAACGAGATTTGAAGCCCTACCTTTATAGGAAGGGTTAAGGCAACAAAGAAATGGCAACACTTAAATTATGAGAACAGAGTCCATATGTCCCACGTTTCCCGGGATTATCCCATTTACACCTGATGTCCTGGTATCCTATCCACTTAATAGCCCATTTCACTCTCAAGTGTCCTGGCTTGGACAACAAATTAGATGGTCACACTACTTATGAACTACCAAGGCTTCACTTGCTGGAAACCAACCTTAATGTTGAGAAGCAAATGCCCACTATCTTGCAGAGAGAAGTAGGCAAAGGTGACTGACTGAAAAATCAACTCACACTGCTGGTCCATAACAAACCCACAGCCTGGCCTTGACCTAGCACAGTGACCCACATCTAAGGGCCAACATTAAGGACAGAGGAGGAAGTGGGGGAACACCACCGCCACCGCCACCACCCAGGAGCCTCAGGGGTGGAACCTGGGCCAGAGGAGCATCAGCGTGGCATGATAATTACCAAAAACACAAACCCAACCCTCTCTCTATGAAGTGTGACATCTGTACTCCAGAACTTACGGCGGTCAGGGCACAAAACTTGTCTGATTCAGCAGAATCCAGGAAGTCAATTAGCTCAATCTCAAATAAGACAGTGGAGTTGGGGGGGATCAAGGGCGGGCAGCCCAGTGTTCCGTAGGCATAGGGCGGTTTGAATAGAAACCTGGCCAGCTCTCCCCTCCGCATGGTCAGAAGGCCCAGCTCCATGCCCCAAAGGGTAATATCTGGAAGAAGGGACAAAGAACTTGGTTGAAGTTCTCCCAGTACCCTGTTCCAGTGCTATCAATTTCTTTCCTCCTTACGTCCAAATCTCTTTCTGCACTGTGGCCCCAATTCACTTTTCAGCCTATTCCCCATTACCACCACCCTTTCAACTCTAACTTCTTTAGGCTCTGCAGCATTCTGGCCCCTACATCTTTGTTCACACAGTCCTTTCTTCTTGCAACATCTTCCTCCCCATGCCCAGCGTCTGGCCTGATTGAAATCTTATTCAAACTTCAGGGCTCATTTCCAATGCCGCCTCTTCCAGGACACCCTCCCTGATCTTCCCAGCTGGAACTAACGATGCCTTCATTAAGGGCTCCTGCAGCAGTGGGAATCCCTCCCAGGAACTTAAACGATTCTACCAGGTTAGTTGTCTGAACACGAGTCAATCTCCACCACCACACCAGCTCCCGTGTTCTAATCACCTGGGTACATCCTCTCTTTTCAGCGTGCATTGTGGGTAGTAAGCATTCAACAGATGTTTAAACAAACAAGAACACAATGCCCAATGGTTAGGTCAGGATGCAAAGATAACCTTGCCAGGTAGGACATTTCCCTAATACCTAGGTCTCAAGGGGAAACGTAGGCGAGAGCTGGCTGGTTTAGCAAAAACCCAGCCTCCACAAACCGACCCAAAGAACCTGTGCCCGGGACAGTTTCCCAGGCCTAGCGCGCTGTCCCTCATCAATGCCCCCGAAACACTCCTCCTTTTCCAGCTCCTACTGTGAACTTACCCACTCCCAGCTTCATGAGTCGGGGCGTTTTCCTAAAGCAATTCGAATCAAAAGGCTTGTCCATGTGCTCCAGGTACCCAGAGTATTTCACTAGGACAGAGGGCACAGACACAGAAAAATGGACCAATACCCTCACCTCCGTAACATCACGTCTCTTTAATTATCACACAAAAACAACAGAATTAGGCCCTGACTGGTTTGGCTCAGTGGATAGAGCGTTGGCCTGCGGACTCAAGGGTCCCGGGTTCGATTCCGGTCAAGGGCATGTACCTTGGTTGCGGGCACAACCCCGGTGGGGAGTGTGCAGGAGGCAGCTGACCGATGTTTCTCTCTCATCGATGTTTCTAACTCTCTATCCCTCTCCTTTCCTCTCTGTAAAAAATCAATAAAGTATATTTTTAAAAAATCTAATTCTAACAAAGCATGTTCTACCCAAGCCAGGTGCCTCCCCTCCCCCCAAGGTAA
>NW_005369443.1:258926-261714 GCF_000412655.1 Myotis brandtii | reverse complement strand
CGGGCACGTGACCGGGCATGCAGCACGTGGCACAGCACGTGAGGGGGCGGGGCACGCAGTGGGGTCACGTGGCCGGAGCACGCTGGTGAGCACAAGGCCCCAGAATTTCCACCTTCCTTCTTTCTCGTTTGTTTTTCCGAGAAATTCAGGCCGGGACAGGGCTTTAGAGTCAAACTGCCCAGTTCCTGAGAAGACAAGCGGATGCTCCCCACTTTTCCATCAGCAAATCTACAAAATCCGTGCTGCACTTGGTGCAAAGGGAGAACAGTCCTGGGTCCCAGCTGGGCCCTCCCGCTCGTGTCTCCTCATGCACTTCAGTTACCCGCTCCCTCCTGCATCGGTCCTGCCTCGAATATGCTCCCCACTTTTCCATCAGCAAATCTACAAAATCCGTGCTGCACTTGGTGCAAAGGGAGAACAGTCCTGGGTCCCAGCTGGGCCCTCCCGCTCGTGTCTCCTCATGCACTTCAGTTACCCGCTCCCTCCTGCATCGGTCCTGCCTCGAATACGGGATCATTTCCTTCTTACGTGCAGGAAAATCTCCTACCACAAAAGGAACAAGCCTCCTTTTGTCCCACATCGGCCTCCGGCTGCTCTTCCCAGAAAAACTTCTCAAAAGAGTGGCTGCAAAGGCCTTTTTAACTTCTCCGTCTCTACCTCCTCACCCCCCATTTTCTGTTCAACCTACCTTTCCCTGCTCCGTTACAGAAGACTGAAATCCATTAGGCGCCTCTTGACTGCATTTGATGAAGTTGACCTCTCTGACCTTTAAACACTTTTCTTTTGGCATCAATATTCGCTGTCCATCATTGTCATAACAGATGGCCACAAACCTCACTGTTTAAGCAACCCCTGTTTATCCTCTCTCATTTCTGTAGGCGAGAGGCCTGACATCAGTCTCATTGGAATCAAATCCAAGCATCAGCCCGAGGGAAGCTTTGGGGAAGAATCCACCTCAAAGCTTGTGCAGGTTGTTGGCCAATGGAGATCCTTGAAGCTCTGAGCCTGAGGCCCCGTGTCCTGCCTGGCTGCCAGCCAGGAGGCGCCCTTAGCTCTTGGAGGCTTCTCTCCATCCTCCCATAGGGGCCCCAGCACCCAGAGTCCCCGATAGGGTGCTGAGTCCTTAGGTTTGCAGTCCTCTTGCTTCCTCTTCTGCAGCATCTCTCTGACTCCAGCAGAGGAAGTTCTCTGCTGCTAAGGGGTTATGTGATTAAATCGGACCCACCTGCATAATTCAGGTTTATGACCATGATGACATCTTCAAAGTCCCTTTTGCCTTTTACGGTAACATATTCCCAGCGGTCCAGGAATTTGGGCCTGGATATCTTTGGGTGGGGGTCGGGGGAGGCATTCTAGCTCCCACAGTTTCCAACCACCACACTCTCCTGATGGTCCTCTTACCTCCTGGCTGTCCCCTCTCAGTCATCCTCCACGTCCTGACCTCTAAAGGTTAGCAACCTCAGGGCTGTCCTTGGATCCCTGCCCTTCTCTGTTTTCAATCCCTAAGAGATTTCCAACCATTTGTTTAAATACTCAAGGCCCAGTGCACGAAATTCATGCATGGGTAGGGTTCCTAGTGGCTGCCGGCTGCTGGCTGCCAGCCGGGGCCTCCCTTCCCCCAGCTGCCTGCCACCACCCCTGGCCAGGGCCTCCGTTCCCCCAGTTGCCTGTCAAAGCTGCAGGCCAAGGCTTCCCTTTGCACCCACCTTGGCCTGGCGCCACCTGCTCACCTGCTCCACCATCCCACCTCACTCCTGCTCTTGTTGGGGCCCATGTGGGCCGGCAGCACCTCCACTGCCACCTGCTGCCAGCGCCACATCACAGAAGCCTGGCATGTTCTGCGCCAACCCCTGGTGGTCAGCGTACGACTAACTCACAGTCAATCGAACTCTGCCCGTAGGGACAATTTGCATATTAGCTTTTATTATATAAGATACTGATGCACCACAACTGCATGGAAACAGAAGCTGCTGTACTCAGGACCCTCACAGACCCCACCCTATATATCTCTTAATCTGTATCCTTTATCCTATCCTTTAATGAACTTGTAAACATAAATAAAATGTTTCCCTGAGTTCTGTGAGCCACTCTAGAAAATTAATAGAACCTGAGAGGGGGTGTGAGAATTTCTGATTTGTAGCCAAGTTTGACAGAAGTGAGTAAGTACCCTGGGGACCTGCTGCTTGTGATTGGAATCTGAAGGTGGGACTGAGCCCTTAACCTGTGGGATCTGACACTATATCCAGGTAGACAGTGTCAGAATGAGTTACATTGGAGGACACCTGGTTGGCGTTGCAGATTTGCTTGGTGAAGGGAAAACACTCACACCTCTGATGTTGAAACAAAGGAAGACTGGATTGTTGCTAATACGCCTGGATTGTCTGATTTTTCTTCCTTCTCTCCTTGTCCTTCTTATTGGCAAGTATCTCCCAAGAGATTTCAAAAGAGGTTAATAGAGTCCTTTAAAAGATTTGTTCTCTTAGTCAAAGATGAGCCAGCTAAAAAGAAAGGATCGTGGGGAAATGCCAGGCAGCAGAGACTCGGTAATCTCAGCTGCTCTTTTTCTCTCTAATCAGTGTTTTGGAGATGGACCGTCTCACTCCACATGACTTTTAGTCAAAGCTGGGAGGAGGGCTGGAACTAGGGTGGAAAACTTATGGACTCCTTCATTCTCAAGTTCCCTTGTGCCCTAGGTGCCTCTCTGGCCTCACTCTAGTTCCAGCCCTGGATGGGCCCCAGGGTCACTGATTTTCTCTAGTATCCCCAGGGAGGTCTCAATGGATTCCTT
>NW_005369443.1:252801-257049 GCF_000412655.1 Myotis brandtii | reverse complement strand
CCGGGCACGTGACCGGGCATGCAGCACGTGGCACAGCACGTGAGGGGGCGGGGCACGCAGTGGGGTCACGTGGCCGGAGCACGCTGGTGAGCACAAGGCCCCAGAATTTCCACCTTCCTTCTTTCTCGTTTGTTTTTCCGAGAAATTCAGGCCGGGACAGGGCTTTAGAGTCAAACTGCCCAGTTCCTGAGAAGACAAGCGGATGCTCCCCACTTTTCCATCAGCAAATCTACAAAATCCGTGCTGCACTTGGTGCAAAGGGAGAACAGTCCTGGGTCCCAGCTGGGCCCTCCCGCTCGTGTCTCCTCATGCACTTCAGTTACCCGCTCCCTCCTGCATCGGTCCTGCCTCGAATACGGGATCATTTCCTTCTTACGTGCAGGAAAATCTCCTACCACAAAAGGAACAAGCCTCCTTTTGTCCCACATCGGCCTCCGGCTGCTCTTCCCAGAAAAACTTCTCAAAAGAGTGGCTGCAAAGGCCTTTTTAACTTCTCCGTCTCTACCTCCTCACCCCCCATTTTCTGTTCAACCTACCTTTCCCTGCTCCGTTACAGAAGACTGAAATCCATCAGGCGCCTCTTGACTGCATTTGATGAAGTTGACCTCTCTGACCTTTAAACACTTTTCTTTTGGCATCAATGTTTCTCTGTCTCTCCCTCTCCCTTCTACTCTCTCTTTAAAAAAAAACAACAATGGAAAAAATATCAAGTGAGGATTAATAATAAATAAATCTATAATAATAAAAGCATAATATGTAAATCGACCGAATGGCTGAACAGCAGGACGACCATCCAGACGACCATCTAGATGACCTTCCAGAGGAAGCCGGGGTTGTGAGGGCCAAGGCGGCCGGGGCAGCGAGGGCCTACTCTTGCATGAATTTCGTGCATCAGGCCTCTAGTCTATATATATAAAAGCCTAAGCGACCCTTATGACTGGTAAATCGACCAGTCGGCCAGTTGCTATGACGCACACTGACCACCAGGGGGCAGACGCTCAATGTAGGAGCTGCCCCCTGGTGGTCAGTGTGCTCCCACAGCCAACCTCCCGTGGTTTCTCATCCCCCCACCCCATCCCCTTCCCCCAGGTGGCTGGCCCCAATCCCTGGCCAGGCCTAGGAACCCCACCTGTGCATGAATTCGTGAACTGGGCCTCTAGTAAACAGATAATTAACTTTTTACTGAAATGCATACACACACATAGGTAAGTACAAAAATAAGTACAGCTCATGAATTTTCACAATCTGAACACACCTATGTAGTCAGCATTTAGTAGCAGACACAGAACACCAGGCTTCCCCCAAATACCTTGTCCCCTTTCCCAGCTATCTAGTATGAGAAGGTTAATGAGATTTACTGACATTTTTCTTAAAGAGACAACATCTATGTCTTTTAAACAAGAAAAATTTCAGGATCTAAACACACTTCTTAAGCATTCTTACCCGTTTATATCTCACTTTGGCATCATAGAAACGATTTTGGCGGAAAAGGTAGTTGCCAAACTCCCGTTCAGTAGCTGCCACTTTTAGGACTTTCTGAAGTGGAAATTGATCTTGTTGCTCCTGAGGACCAAAGATAAGGACACCCAACAAGAAAACTGAAAGCTACGATGCCACAATGTCAGTATAATTACACCTGTTCCATTTTTCTTCTTCAGATTATGGACTTTTGTTTATTGCCGTATGTGTGCCAAGCATTGGGCTAGGTGCCTCTGCCCAGGTCATCTGTGTGAATTCCAATAGAAGCCACAGCAGTTCGGTGTTATCACCGCCCCCACTTCACAGCTAGAGCCAAAAGGAGACCTTCTATAGTCCTCCCAGAGATATTCCATAAAGCAGCAGTTTTCATGGAATTAGAAACTGATGGAACTTGTCAAGCACAGAAATCAGAACTATTTATCAACCAAAATTTAACAGGTCTTGGTCTGCCCATGGCCGTACTGGTCTCTATAGCCACAATGCACTACCTTGGGTACGTATCAAAATCATCCATAGTGCCTCTTTTTAAAGGCAGATGTCTTGTCCCCGCCTCCCCCACCCAAGAGATTCTAAATCAGTATACTAGAAGTGGGACCCAGGCATCTGTAAGGACCTGTTATGTGTAAAGATGAAAAAAGGTAAGATTCCTCACTTGGGGTGCTGACAGTTTAGCTGGGGAGACATCAGATACAGATGTAAATCTAGGGTGGACATCTAAGATCACATATACAGTCAGAGTGAGATAGAATGACAAAGTGTGCCTCTAACTACTAACGAGATTTGAAGCCCTACCTTTATAGGAAGGGTTAAGGCAACAAAGAAATGGCAACACTTAAATTATGAGAACAGAGTCCATATGTCCCACGTTTCCCGGGATTATCCCATTTACACCTGATGTCCTGGTATCCTATCCACTTAATAGCCCATTTCACTCTCAAGTGTCCTGGCTTGGACAACAAATTAGATGGTCACACTACTTATGAACTACCAAGGCTTCACTTGCTGGAAACCAACCTTAATGTTGAGAAGCAAATGCCCACTATCTTGCAGAGAGAAGTAGGCAAAGGTGACTGACTGAAAAATCAACTCACACTGCTGGTCCATAACAAACCCACAGCCTGGCCTTGACCTAGCACAGTGACCCACATCTAAGGGCCAACATTAAGGACAGAGGAGGAAGTGGGGGAACACCACCGCCACCGCCACCACCCAGGAGCCTCAGGGGTGGAACCTGGGCCAGAGGAGCATCAGCGTGGCATGATAATTACCAAAAACACAAACCCAACCCTCTCTCTATGAAGTGTGACATCTGTACTCCAGAACTTACGGCGGTCAGGGCACAAAACTTGTCTGATTCAGCAGAATCCAGGAAGTCAATTAGCTCAATCTCAAATAAGACAGTGGAGTTGGGGGGGATCAAGGGCGGGCAGCCCAGTGTTCCGTAGGCATAGGGCGGTTTGAATAGAAACCTGGCCAGCTCTCCCCTCCGCATGGTCAGAAGGCCCAGCTCCATGCCCCAAAGGGTAATATCTGGAAGAAGGGACAAAGAACTTGGTTGAAGTTCTCCCAGTACCCTGTTCCAGTGCTATCAATTTCTTTCCTCCTTACGTCCAAATCTCTTTCTGCACTGTGGCCCCAATTCACTTTTCAGCCTATTCCCCATTACCACCACCCTTTCAACTCTAACTTCTTTAGGCTCTGCAGCATTCTGGCCCCTACATCTTTGTTCACACAGTCCTTTCTTCTTGCAACATCTTCCTCCCCATGCCCAGCGTCTGGCCTGATTGAAATCTTATTCAAACTTCAGGGCTCATTTCCAATGCCGCCTCTTCCAGGACACCCTCCCTGATCTTCCCAGCTGGAACTAACGATGCCTTCATTAAGGGCTCCTGCAGCAGTGGGAATCCCTCCCAGGAACTTAAACGATTCTACCAGGTTAGTTGTCTGAACACGAGTCAATCTCCACCACCACACCAGCTCCCGTGTTCTAATCACCTGGGTACATCCTCTCTTTTCAGCGTGCATTGTGGGTAGTAAGCATTCAACAGATGTTTAAACAAACAAGAACACAATGCCCAATGGTTAGGTCAGGATGCAAAGATAACCTTGCCAGGTAGGACATTTCCCTAATACCTAGGTCTCAAGGGGAAACGTAGGCGAGAGCTGGCTGGTTTAGCAAAAACCCAGCCTCCACAAACCGACCCAAAGAACCTGTGCCCGGGACAGTTTCCCAGGCCTAGCGCGCTGTCCCTCATCAATGCCCCCGAAACACTCCTCCTTTTCCAGCTCCTACTGTGAACTTACCCACTCCCAGCTTCATGAGTCGGGGCGTTTTCCTAAAGCAATTCGAATCAAAAGGCTTGTCCATGTGCTCCAGGTACCCAGAGTATTTCACTAGGACAGAGGGCACAGACACAGAAAAATGGACCAATACCCTCACCTCCGTAACATCACGTCTCTTTAATTATCACACAAAAACAACAGAATTAGGCCCTGACTGGTTTGGCTCAGTGGATAGAGCGTTGGCCTGCGGACTCAAGGGTCCCGGGTTCGATTCCGGTCAAGGGCATGTACCTTGGTTGCGGGCACAACCCCGGTGGGGAGTGTGCAGGAGGCAGCTGACCGATGTTTCTCTCTCATCGATGTTTCTAACTCTCTATCCCTCTCCTTTCCTCTCTGTAAAAAATCAATAAAGTATATTTTTAAAAAATCTAATTCTAACAAAGCATGTTCTACCCAAGCCAGGTGCCTCCCCTCCCCCCAAGGTAA
>NW_005369443.1:248045-252350 GCF_000412655.1 Myotis brandtii | reverse complement strand
CCGGCGGGCACGTGACCGGGCATGCAGCACGTGGCACAGCACGTGAGGGGGCGGGGCACGCAGTGGGGTCACGTGGCCGGAGCACGCTGGTGAGCACAAGGCCCCAGAATTTCCACCTTCCTTCTTTCTCGTTCGTTTTTCCGAGAAATTCAGGCCGCGACAGGGCTTTAGAGTCAAACTGCCCAGTTCCTGAGAAGACAAGCGGATGCTCCCCACTTTTCCATCAGCAAATCTACAAAATCCGTGCTGCACTTGGTGCAAAGGGAGAACAGTCCTGGGTCCCAGCTGGGCCCTCCCGCTCGTGTCTCCTCATGCGCTTCAGTTACCCGCTCCCTCCTGCATCGGTCCGGGATCATTTCCTTCTTACGTGCAGGAAAATCTCCTACCACAAAAGGAACAAGCCCCCTTTTGTCCCACATCGGCCTCCGGCTGCTCTTCCCAGAAAAACTTCTCAAAAGAGTGGCTGCAAAGGCCTTTTTAACTTCTCCGTCTCTACCTCCTCACCCCCCATTTTCTGTTCAACCTACCTTTCCCTGCTCCGTTACAGAAGACTGAAATCCATCAGGCGCCTCTTGACTGCATTTGATGAAGTTGACCTCTCTGACCTTTAAACACTTTTCTTTTGGCATCAATATTCGCTGTCCATCATTGTCATAACAGATGGCCACGAACCTCGCTGTTTAAGCAACGCCTGTTTATCCTCTCTCATTTCCGTAGGTGAGAGGTCTGACATCATTGGAATCAAATCCAGGCATCAGCCGGAGGGAAGCTTTGGGGAAGAATCCACCTCAAAGCTCAATAAAAGCATAATATGTAAATCGACCGAATGGCTGAACAGCAGGACGACCATCCAGACGACCATCTAGATGACCTTCCAGAGGAAGCCGGGGTTGTGAGGGCCAAGGCGGCCGGGGCAGCGAGGGCCTACTCTTGCATGAATTTCGTGCATCAGGCCTCTAGTCTATATATATAAAAGCCTAAGCGACCCTTATGACTGGTAAATCGACCAGTCGGCCAGTTGCTATGACGCACACTGACCACCAGGGGGCAGACGCTCAATGTAGGAGCTGCCCCCTGGTGGTCAGTGTGCTCCCACAGCCAACCTCCCGTGGTTTCTCATCCCCCCACCCCATCCCCTTCCCCCAGGTGGCTGGCCCCAATCCCTGGCCAGGCCTAGGAACCCCACCTGTGCATGAATTCGTGAACTGGGCCTCTAGTAAACAGATAATTAACTTTTTACTGAAATGCATACACACACATAGGTAAGTACAAAAATAAGTACAGCTCATGAATTTTCACAATCTGAACACACCTATGTAGTCAGCATTTAGTAGCAGACACAGAACACCAGGCTTCCCCCAAATACCTTGTCCCCTTTCCCAGCTATCTAGTATGAGAAGGTTAATGAGATTTACTGACATTTTTCTTAAAGAGACAACATCTATGTCTTTTAAACAAGAAAAATTTCAGGATCTAAACACACTTCTTAAGCATTCTTACCCGTTTATATCTCACTTTGGCATCATAGAAACGATTTTGGCGGAAAAGGTAGTTGCCAAACTCCCGTTCAGTAGCTGCCACTTTTAGGACTTTCTGAAGTGGAAATTGATCTTGTTGCTCCTGAGGACCAAAGATAAGGACACCCAACAAGAAAACTGAAAGCTACGATGCCACAATGTCAGTATAATTACACCTGTTCCATTTTTCTTCTTCAGATTATGGACTTTTGTTTATTGCCGTATGTGTGCCAAGCATTGGGCTAGGTGCCTCTGCCCAGGTCATCTGTGTGAATTCCAATAGAAGCCACAGCAGTTCGGTGTTATCACCGCCCCCACTTCACAGCTAGAGCCAAAAGGAGACCTTCTATAGTCCTCCCAGAGATATTCCATAAAGCAGCAGTTTTCATGGAATTAGAAACTGATGGAACTTGTCAAGCACAGAAATCAGAACTATTTATCAACCAAAATTTAACAGGTCTTGGTCTGCCCATGGCCGTACTGGTCTCTATAGCCACAATGCACTACCTTGGGTACGTATCAAAATCATCCATAGTGCCTCTTTTTAAAGGCAGATGTCTTGTCCCCGCCTCCCCCACCCAAGAGATTCTAAATCAGTATACTAGAAGTGGGACCCAGGCATCTGTAAGGACCTGTTATGTGTAAAGATGAAAAAAGGTAAGATTCCTCACTTGGGGTGCTGACAGTTTAGCTGGGGAGACATCAGATACAGATGTAAATCTAGGGTGGACATCTAAGATCACATATACAGTCAGAGTGAGATAGAATGACAAAGTGTGCCTCTAACTACTAACGAGATTTGAAGCCCTACCTTTATAGGAAGGGTTAAGGCAACAAAGAAATGGCAACACTTAAATTATGAGAACAGAGTCCATATGTCCCACGTTTCCCGGGATTATCCCATTTACACCTGATGTCCTGGTATCCTATCCACTTAATAGCCCATTTCACTCTCAAGTGTCCTGGCTTGGACAACAAATTAGATGGTCACACTACTTATGAACTACCAAGGCTTCACTTGCTGGAAACCAACCTTAATGTTGAGAAGCAAATGCCCACTATCTTGCAGAGAGAAGTAGGCAAAGGTGACTGACTGAAAAATCAACTCACACTGCTGGTCCATAACAAACCCACAGCCTGGCCTTGACCTAGCACAGTGACCCACATCTAAGGGCCAACATTAAGGACAGAGGAGGAAGTGGGGGAACACCACCGCCACCGCCACCACCCAGGAGCCTCAGGGGTGGAACCTGGGCCAGAGGAGCATCAGCGTGGCATGATAATTACCAAAAACACAAACCCAACCCTCTCTCTATGAAGTGTGACATCTGTACTCCAGAACTTACGGCGGTCAGGGCACAAAACTTGTCTGATTCAGCAGAATCCAGGAAGTCAATTAGCTCAATCTCAAATAAGACAGTGGAGTTGGGGGGGATCAAGGGCGGGCAGCCCAGTGTTCCGTAGGCATAGGGCGGTTTGAATAGAAACCTGGCCAGCTCTCCCCTCCGCATGGTCAGAAGGCCCAGCTCCATGCCCCAAAGGGTAATATCTGGAAGAAGGGACAAAGAACTTGGTTGAAGTTCTCCCAGTACCCTGTTCCAGTGCTATCAATTTCTTTCCTCCTTACGTCCAAATCTCTTTCTGCACTGTGGCCCCAATTCACTTTTCAGCCTATTCCCCATTACCACCACCCTTTCAACTCTAACTTCTTTAGGCTCTGCAGCATTCTGGCCCCTACATCTTTGTTCACACAGTCCTTTCTTCTTGCAACATCTTCCTCCCCATGCCCAGCGTCTGGCCTGATTGAAATCTTATTCAAACTTCAGGGCTCATTTCCAATGCCGCCTCTTCCAGGACACCCTCCCTGATCTTCCCAGCTGGAACTAACGATGCCTTCATTAAGGGCTCCTGCAGCAGTGGGAATCCCTCCCAGGAACTTAAACGATTCTACCAGGTTAGTTGTCTGAACACGAGTCAATCTCCACCACCACACCAGCTCCCGTGTTCTAATCACCTGGGTACATCCTCTCTTTTCAGCGTGCATTGTGGGTAGTAAGCATTCAACAGATGTTTAAACAAACAAGAACACAATGCCCAATGGTTAGGTCAGGATGCAAAGATAACCTTGCCAGGTAGGACATTTCCCTAATACCTAGGTCTCAAGGGGAAACGTAGGCGAGAGCTGGCTGGTTTAGCAAAAACCCAGCCTCCACAAACCGACCCAAAGAACCTGTGCCCGGGACAGTTTCCCAGGCCTAGCGCGCTGTCCCTCATCAATGCCCCCGAAACACTCCTCCTTTTCCAGCTCCTACTGTGAACTTACCCACTCCCAGCTTCATGAGTCGGGGCGTTTTCCTAAAGCAATTCGAATCAAAAGGCTTGTCCATGTGCTCCAGGTACCCAGAGTATTTCACTAGGACAGAGGGCACAGACACAGAAAAATGGACCAATACCCTCACCTCCGTAACATCACGTCTCTTTAATTATCACACAAAAACAACAGAATTAGGCCCTGACTGGTTTGGCTCAGTGGATAGAGCGTTGGCCTGCGGACTCAAGGGTCCCGGGTTCGATTCCGGTCAAGGGCATGTACCTTGGTTGCGGGCACAACCCCGGTGGGGAGTGTGCAGGAGGCAGCTGACCGATGTTTCTCTCTCATCGATGTTTCTAACTCTCTATCCCTCTCCTTTCCTCTCTGTAAAAAATCAATAAAGTATATTTTTAAAAAATCTAATTCTAACAAAGCATGTTCTACCCAAGCCAGGTGCCTCCCCTCCCCCCAAGGTAA
>NW_005369443.1:242492-247170 GCF_000412655.1 Myotis brandtii | reverse complement strand
CCGGGCACGTGACCGGGCATGCAGCACGTGGCACAGCACGTGAGGGGGCGGGGCACGCAGTGGGGTCACGTGGCCGGAGCACGCTGGTGAGCACAAGGCCCCAGAATTTCCACCTTCCTTCTTTCTCGTTTGTTTTTCCGAGAAATTCAGGCCGGGACAGGGCTTTAGAGTCAAACTGCCCAGTTCCTGAGAAGACAAGCGGATGCTCCCCACTTTTCCATCAGCAAATCTACAAAATCCGTGCTGCACTTGGTGCAAAGGGAGAACAGTCCTGGGTCCCAGCTGGGCCCTCCCGCTCGTGTCTCCTCATGCGCTTCAGTTACCCGCTCCCTCCTGCATCGGTCCGGGATCATTTCCTTCTTACGTGCAGGAAAATCTCCTACCACAAAAGGAACAAGCCTCCTTTTGTCCCACATCGGCCTCCGGCTGCTCTTCCCAGAAAAACTTCTCAAAAGAGTGGCTGCAAAGGCCTTTTTAACTTCTCCGTCTCTACCTCCTCACCCCCCATTTTCTGTTCAACCTACCTTTCCCTGCTCCGTTACAGAAGACTGAAATCCATCAGGCGCCTCTTGACTGCATTTGATGAAGTTGACCTCTCTGACCTTTAAACACTTTTCTTTTGGCATCAATATTCGCTGTCCATCATTGTCATAACAGATGGCCACAAACCTCACTGTTTAAGCAACCCCTGTTTATCCTCTCTCATTTCTGTAGGCGAGAGGCCTGACATCAGTCTCATTGGAATCAAATCCAAGCATCAGCCCGAGGGAAGCTTTGGGGAAGAATCCACCTCAAAGCTTGTGCAGGTTGTTGGCCAATGGAGATCCTTGAAGCTCTGAGCCTGAGGCCCCGTGTCCTGCCTGGCTGCCAGCCAGGAGGCGCCCTTAGCTCTTGGAGGCTTCTCTCCATCCTCCCATAGGGGCCCCAGCACCCAGAGTCCCCGATAGGGTGCTGAGTCCTTAGGTTTGCACTCCTCTTGCTTCCTCTTCTGCAGCATCTCTCTGACTCCAGCAGAGGAAGTTCTCTGCTGCTAAGGGGTTATGTGATTAAATCGGACCCACCTGCATAATTCAGGTTTATGACCATGATGACATCTTCAAAGTCCCTTTTGCCTTTTACGGTAACATATTCCCAGCGGTCCAGGAATTTGGGCCTGGATATCTTTGGGTGGGGGTCGGGGGAGGCATTCTAGCTCCCACAGTTTCTCACCACCACACTCTCCTGATGGTCCTCTTACCTCCTGGCTGTCCCCTCTCAGTCATCCTCCACGTCCTGACCTCTAAAGGTTAACCTCAGGGCGGCTGTCCTTGGATCCCTGCCCTTCTCTGTTTTCAATCCCTAAGAGATTTCCAACCATTTGTTTAAATACTCAAGGCCCAGTGCACGAAATTCATGCATGGGTAGGGTTCCTAGTGGCTGCCGGCTGCTGGCTGCCAGCCGGGGCCTCCCTTCCCCCAGCTGCCTGCCACCACCGCCAGCCGGGGCTTCCAGCCGGCCCTGCCCCTGGTCAAACTCCCGGTCAAACTCCCGGTCAAGGGACAATTTGTATACTAGGCTTTTATTATATAGGATGTGCTATAAACAGGTGGCATACACCTGGCTAGCTTAGAGCCCCCAAGTGCCACTGTTCCAGGTGCCTGTATCCAACTGCCTTTTCCAATGGTTCTCAAAAGTAGCATCGGTGCTTGTTACAAATGCAAATTCTTGGGCCCATCCATGTACTCCTGAGTCAGAAACTCTGCAGCCGGGCCTAGACATTTGTCTGTGGACCCGTTGGGCTACTCAGTTCCTCCACCTGGATGTCCTCAGGCTTCTGACTCTGGATCGGCCTTGTCTTTTGTTTACATCGTTCTTCTCCGTATCAGTCATTCGGCTTCATCAGCCATCCACCCAAGTGCTCACACTACTGTGATCCATTATGTACACAGCAGCCAGAATGATATTTTAAAAATACAAATGAGATGATATTCCCTTGCCTTAAAACTGGTTTCTTCAGTAGCTCCCACTGCCCTTGAAATGAAATCCAAACCTTTGCCCTAGTCTACACAGCCCTCCTTGCCAACCTCGCTGGCCTCATCTTCTGATATTTCCTCTCCCTCACTATGTTCCGGCTACCCAGGTCTCCTCTCTCAGTGCTTTCCAGCCTCGGGGCCTTTGCTCTTGCTGACCCAGTGCCGGTCTACCCGCCTGAATCCTTTCAGGTTGCCAGCTTCTGTGTATCCTTTTGGCCTCAGCTCAACCATCCCTCCTCAAAGACATTGCCCTTGCTCAAGTGCACCTCATACAACCTGTCACCCCATCCTCCTTTTCCACCACAGTGCTTACTTCCTGCATAGCATTTAAAACTATTATATTAACTTGTTTATTTATGACCTTATACCTCCTACCTCCATACATCATAAACCCCAAAAGGATAGAAACCTTGTCTGTCTTGTTCTTTAATATATACCTAACTAGAGGCCCAGTACACGAAATTTGTGCAGGGGGGGGGGGAAGAGTCCCCTTAGCCCAGCCTGCACCCTCTCCAATCTGGGACCCCTCAGAGGATGTCCGACTGCCAGTTTAGGCCTGATCCCTGGGATTGGGCCTAAACTGGCAGTCAGACATCCCTCTCACAATCCTGGACTGCTGGCTCCTAATCGCTCACTTGCCTGCCTGCCTGGTTGGCCCTAACTTCCCCCCTCCCCTGCTGGCCTGGTTGCCCCTAACTGCCCCCCCTGCCGGCCTGGTCGCCCCCAACTGCCCCCCCTGCTGGCCTGGTCACCCCCAACTGCCCCCCCTGCTGGCCAGGTCACCCCTCATGGCCCCCCTGCCGGCCTGGTCACCCCACGCAGCCTGCTTGTTCAGTCGTTTGGTTGTCCCTCACTAACCCCCCTGCCATCCTGGTCATAGGCAGCCATCTTGTGAGGGTGTGAGGGTCAATTTGCATATTACCACTTTATTATATAGGATACCCAGCTCAATGCTTGATACATAGCAGGTTCTCAATAAATATTTCTTGAATTAACAAATAAAATTAGCTTTCTATTTGCCTATACCAGACCTTAGTCTTGCTTGACACTGGGGTGGAGACCACTCCTGCTGGCAGACATGGGTGCTTAGGTCTGTGGGAGTTGTGGCCTGATGTTCTAGAGCTCTTTCTCTCTCTCTCTCTCTCTCTCTCTTTCTCTACCTTTATAGAGCTCCTGTTCTAGAGTTCTCTCTCTCTCTTCAAATGAGTTGGTTTAATTCCAGGTGGTACAGAATTTGGGATAGAACAAAGACCAAAGAACACACTTTGGCAGGGTTCTGGGCTGGTTTTACTCTGACCTCACAGCTAAGTTGAGATGACTGAGTGAAAAGAACTAAAGAGATGAGTCACTGCATGATTATTATTATTATTTACAAAAGTTAATTCTTAAATATACCATAGGCTCCAAGACAACACTTCATTCTAGCTCTAGATGGCAACAGATGGTATGACAGGGAATCCAGAAGTTAAAACAGGAATGGAATTGAGGATCACCAATGCCCCAGGCACACAGAACAGCTCACTATTTGCCAGATTTGTTTATTCCACCTGTGACCAGGGGGCCCTTCCCCAGAGCCTTCGCTTTAGTTCCTGGAGTTTCTTCTGCTCCTCTTTTTACTTTTGCTTGAATGCCTTACCCGCCTCACCCATCTCCTTGGCCTGCTTCCTCAGCTGCTTTAGGGGCTTCTTCTTGCCACCTTCAAGGCAAGACATGGCGCCTGCCGCCGCTTCCCCAGACCCTGCCGCCGGAAGCTCTAGCGCTCCTGTTTCTTAACACTCCTGGAAGCCTCTCCACCCTATCCTTTCCAACCAGTAATTCCCACCACACCCCTGGGGTATGTATAGTATCTTATGACCTGCATATCACATATCCAGCACACATAGTATATTATTAACTGTATAACAAAATGTCATTGAACTTCTAAACCATTGAAAGACTTCATATAAAAAAGTTCTTAATGCATGTTGAATAAAGAAGTTAGACACAGACAAGCACATACTATATGATTCTGTTCATTTGAAATTCAAAACTGGGCCACGTGAATCTGCAGTGATATGAGTCATGTGAGCAGCTATTCTTTAGACATTCTGACTAGGGGGCGGCACGTGGGAGGTTCTGGAAATGTTCTGTATCTTGATCTGGAGAGTGAGCATATATTAAGTTTACTTTAAGTGTGTGGTTGAGATTTGTGCCCTTTTTAGAAGATATACCCCAATTAAAAAATCTAAATAAGTAAATAAAAATATCTTTAAAAGAGAGAGATTCAGAAAGATTGTGTTGAAGCACAAATCTGTCCCGTTGGGGTCTGTAAGGTGTGAATGGGTACCCCGTCTCTCTGTCTGTCTCCCTTCCCCTTGCCTGGCCAAAGCAAGCACCTGAATGTTACAGTTATCAGAGCCGGCCCAGCAAAGGCCGCCTCCCCAGTCCCGTGATGTGGCCCAGTTTCCACCTGATTCTGGGTGACCTTGAGGACATGGGGGTGTTGCTGGGAAAGAGGAGGAGGAAAGGGTAGTGACAAGGTGGTGGAGCAAGCATCCAGCTGCAGTCTTCAGGGCTCTGCTCCTGCTATTCTATCCTGGGGAGAAGAGGCCAAGCCAATCAGGTCAGTGATGCTGGTTTGAGGCCCTGGTGGGAGGCTCAGTGGATTCTAAGAAGCCAGGTAGTTT
>NW_005369443.1:229322-242305 GCF_000412655.1 Myotis brandtii | reverse complement strand
GTTGGGGGGGGGGGGGGGGGGGGGGGAGTGGCTCTTCTTGGGTCTGCTGCCGACTTCTAGCTCGGTGCTTCTGTCTTTCAGAGCCAATCAGTTTTCAAGGAGGAACAGGGTGGGAGATTAAGATACAGCTTTCCTAAGTCCCAGACTCTCCAGAACATTGTTGTTCTAAGACAGAACTCTGCTTTAGGGTGATCTGGGAGTGTCTAATGTAAATGTAGATTTCTGGGTCTCACTGGAGATGTGGGAAGGGGTGACTCAAGAATCTCTATTATAACGATGATTCCAACATTGCTCGCCAATTTGAACACTTATCTAGAAGGTGGGAAGCACCTTTGCTTGTTTTTGCTGTCCAGTTCCAGGTCAGGACACCTGCCGAGGCTGGAGCTCGCATTATTTGTGTCATCTAAATGATGCTGCAGATGGCCCCTTCCATGTTTACCTCCAAATCTGAGTTTAAATAAGTTAGAATCATCTATCTCAAAGTACACCCCACACACCCCCAATTTAAACCCTTTGTTTTAAAGACGGAAAACAGGCCCAAGATTATAGAGGGTCAGGACTGGAATCCAGGACTGGAGTCTGTAAGGCCTCTAATTTCCCCAGGCCCCCTCCAGGGAATTGTGGGCACAGGGAGTGGAGGGAGCCCGCTCAGAAAGGCCCCTGTACGACGGCCCGCAGGGTGGATGGCGAGGCTGGTGAGCATGACGGAGCTGGAGGACCGCCTGCAGTGCCCCATCTGCCTCGAGGTCTTCAAGGAGCCCCTAATGCTGCAGTGCGGCCACTCCTACTGCAAAGGCTGCCTGCTGTCCCTGTTCTGCCACCTGGACTCCGAGCTGCGTTGCCCTGTGTGCCGGCAGGAGGTGGACGGCAGCCGCTCCCCGCCTAACGTCTCCCTGGCGCGGGTGATCGAAGCCCTGGGACTCCCGCGGGACCCGGAGCCCAAGGTCTGCGCGCACCACCGGAACCCGCTCAGCCTCTTCTGCGAGAAGGACCAGGAGCTCATCTGCGGCCTCTGCGGCCTGCTGGGCTCCCACCAGCACCACCAGGTCACGCCGGTCTCCACCGTCTACAGCCGCATGAAGGTGGGCCCCGAGGCTGCTGGGGGGCGGCAGCCAGGTCACCCGGGGGGCCCACAGAACCCAGCCTCTGCGCTCTCTGGCGCCATCGCCCGGCGCAGAAGGGTCCTGGGACAGCGAGTTCTCTCCAGCCCTGTCCTGGAGCAGAACTCAAGGCATTCATTCCGTCCCTCACGTTCTGAGCAGCTGCTGGGGATTAAAGTGGTTCTAAAGCTGGAGAGCCCCTGCGTCACGTGCCAGCCCGTCTCGGCTTTGTTGGTCTTTGTAGCTCTGGTTGGTTTCTTGAACGCTCCTGGGACTGCACTCTCAGGCACATGAGGACAGGGACTCTGTTTTGTTCCCTGGGGTATTTTTGTGCCTGGAGCCGTGCCTGGCTTAGTAAACGTTCAAAATGTATTTGTGGAATCAATGGATTCCTGCCCTCCTGACCTTTGCCTCAGGTCTAGCAGATCGTTATTTAACATAATAATAATAATAGCAACAACAACAATAGTGATACCATCTTAGGTTAATATGTTGATCTAAGGTTGTGAAGGATTGTTATATTTTGCAAACGAGGAAACAGGCTCAGACAAGGTCACACAGCTTGGCTGGCAGAGCTAGGACTCAAACCAAGGCCAGTTTTCTTCGCACTGCCAACAGATCAAGAAAGGGCAGGAAGGGCACTTGGAAGTGAATTATTATAGGGTTTGTGGCCTGGTATTGGAGGGGAAGTGGGCATACACTCGAGGAATGACAAAAAAAAATAGTGAGGTGGTCAGGAAAAGAAAGAACATGGAGATCTGCAGGCAGGCGGCTAAGTGCTCTGGGCAGCATCTCTTTGCTCCTTCAACCCTGGGAGACAAGTAGGAAACAGGCAGGGCCAGCCAGGTCATCCGCCAGCCCCGCCTCCCCACAGGCATTTACTGGGCATCTCGTCTGTGCTAGGTGATGTGCTAGTGCCCATCATACAGCACGCTGCCCTGCGGGAGTTCACAGTCTGGATGTCTGGTGTGTCAGGGGCTGTCGTCAAAGTTAAATAGTCTCCAGGTGAGACTTCCTGGAACATGGCTCCTGCATGGTCTCAGGTGGGCAGGGACGGCTTCCTGGAGGAATAGACTACAGAACCAAGACTTGAATCACAAGGAGGACGAGATAAGAAAAGAAGGGGAGGAAAAGCATTCCAAGTGTACGAGATAAGAAAAGAAGGGGAGGAAAAGCATTCCAAGAAAGCACTGCCAGAAATGATGAGCACACACACATACACACACAATGACAGCACATGCAAAAGCCCAGGAGGCAAACAGCATGGCACATTTGAGGATTTATAAGTCATTGCATTAAGCCCAAGGGAGAGCGAGATGGGAGCCAGATGGGGCAGGTCATGGAAAGACCTGTGTGACACGTGTTGAGATTTGTAGTTTGTTCAGAGAACCATGGTGGTGTGGTTTGGGCACTGGAAGTTTTTAAGCAGAGTTGTGATGGAGTCCTATCCCTTTGCCAAAGGGGTAAATTGGAGAGCAAGGCTGGGGATAAGAGATTGGGAGTCAGAGTCTGCAGAGTGATAAGGGAAGACACTGATGATGCTCCAAGGAGCACCAGGGTTTAAGGTTTGGGGAGGGAGAGAACCCCGAGGAAGGGGACAGAAAGAATCAACAGAGGAAGCAGGGACACTGGCTGCATGTGGCTTCCTGGAAATCAGAGGAACAGAGCATTTTAACCAGAACAAGATCACTTGTGTGAAATGTCTGCTGAGGATTCAAAAGAGTGTCAGCTTTAACAGTAAGAACTGGTTACCTTGGCAAGAGTAGTTTTGGGGAAGTGTGGAAGGAGGACATCCAATTGTAATATAATGAAATGGAACCCATGTTTTATTAGCAGGTGGCTGCCCGGGAGAGAAGGAAACACTTGGGAGCTTGCTCATCATTTCTGGCAAAGAGTCAGGGCCCAGCTTGGGTCCTGGTTTTGGATGTGGGTTTTTTTTGTAATCCCAAGATTCTTCTGTGTGATGTGACTCAATTATGTTTCTTTATCAGATCCCTGTTATGCTTTCCTGTTTTCTCCTATTGATTGAGATCTTGAGATACTTTATTTTCACAATTGTGTTTCCCCTCACTGTGGCCCAGTTGCTGAGAAAGAACTAGTCCCATATCTCTCTGCCTCATGAGGGTTACCACTGGAATGCCCTTTCTTGGGTTGCTGTGAAATTTTATGCCTCCTTATTCAGAGCAAGGTCTCTGTATCCATTTATTCTTTACCCAGCTCCCTTTCTGAAAGGCTCTTGTGGGTGACTTCTCTGTGGGAACCTTCTAAGCGAGAGTCAGTACACACCATGGGCATAAACCCACAGGGCCCTAGTCAAGTAGTGCAGCCTAGATGGTGGTCTAGGTGGTCCTGCTTGGACTCCTAAGGATAGATCAGATTTGGGGCCAGAGCATCCCAGGAGAAGTGAGTTTATTTCACCCTTGGGAGCCCCTAAATCTAGGCTCAGATCAAACCTGCCAGGGATGGATTCAGATCTTTATAAGGTATTGGGGACTCACCAGGTATAACCTGGGCCACCACATGCACTACTGGCCTCACTTGGGGACAGGCCTTTTGTAATGACTCTTGATCAAATGCCCACTGATTCTGGACCTCCTGGTGACTGGAGAGTTTACCTGGTGGGTACCCTACAGGTAGCATTCCATGCAGGGAGTATTGGCTTGAGACCTGCAATCACCTCTCTTGAATGTTGTGTGGTGACTTCCAGGTGGCTGTAACATGTTTAGCATCTCTCTCCATGTCTTGGAGAGGGATGACTTAGAGTTCCTCTGCTGTCTGGGCAGTTCCTGCCATCTGTGTGGAACATTCTTGAATAATCGTAATTATTTTGAGGTCAAGGGCACCTGGGTAGCTCTGGTGCCTAAATGGTTGCACTGGGAGTGCTAGTGGCCATTGGGATGCTCCCTAGAAGTGTGAGGCCCAGGGCTGGCCCCAAGGAGCTAAGAGCCTAAAGGGGTCAGCCACTCACGGGGGCCATGGCACATTGCCTCCAGGAGGAGCTTGCAACCCTCATCTCTGACCTGAAGCAGGAGCAGAAGAAGGTGGATGAGCATATCGGCAAGCTGGTGAACAATAGGACCCGGATTGTTGTGAGTGCCCTTTCCCTCTGCCCCTACGCTGGGACCAGCCACCTTCCCTCTCCTACAGAGCCCAGTTCTCATTTGTCCTTTACAGGAATCCATGCCTTCCATATAAAGCCAGCATTCAAAGCATGCCAGGGCAGGGTGGGGAAGGTGCAAATCTCAGGGGACTTCAACCCAGTTGTCAGGACTGCCTCTAAGTTGGCTTGTATTCCTGGAGTCCTTGGGACTGAGATAAGCCAGAAGCTAAGTCCCAGAGGTAAACACCCAAAGTGTGGGCATGACGCCCCAGCCCCTGCCTCTCGTGTCTGCTTGACCTTGACAGTCTGTGTGGTGCCTTCTCAGTACCTTGCAGCTCAGGCATGGAAAGGCCTGAAGCTCCCCTTGGCTGTCTGACTTTCCTCAGTGAGAGGCACACTGGGGCTGGGAGGTGCGGAGCCCAGGCCCTGCAGGTGATTGTGAAACAGCAGTGGTATCCCCGGAATATCCCTCACTTTTGAGAAGGAGGCAGCATCACCCCGATCAATGGAGATAAACTCGAGGTCACACGGGAAGCCTGGCTATCTCACTCCAAATCCTGCTCTCCTGGGGCTTTTCAGACTTTTTTTCAGTTTTAAAACCCTGTGATAAAGCAAAATCTTACTTGCACACATAATAGTTAAGATGGCGAAAGCAGAGCCACTGCTTTGAAATGGGAACTGGGGACCCTGCCTCTGCCCTGCAACTGTTGCCCACTCCCATGGTCCCCATGGGGCCTCCAGGCACAGTGTGAAGGGGTGGGCAGGATTCAGTCCTGGGACTTGGGTACCAGCCATGACAGGCCCTCCCTGTTCTAGAATGAATCCGATGTCTTCAGCTGGGTGATCCGCCGTGAGTTCCAAGAGTTGCACCACCTAGTGGACGAGGAGAAGGCCCGCTGCCTGGAAGGGGTGGAAGGTCACACCCGTGGCCTCGTGGCCTCCCTGGACATGCAGCTGGAGCAGGCTCACAGCACACGGGAGCGGCTGGTCCAAGCCAAGTGTGTGCTGGAGCAGTTTGGTAATGAGAATCACCATGAGTTCATCCGGGTGAGTGGCTAAAGCCCCCAGGGCTTCAAGAGCCTCCCCTTCCTAAGTAAGGGCTTTTGCATAGCCTCTGCCATGCCCTAACCTACCTCTCTCTTGTCTTCCAGAAGTACCACTCCATGGCCTCCAGGTAATAACTTTGGGAGGATGCTCTCAGCATGGGTCTGGTGGCTGCGGGCACAGGCATCTCTTCTCTATGAGTTCCTCCCCTCAGTGTCACCAGTGCCTCAGGAGCAGCTGGCAACATCTGGCTCTATACTGGGGCCAGGGAAAACAGAGATGAAGTCAGGTCCCTGCCTTCAGGGGTTTTGCAGACTGGTGGGAGGTGGCCAGTGAACTGTGGTTACGTCGTGGTGGGTACCTAGAACAATAGAAGCGACAGAAATACACAGAGGAGGAGGTGACTGTGGAGGGAGATTGGCAAAGACAGTGTATGGGTGGGGTAGCTGACAAGGGAGAGGACAGGAGTTTGCCATGCAAGCCAAGCCATACTACTTGAAGGGGCAAAGTAGTATGTGGACTTGGGAGTATTATGAGAAGTTCAGTATTGCTGGACTGTGAATTATGCACAGATTGACACGGGAAATAAGGTGGGAGAATGGTCAGAATGAGGGGCTTGACATTTGCGCTCTGGCTTGTGGAAAGGGATTGGATCCATGTCTAGTCCCAACAAGTGAATAGTCCATGCAGTTTCTGAGCCTTTCTCGTACCCCATTTATGAGTCTCCTTGTTTTCTCAAATTTTCTTTTTTTCCCAACATTTATTGATTGATTGATTTTTAGAGAGAGAGAATAAGTGGGGTGGGAGAGAGGAACATCGGTTTGTTGTTCTACTTATTTATGCATTCATTGGTTGATTCTTGGTGTGCCCTGACCAGGGATTGAACCTGTAACCTTGGCATATTGGGACGATGTTCAACCAACTGAGCTTCCTGGCCAGGACCTCAGATTTTCTTTAGTTTCCGGGACAATTTGATTGGGAGCATTGGTTTAAATGAATGGACAAAGAATCTGATTGGCTCTGTATCTGGGTCATCCATTACAGAGAAGTGGTCCTGAAATGTTAGGATGCACCAGAATCGCCTGGAGGGCTCATTAACACACCATCACTGGGCCCCAGTATTCAGTTTCTGATTCAGCAGGTCTGGGGTGCTACCCAAGAAAATTTGCATTTCTAACAAGCTTCCAGGTGATGCTACTGGTCTAGGACCTGCAGTTTGAGGACCACTGATGTAGAGTATTTCCCCTTCCAGGAAGGAGGCGGGTCCTCGGAGAAGGAGGTGGAGGGGAGGAAATGATGGGCATCCTGAGTGCACAGCCTGCTGAACTGTAATGGACTTGCCTATGGGTAGGTGCATGGTACGCAGCTCTGCCAACACTGCACCCTGTTGCCTCCAGGGCAGAGCTCCAGCCGGCCCGACCTTTGGAAAGCACGTTCAACCCCATCTCCTTCAAACCAGGCCTCCACCAGGCTGACATCAAGCTGACTGTGTGGAAAAGGCTCTTCCGCAAGGTTCTGCCAGGTGCGGCCCCATCCCATCCTCATTTCTGAGGGCTGCTGGTATAAAGTACAGAGAGCTGGGAGGCCTGCATGGGCTAGTGGGGAGAGAACGGGAATGGGGTTCCACCAAACAGTTTGGGTCAAACTCAGCTCCATCTCCTACTAACTGGGCAAGTTCTATAATTTCTGAGTCTCTGTTTCCTCACCTGTAAAGGGCTATTAACCCCCACCTTGCTAGGCTGATATTTATAAATGTGTGTGCGTGTGTGTATGTGTGTATGGGTGTGTATGGGTGTGTATATGTGTGTGCGTGTGTGTATGTGTGTGTATGTGTGTATGTGTGTGTGTAGTTTAGTGCTTAATAAATGTAGCTGTTACTTTGTCAAAAAATACTCAGACATTTCATTAACATTTTCATTACTGGCACATAAAGGCGATCAATCAATAGACTGATTTCATCCAACAAAGACATACAGGGTTTATATAATAGAAAAGGGGGGGAGAGAAAAAAAACCATGTTCTTTGAACTCTGAATGTTGTTTGCACATTTTTGTTGTAAACTGATTAGCTGGCAGCTAGCAAAGAGGTCAGTTGCGAGTTTGTCCTTGAATAGGCTGCTTAGGGTATCAAAGAAACCAAGTGCAGTTGTTATGGATTCTCCAGAAAACCTGGGGAGTTTAGCTGTGGACCACACATGACAGGCTGTCTTCCAGGTCCTTCCATCAGCGCCTCCACCTGAAGCAGGCCTGTACCATGTCCCTTACAAGAAGGCCTTGGCTCACAGCTGTTTATTTTTTCTACCCTGCAGGCATCATTCATTCATTCATTCAGCCAACATTCTAAGGGTGCCTATTCTGTGCCTGGTCCCTTCTAGGCCAGTGCAGTTCCTCTTCTGAGGAGCTAGGGCCTCCAATCAACCTTCCTTGGGGCAGGGTCTACTGCCTTTTGAAAAATGCCTTCTCTGATCTTTCCTAGCCCCGGAGTCTCTCAAGCTGGATCCCACCACAGCCCACCCACTCCTGGAACTCTCCAAGGGCAACACAGTGGTGCAGTGTGGGCTCCTGGCCCAGCGGTGCGCCAGCCAGCCTGAGCGCTTTGACTACAGCACTTGTGTCCTGGCCAGCAGGGGCTTCTCCTGTGGCCGCCACTACTGGGAGGTGGTGGTGGGCATCAAGAGTGACTGGCGCCTGGGAGTCATCAAGGGCACAGCCAGTCGCAAGGGCAAGCTGAGCAAGTCCCCAGAGCATGGCATGTGGCTCATTGGCTTGAAGGAGGGCCGGGTGTATGAGGCTTTTGGCTGCCCGAGGGTGCCCCTGCCCGTGGCCGGACACCCCCACCGCATTGGCGTCTATTTGCATTATGAGCAGGGAGAGCTCACCTTCTTCGATGCTGACCGCCCAGATGACCTGCGACCACTCTACACATTCCAGGCTGACTTCCAGGGCAAGCTCTACCCCATCCTGGACACATGCTGGCATGAAAGGGGCAGCAATTCACTGCCCATGGTGCTGCCCCCGCCCAGCGGGCCCAGTCATCTCAGCTCTCCACAGCCCACCAAGCTGTAGGGGTGCTCATGGGGCTGCCTGCTCACAGGCCCTTCCCATCTGGGCATGGGGACTCCAGGGATTCTGTTGGGTCCAGCAAACAGAGATTACATCTTTACTGTTTGGAAGGTCTTCATGCCTCTGTGACCCTGGAAACATTTAGTGATATGGAGAAAAGGACCACAGTTCCCCATCAGCGAACAGCATGTTTATTTACCTATTGTTAGATTATTAACCTGCTTCTTAACCAGCAGAACTGGGCCTTGGGCTTCCCTTGGTCCCTCCTACCATGCTTGTTGCTTACTCCTCCAACTGAGGGTGGAAACATTCCCATACATAATTTTTCATTATCATTGTGAACTTAAAATAACTTCAAAGACAAGAAATTTTACATTATTTATTTCTTTTTATTTAAAAAATTATTTTTTATTTTTAATGTTGACAAAATTGCAGGTATTCCCCCTTTCCCTGCCCTTTGCTCACCTCTACCCACTTCTGCCTTCCCATCCATATTTCTCTTTAAATGATTTGCAAATATTAGTTACTGTACAGAATTGCTTTATTCTTGGGTCTCCAACCTCTAGTGGGGCCAGAGCTTGCTTCTACCCACTGCCCATTGTTCTGTGGTTAGAGTCACATCAACTATTCCATCACTGCTCTGTCCTTAAAGACTCTCTTGACTTCCCTCTCTGTGAGATGAGATGGAAATGACACTACTTTAAAGCAGAAGCAAGTTGGAACCAGTCAGGGGTTCAGCCCATCCCTGAAAGCTGCCATGCACATGGAGGGAGGCCAGAGCCCATGAATGTTCATGGTGAGCCTGCTCCTGGCCACAACTGATGGTGTCTCTCCCAAGAATCTGAACACTGGGAGAGAGAACATCGTTGAGGACCCAGTCACCTGAGACCTGGTGCTTTAGGCTCTAAAAGTTTAGAGAGCTCCCCAGACTTGAGGTCTGTGAAGCCACCTGAGAGCCTTCCATGGGGAAGAGCTCCATTATGGTGCCATGGCAAGTATCCACATAGGCCACACAGGCAAAGGCTTGACCGACAGCCTGAGTGATCCTCCAGGAACAGAGAGGATGGGAGGCTTGTGAGGTGCTACCTCAAGGCCATGTCCACCCACCTCCTTATCTCACAGGAGACTATCAGAAGATATCACCTCCTAGGCTCTGCTGAAGAATGAGGCTTTTTGCTCCATCTCCCTCCAAGTAGAGTTGCAGACTACAAAACAGCTTAGCGGAGTGTAGAACTGGCTCCTCAGCAACAGCATATCCCACAACTGGTGTTGCAGTCATCAACCCTTTGGTTTCCACGGCATCCTTTTTTGTGTGTACAACAAGGACCACCTGGAGCTGGCACTTTTGGCTAATTTTCCTTCTGCTTTCGATGTAAGTAATAAACTGTCTGAATCAAATGGTGTTTGTATCTTACTGGCTGAATCTGCCAGGCGCTGGCCCTGGGTGCTGTGTGCTTGAAACCTTTCAGACCTTGTTTTTGGATATGCAGCAGTTCCTTCAGTCCTAGGACCGGGCTGGAGTGTCACCCCTCCAAAGCCACTCTCCACTCTTCTTCATCCTGCTCTGTGTCCTGGGAGGCTGGCCCTGATGGAACACAAAACTCTTTGGCTTCTGCTGGGCTCAGCTGATGGGAAGGACTGGCAGGAGATCCAAGGGCAGGAGAGGGGGTTTGAGGTACGTATTTATTTTCCTGGTTTCCTGCCTGCTGGGCTATGGGTTAGCAGCTTCCCTCTACTTAAGAGTCCTGGCAGGTGGCTCCCTCCTTCTGTTACTCTTTCCTTGTTCCTCAGGCCTGGTGGTGAATAGTGCTGCTGCTAGCCCTGAGTACTGCACCATCCCCTGTAAGTTCTCTTAACTCTAACCAGTCCCTTCTTTAAAATGTCCTCAACTACTCTTTTGTGTGCATCTTCCTGCCTTCAGACAGACACCTATTTAATAAATTCTGTTTGGCTAGCCAGAGTTAGTGTTTGCAATCAAAAGATCTTTTTTTTTAAAATATCTTTATTGATTTCAGAGAGGAAGGGAGAGGGAGAGAGTGATAGAACATCCATGATGAGAGAGAATCACCGGTCAGCTGCCTCCTGCACACCCCACAATGGGCATCGAGCCCACAACCCAGGCATGTGCCCTTGACCGGAATCGAACCCGGGACGCATTGTGGTCTGCAGGCTGACGCTCTATCCACTGAGCCAAACCGGCTAGGCCAGGGCAAGATCTTTTTTTTTTAATTAAACATTTTTTAAAATCAAAGACATTCTCTTATATAACCACAATGCAAATGTGTCAAAATCAGGAAATTAACATTGATAAAACACTGTTATCCAGCCTACAGACATTATTCAGATGTCACCCATTGTCCTCCTTGTCCTCTGTTGTAAGACTATTTCAGGTCCAGGATCCAATCCAAGATCACTAGTTACATTTCAGTTGTCATGTCTCTTTAGCTTTCCTTCATCTGGGTCAGTCTTAGTCTTTCTTTGTCCTCTCAACTTTGCCATTTTGAAGAGATGGGACCAATTATTTTGTAGAATGTCCCTCGATTTGGGTGTGTTTAATACCTCATTTGATTCTGGTTATGCATAGATGGCAGGAATACTGCGAAAGTGATGCTACCAACTGGTCGGAGATTGTGACTTGCTCCCATATTGGCAATGTTACTTTTTTCCCTAAAATATCTTATTGATTTCAGAGAGGAAGGGAGAGGGAGAGAGAGATAGAAACATTAATAATGAGGGAGAATCATTGATCGGCTGCCTCCTGTACGCCCTCTACTGGGGATTGAGCCCACAACCTGGGCATGTGCCCTTGACTGGAATTGAACCCAGGACCCTTTAGTCCGCAGGCCAGTGCTCTATCCATTGAGCCAAACTGGCTAGGGCTGGCAATGTTAATTTTGATCACCAAGTCCTGGACATGTCCTCCAACTTTTTCTACTGTAAGTTACTTTCCCCACTTTGTTTTAAATAAAGTAACCTGTTTCTTATAGTAATTGATGGCTCTTGCCTGAATCAAATTACTGCTATGATTGCCATATAGTGATTTTAAAACAATCATTCCTTCTGCATTTATTACTTAACATTTTATTGTAAGGGCCTTTCCTTCTACTTTTATTTATTTCTGTCAATATGAATCTATGGATTCTGATTTTATTAATGAATTATAATCCATTACTATCATAATTTATTTTTATGCTCAGATTGTACCAGATTTGGTCAGTGGGAGCTCCTTCAAGCTGGCTTCTGTGCCTGCCATTCTTTGGGCACATTCTTACTTCTGGCACAAGATGGTCCAGGTTACTCTCCCAGGCCCAGCCCTGCACTCAGCCATGTTGCTAAGGACCCCTGATTCTTTTTAGTGGGAAGTGATATTAGAACCCAAGATCTGGAATCTAGGTGTGGTCATTGCCACTAAAGTGTTATTGAGAATATCCTTCCTGTGGACAGACTAGAGAAAATTTTGTATAATTCTTGCCTTTCACCATTTTATATATGTAGCTCCTTTCTCTCACTGCAAGAAGCCTGGCTCCCACCCTAGCTGGTTTGTCTCAGTGGATAGAGCATTGGCCTGCGGACCGAAGGGTCCTGGGTTCGATTCCAGTCAAGGGCATGTACCTTGGTTGTGGTGTGTGCAGGAGGTTGGGGTGTGCAGGAGGCAGCTGATTGATGTTTCTCTCTCATCGATGTTTTGAACTCTCTTCCTCTCCCCTCCTCTCTGTAAAAAATCAATAAAATATATTTTTTAAAAAGCCTGGCTCTCAACAAAATATAGTTACTTCTTTGCTCAATTCTACAATACACATACACTTGTTTCAGAATTACTATCATTTTACTTTTTACCCAATCCCAGAGGTTTCCCCACTTTGCTTTCTCCTGCCTCCCTAATCTATCATCAATGGATTTCATGTAAACCACTTATATTTCCTCTTATGATTATAATGTATAAAATAAACTGCAAAACTGCCATTCTCTGGAGCATATTCTCAATCCACTGAGACTACTTCTGGGCAATTGTCATCAGTTTGGCTCAAATAAACTCACAAAAATTCTCTACAGGCTTGAATGTTTTTTACGTTGTCAGTATATAATGTTAATATATAAAGGGCACTAAGAGAAAGATGGCATAAGAGTGAGCTGACTTCCAGGGCAACACATTAATATCCTCTATAATAATAAAAGCGTGATATGCTAATTAGACTGGACGACCTTCCCCAAGAAGCTGGGGCGGCGGAGGCAGAGGTGGCCCCGCAGCAGGCCCCAGCCCTAGCACAAAACCTGCATCAGGCCTCTAGTGTTATGATAACAGAAGTACAAATGACCAATAAGTATGAAGACATTCAACCTTAATAACAGCAGTAAAATCCCACTGTTTGCTATTAGATGGGCAAAAATGGAAAGAAAAAAAAGTGAAACCCTAACAAGAAGTGGAGAAATGCGCTCCCAGGGCCCGCCTCCCTACTCTAACATACGGACATCCGCCTTGGGAGACTCCCACGGCACTGGGGCTTCCGGTGCCCCGCCTCTGCGCCCTTTAACCCCGGAAGTTGGGGCGGCCGCGACGTTGCGACAGAACCGTAAAGGCGCGCGGCAGTGGTGCATGGCGCTGTACGCGGCGGCGGCGGCCGTGCTGGCTGGTGTGGAGAGCCGCCAGGGCTCCATCAAAGGACTGGTGTACGCTAG
>NW_005369443.1:228248-229115 GCF_000412655.1 Myotis brandtii | reverse complement strand
CGGGAAGGGAGTCCCTCCGAACCCGGTCCGAGCTCCCTCCGGGCCGCCGTGTGGCGGTAGCGCCTCTGAGATCAGGACGCGCCTCTGAGTTGGGAATTGAGGTGAGATGAAAACGCTTTAACTTCAAGCCTGTGCGAAAGAGTAAACAAGAGCAAAAGTACGAAGTAGCAATGGCAGGGGCGGTTTAGGTAAAGCAAAGGGTGATGTTGACGCGGAGGAGGGCTGTGGTCTTGAGCTCTGCTGGTGAGCGGAAGGCTTCAGGACCGGGGAAGCTAGACTTCAGGTTCAGATCCTCCATCTGCCATTAATTTCTGTGTGATCCGCACAAGGCACCTCACTTTCACCTGTTACTGCCTCGACGGGTGGTCTGTTTAGCCTTTCCAGTTCCAACGCTATGGAGCGGGAAGGCAGGAATGCTGAGGGTTTTGTTTTTACCTCTTGGTCTCTCCATCTCCAGGTGCTGGTGTATGAGCTGTTGCTGGGAAGAGGCTTTAGAGGGGGCGGGGGCAGATGGAAGCCTCTGCTGAACCGACACCAGGCCAGGCTGAAGGCCGAGTTGGCCCGGCTGAAGGTCCATCGAGGTGTGAGCCGGAATGAGGACTTGTTGGAAGTGGGATGTGGGCCTGGCGCAGGTGAGCTGAGTTGTGGGGGTGGGGGCAGCCATCAGGCCCTCAAATGGCATGTTCCTGCCCACTGATGGCTGGTTGCTTCCTAGCCTCCCAGGTGCCTCGATTTGTGCGGGTGAACACGCTCAAGACCTGCTCTGATGATGCAATCGATTATTTCAAGAGACAAGGTTTCTCCTACCAGGGCCGGGCTTCCAGGTGAGCAGAGAACCCTGACTAGCTGCCCTGATCGGGATGTGGT
>NW_005369443.1:223258-228223 GCF_000412655.1 Myotis brandtii | reverse complement strand
TGACGGCACTCGGGTTTTTTCCTATTTTTACAGCAGTTTCTCCATCTCCTTCCAAGGGCTGTTTTCCTCCATTCCTTAAACATTCCTTCTCTCTTGTATTCATCCTCCGGAAATTCTGTTTCTTTGTTATGGGGTGAGGCCCAGAAATCAGGATTTTAAAAAGATTCCCAGGTGATTCTAATGTGCAGCCAAGGTTGAGAACCACTGTTCTAATGCCGTGGTCGGCAAACTGCGGCTCGTGAGCCACATGCGGCTCTTTGGCCCCTTGAGTGTGGCTCTCCCTAAGCCTTAGGAGTACCCTAATTAATATCAGTGTATCTACCTATATAGTTTAAGTTTAAAAAATTTGGCTCTCAAAAGAAATTTCAGTCGTTGTACTGTTGATATTTGGCTCTGTTGACTAATGAGTTTGCCGACCACTGTTCTAATGTATCCATCCCTCAATTTCTTCTCTAGCTCTAATTCCTAATTCTTACCTGATGATTCTTGCCCCCCAGTCTAGACTTCTCTCTTGTATTCATACCTCAGGTTCATATCAGTGCTTTACAGTCTCAGCATATGTCAGACTGAATTCATCCATCCTCTGAATTTTGCACCTTTTTTTGTTGTTGTTCAGTAACATTTATTCAAAATTCAAGATTTAAAAGTAATTCTTCCAAAAAATATGCTTAAACAAGTTATTGGATTATTTTGCAGTATTTCTTTTTTAAATTGAGGTATAATTGACCTATAACATTATGTTAGTTTCAGGGGTACAGTGAAATGTATATATTTGATATTTGTATATATTGCAAAATGATCACAGTAAGTCTAGTTAACATCTACCACCATACAGTTACAAAATTTTTTTTTTCTTGTGATACAAACTTTTAAGATTTATTCTCTTAACAACTTTCGAATATGCAGTACAGCATTAACTATTCACCATACTGCACATTACATTCTCATGATTTATTTAATAATTGGAAATTTGTACCTTTTGACTCCCTTCACCCATTTTGTCCCCCAACCCCCAGATATGTTCTCTGTATCTATGAGTTCTGGGGGGTTTTTTGTTTTAGGATTCCACATATAAATGAGGTCATATGGTATTTGTCTTTCTCTATCTGACTTTGCCATTAAGGTCCATCCAACTTACACTAAAAAAAAAAGAAAAGAAGGAAAATGGCAAGGTATTTCTTATGACTGAATAATATTTCACTGTGTGTATGTCACATTTTAATTCATCCATTGATGGACACTTAGGCTGCTTCTATGTCTTGGCCATTGTAAATAATGCTGCAGTGAACATGGGGGTGCATATATCTTTCAAATTAGTGCTTTCCTTGAGGTAAATACTCAAAAGTGAAATTGCTGGATCATATGGTAATTTTGTTTTTAAATTGTTGAGGAACCTCTATATTGTTTCCCATTTGGAATTTACATTCCCACCAACAGTGCACAAGCGTTCTTTTTTCTCCACATCCTTGCCAATACTTATTTCTTGTGTGTTTTATAACTCATTCTAGCAGATATGAGGTGATATCTCATTTGATTTGGGTTTCCCTGATGATTAATGATATTGAATCTTTTTTTCATGTATCTGTTGGCCATCTTTGGGAAAATGTCTATTATCCTTTGCCCATTTTTTAATTGGATTGTTTGTTGTTGTTGTTAGCTATTGAGTTCTTTATATATTTTGGATTTGGATTTGGATCCCTTATCAAATATATGATTTGGATATACTATTTTCTATCATTCAATAAGTTGTACCTTCATTTTGTTGATAGTTTCCTTTGTTGTACAGAAGCTTTTTAGTTTGATGTGGTCCTACTTGTTTGTTTTTGGTGTCAAATCCAAAATATCATTACCAAGATCCATGTCAAGGAGCTTACCACCTATGTTTTATTCTAGGAGTTTTATGATTTTTGGTCTTACATTCAAGTCTTTACTCCATTTTGAGTTGATTTTTGTATGTGGTAAAAGGGAATGGTCCAGTTTCATTCATTCTTTTGCATGTGACTGTCCAGTTTTCCCAACACCATTTATTGAAAAGACTGTCCTTTCCCCATTGTATATTCTTGGCACCTTTGTCATAAATTGATCACATATGTGTGGGTTTATTTCTGGGCCCTCTGTACTGTTTCATTGATCCATGTGTCTGTTTTTATGCCAATACCATACTGTTTTATTATAGTCTTGTAATATTGTGTGAAATTAGGGAGCGTGCTGCCTCCAGCTTTGTTGTTTTTTCTGAAGATTACTTTGGCTATTTGGGTCTTTTGTGGTTCCATACAAACTTTAGGATTATTTGTTTTATTTCTTTGAAAAATGCCACTGGAATTTTGATGGGGATTGCATCGAATGTGTAGATTGCTGTGGGTAATATGGACATCATAACAATACTAGAGGCCCAGTGAACGAAATTCGTGCACAGGGGATGGGGGGCGGGTTTCTCTCCTCAACCCGGCCTGCACCCTCTCCAATCCGGGATGCCTCGGGGGATATCCAACTGCCTGCGGGATCGGGCCTAAACCGGCAGTTGGACATCCTCTTGCAATCCAGGACCGCTGATTCCTAACTGCTTACCTACCTGCCTGATGCCCCTAACTGTTCCCTGCCTGCCTGGTCGCCCCTAACTGCCCTCCCCTGCCGGCCTGATCCCCCTAACTGCTCTCCCTTGCCAGCCTGATTACCCCTAACTGCCCCTGTCTCAGCCCCGCCACCATGGCTTTGTCCGGAAGGACATCCAGAAGAACATCCGGAAGATGTCTGGTCTAATTAGCATATTACCCTTTTATTAGTATAGATTCTTCCAACCCATGAGCATGGAATATCTTTCATTAATATCTTATATAGTTTTCAGTGTGCAGGTCTTTTTCCTCCTTGGTTAAATTTATTCTGAGGTATTTTATTCTTTTTGATGCAATTATAAATGGGCTTCTTTTAAAATTTCTGATAGTTCATAATTAGTGTATTGAAATGCACCATATTTTTGCATATTGATATTGCATCCTGCAACTTTACTGATCTTGTTTACTAATTCTAAGAGGTTTTTGGTGGAGTCTTTAGGGTTTTCTATATATATGTCATTTGCAAATAATGACAATTTTACGTCTTCCTTTCCAATTTAGATGCCTTTATTTTCTTGCCTAATTGCTCTGGCTAGGACTTCCAATACTGTTGATTAAAAGTAGCCTTGTCTTGTTCCTGATCTTAGAGGAAAAGCTTTCAGCTTTTCACCATTGATATGATATTAGCTGTGGGCTTGTCCTATATGGCCTTTATTATGTTGAAGTACATTTCTTCTATACCAACTTTATTTAGAGTTTTTGTGATAAACCCTTCATTTTTTTAAAAATGTATTTGTATTGATTTCAGAGAGGAAGGGAGAGGGAGAGATAGAAACACCAATGACAAGAGAATCATTGATTGGCTGCCTCCTGCATGGCCCCCACAGGGTATCAAGCCCGCAACCCGGGCATGTGCCCTTGACCGGAATTGAACCCAGGACCCTTCAGTTCGCAGGCCAATGCTCTATCCACTGAGCCAGACTGGCTAGGGCAAGCCTTCATTTTCTTAATGTGCTGTATCACATTGATTAATTTGAACCATCCTTGTATCCCTGAACTTTGCACCTTCTGCATTCCCTATTTTAACCTAGCAGGTATAATTATGCACTCATTTGATCAAACCAGACACTGAGTCATCCTAGATGCTTTCTTCCTCTCCCTCCAGTCACTCACTACTCTGCCTTCAGCATTTTTCTCAAATCTACACCTTTCTTTTTGTTCTTCTGGACATTACCTAGGTTTAGGCACTCATCCTAATTTGGCTGCCGAAAGATCTGAAACCATATCCGATGTGTTACTTCCCTGCTGAAAACCCTCTCTTGACTCGCCATTGTACTGTCCCCCCTGCTTCCTCTCCAGGCCCATCTGCCATGCCACTCTGTGCACCTGCTGTTCCCACAATGATTGCCACTCTCTGCTCTGATGCTTTCCCACCTCTCCCCTGTCCTTTGACAGCTCTGGAAAGCGCCTTTGCCCCTCCCCCACATCTGTTTTAGGTGTTCCCCCTTCTGCCTGGAGCATGTTGCTTAGAAACCAGGGAGGTAGAGTAGAGAATGGCTGTGTGTGGGTTTGAATTCCAGCTCTGCTGCTTGATAGCTTTCTGAACTGGGACACTATTCTCTAGGCCTGTTTCTATGTGGGTCAGGGTGGAGTGGACAGTGCTCCTTTACAGAGTTTAGTGAATGTAGTTTTCATCTTAGCTTCTCACATTACTAACTCATCCATCAGGAGTCAGCTCAATACTTATCTGCCCTACACCTACCCTTCCCTGTCCAATTCCCCCCAAAATAACTTCTCCTTAAGGTTGTTTTAGCAGTAACGGCTAACATTTATTGAGTGTCTAATTTGTGCCATCTATTTTTCTAAGTACTAGGTGTACCTGTTAATAATAGCGGATTTTGTAATCAAAGGAAACACATTAATTTCAAGAGAAACATCAAAAGTTCTTTATTTAAAGTAATGTCCATCGCTAGCTACACATTTCCCCTTTTTTCAGGTAATTTGTGGATACCGTCCCAATAGCACTTTTCTTGTTTTGAGGCAGACCATTCCGAGACCCAATTTTCCACTTCTTCGTATGTTTTGAAGTGCTGCTCAGAAAGTGCATGTGCCATCGATCGGAACAAGTGGCAATCTGAAGGAGCAAGGCCTGGTGAATACAGTGGGTGGGTTAATACTTCCCAGGCAAGATCTTTTAATGTTTTTAGCTGGTTTTGAAGTGTGTGATGGTGCGTCATTATGAAGCAAAATTACCCTGCCGTGTCTTCTGGCCCATTCTAGTTGTTTCTTGATCAAAGCATGGTTCAGATGGATTATTTGTTGTCAGTAGTGATCAGTATTCACGGTTTCACCTGGTTTTAGAAGCTCATAATACACCACACCTTCCTGATCCCACCAAACACAGCATTGTCTT
>NW_005369443.1:199935-222891 GCF_000412655.1 Myotis brandtii | reverse complement strand
TCTCAAAATAAATCCACTTTTCATTGCCAGTCACAATTTGATGCAAAAAAGACTTTCTTTCGTGCCGTTGAAGCAACACTTTACTGATGACTTTTCGGTTTTCCATTTGTCTTTTGTTCAGTTGATGTGGCACCCATTTTCCTTCCTTTAAAATCTTTCTCATTGCTTGTAAACAATCAGAAATTGTTTGCTAAGCAACATTTAATCTTTCTGCAATTTGTTTTTGAGTTTGACATGCATCTTCATCCAATAATGCTTGTAATTGTTGGTCTTCAAACTTTTTCCGTTGACCTGGACGTTCTTTGTCTTTCACATCGAAATCATCACTTTTAAAGCGTTTAAACCAGCGTTCACAAGTATCTTGAGATGGAGCATGTTCACCATAAGCTTCCCGAAGTATATGAAACTTTCAGCAGCACTTTTCTTCAAAATAAAGTAATGGATTAAAACTTCCCGCAAATGCTTTTTTTTGGCATGAAATTCGACACTTTTAAGTGTAAAAATATCTATGATGTTAACACCTTCAGCAAATTTGACATATGAAGGTTTGAAGCTTGTTGTCAATACAACAAAATAGCATACATATCAAATCGCATATATATCAACATATGTGTAACTCCATCTATTGAAAAAAAATCTGCATTATTAACTAGTACACCTAGTATTTCGCATGCATTAACTTATTTAATTTTCACAGCTACTATTTTATAAAAGTGCAAACAGCCTGAGATAAGGGCACTTGCTCCTGCTTCCACTGCTGGTAAATGGCTGAGGTGGGATCCTGAAACTAGAGTCTGGTCTGAGAACCCAGACTCTGTCTTATTATCCTGTTTAGTTCAGCCTTAAACATTTATTGCATGAATGAAGTTAACATGTTAGGTAACATGTAAAATGCCCATCCTGGTACCTTGCATGGGACAATTAAAAAAATGTTGAATGAATGGTTCTTGTTCCCTGACAGCCTTGAGGACCTAAGGGCCCTCAAAGGGAAGTGTTTTCTTCTGGATCCCTTGTTGCCAGAGCTGCTTGTGTTTCCTGCCCAAACAGATCTGCATGAACATCCACTGTACCAAGCAGGTCACCTCATCTTACAAGACAAGGTAGGGAAGGTGGGTGGAAAAGGAAAGAATGTGTAGAAGTGACCAGCTTGGAGTCTGTTCACCCAGCAGTTGTGCTTTGCCCTGCCAGGCTAGCTGTCTCCCAGCCATGCTGCTGGCCCCGCCCCCAGGGTCCCATGTCATTGATGCATGTGCTGCCCCGGGCAATAAGACCAGTCACTTGGCTGCTCTTCTGAAGAACCAAGGGTGAGTGCCATGGTCAGACAAAGGGAGGGAATGGGGTCGGATCCTTTAGCTGGTGAGAAATAAGGAACTCGTTTTCCCAATAGGTCTGAAGGCTGAAAGGAAGATTTTCCTTTAAATATTTCCCTCTGGACTTAGAGCAGTTCCTGGTATAGCCCCAAAATAAGCTTCCCAGGGGGTTGCAGGTGTGAGAAGTGAATTCCTTAGTCCTTTCAGGCTGTGTAAATGTTATCTTCTGCATGTCCCAACTTAATGTCCATTAGATGGTGTATAAACTCAGTTAACCTCAACTCTGGCCTTGTCTGTAGGAAGATCTTTGCCTTTGACCTGGATGCCAAGCGGCTGGCATCTATGGCTACTCTGCTGGCCCGGGCTGGAGTCTCGTGCTGCCAGCTAGCCGAAGAGGACTTCCTGGCAGTTTCACCCTCAGACCAGCGTTATCGTCAGGTCCAGTACATTTTGCTGGATCCTTCCTGTAGTGGCTCTGGTGAGATGGGGAGAATTCATAGCCTAGGGACCAACAGATCAAGAGCAGCCTTAGAGTGGAAGTGGTAGCAGTTCATTTAGGTCTTGGCTTTATTTAGTTCTGACTCGAATTGTCTTGTGACCCTCGGCAAATGTTCTCATAAAGTGGGGATTTCAGAATGAAACAAGGCAATTTAATTAAAACACTCTTTTCCCTAGGTATGTTGACTAGACAGCTGGAGGAGCCTGGGACAGGTTTACCTAGCAAGGAACGTTTGCGTGCCCTGGCAGGGTTCCAGCAGCGAGCTCTGTGCCATGCGCTCACTTTCCCCTCCCTGCAGCGCCTGGTCTACTCCACGTGTTCCCTTTGTCAAGAGGAGAATGAAGATGTGGTACAGGAGGCCCTACAGCAGAGCTCGGGAACCTTTAGGTAGTTGGCTTTCCACTAGGGTCTTGGGGAGGGGAGAGGGCTGCTCTCTTTTACCTAGAAGTCTGTGTGCTCTTCTCCACAGGTTAGCTCCTGTCCTACCCTCCTGGCCCCACCGAGGCCTTAACACTTTTCCAGGGGCAGAACACTGTCTCCGGGCCTCCCCTGAGACCACACTCACTGGTGGCTTCTTCATTGCTGTACTTGAACGGGTAGAGGTGCCAAGGTGAGCAGGGGGCCTGCTGGGAAGATGATAGAAGATTGGGACACATCTAACTTATACTTTTCTTCTAGCTCAGTCTCACAGGCCGAAGTATCAGCACCAGAACTTAGGTCCAGCCCTAGCCCAGCTCCGAAGAAAAAGAGGCGGCGGCGAAATGCAGCAGCTGCTCCTAGCATGCTACCTTGCACAAAGCAGGTGCTCAAAACTTTGACTTCTTGGGTGGAGGAAGGGATGACACTGGTTCTCCCTTCGGCTTAGCTTTGGGCCCCCAGCCCCAGGCATCAGTTTAGTTTTTTGAAAGGTTCTGTTCTTTTTGTTGCTATAGGAAGGAAATTGATAGCCCTGTTTCTCCAGCTGGGAAGACAGAGCGGATTGCCTCGTCCTTTTCGTACCTTCCCAGAGCCATGTTCTTGCTGTTGCGAGAAGTGCTACCCACAAAAATAAAAGGCAGGACATGGTCTACGATAGATCACAGTTTTTTTTTATTCTTAATGACATAAGCAAGGAGAAAAATCTCACATTCATACTAAAAATTCCAACTAGACTCACAGGAATTAAGTCTTTATTTGTAATGGAAAGTCCCAGCCTCCCGTTCCTGTCCAGTGCACGTACATGTACACATACACACACACACACTCACACTCAGGCTGTGCCAGGATACCCTCTTCAGGGGGTTCCTGGACCAACTGTCCTGCCTGTGGAACTGAGGTAAACTAGCTTAGAGTACTAAAACTAAGAGGGTCTACCTTACTTAAGGTATAGGTAGAAGCTTGATTTCTAGGCCCGTGCCCCACCACACCCCTCCAATTCTAGTAGGTATTTGAGACTTGAGGTTCAGGCTCCCTCCTCAGCTCCACAGACAGTTAAGTATTAACAGAGCTCTTCTAGGGGGTGGGGAGCAGTCAGTCCCCTGCCACAAAACTTTCAACCTCAGTCACAAAAGGGTGAGGGGGACTAGTTACATCTACATCACATTATTTATAAAAAAAAAAAGAATTACATTTTACATAATGTGTCCAGAAGGAGCTCTAGTCACCCCAGGAAAGCTGCCTGGGATAGCACTAGAGCCTCTTCTTCACACAGGCATAACTTAACTATACAGCTAATTCCTAATCAACAGCATTTATACTTAACCACCTCAATGAACCAAGCTTGAAGGAATTTAAAAGGCAATTTAGCTTAAATACAAAAATAAATTTTTATTTTGTTAAAAAATGTTTAAATATTTTTTCTTTTAATTTAGACACACGCATTCATACTTCTCCCAAAGAGGATGGGCATGGCAGCAAGGCTCTTAGGCCTGGGGTATGTGGCTTTGAAACAAAGAAAAGAAGGGTTGAGGGGAGAGGGGGGTGGCGACTAAGAATTTGAAAGTGTGGCTCATTAATTTAGGTTTTCTAACATATACTAGGGGTGTTCTAGCCTCCTGTGAGGTCAGGTAGGTAGGAGAGAGAAACAGCAGAGGGAAGAGACGAGGTCTTTGCTTCCCCTTGGCCCTATCCTCCTGGGCTGCCAGCCCTTAAAGTCAAAACACCATTTGAAAATTCAGGAGTTGGCACTTGTAGCCGTAAAGTGGTGCTACTTTCCACATTCAATTAGCTAAGTCCCAGAAACTTGAAACAGATAAGTCCGGCACTACCAACATGCCGCCACTCATACAATTCAATTCTTCCTCCAAACTCGATTCAAAGAGAAATAGACATGAGCATCAGACAAAGTAACACAGGACAAGGCTTTAAACATACAGTGCCAGAGAGGCAGACGTGCCCAATGAGGCCAGCAGGGATAGTGTGTGAGGAGGCAGCTGAAAGCAGCGGTGGGCATCCTGTCTGCTCCAAGAGCTTTCCTCCCTGGAGTGAGGGAATCACCCCTGGATCTGCCAGGCTAACAGTCTTGAGCCACCAAGCTTTTAGGGGCCGAACTGCCAGATAGGATTAGGGACAAAACACTGACTCAGACTTGGCAAGAGGAAGTGAAATAGCAGGAGCAGCATCCACTGGGGTCTTCAAGGCAAAGCTTGATTCAAGATCATTTAAAAAGCAATAGATCCTGCAAGGAACCAGTTGAGGGACAAAGCAAGAAATGGGGAAACAGTCCCCTAAAGGGACCAGAGAACCACTTTTTATAGCCAAGCCAAGCAAGGTAAAGCTTTAGGGATAATCCATTTCCCCCAATCCCACTAAATGCATACCAGAGAGAGAGGTGGGCAGGGCTCTACCTACTACCCTCCAGCAAAGATGGCTCGCTGGGGAAAAGGTGGGAAGGAAGGCTGCCTGACTAAGCTTATATACTAAACAAGTGAGGGAAGTAAGTGGACAGTATGTACAGATGTTTCTTTAGTTCTCTCCAGCCTCACCAGTGGAACTGTTCAAGTAAAGGTATCAGGCTTCTGCCCTGCCACATCCTCCCCCTCCACCAAGAGGCCTGAGGCTTCCGCTTCCTCAGAGAGGGAAATGGCCCCCAGGGCTGCTATTACCTCCCTGGTGGCTGAAGCCAGGTTTGCTTTATGGAACTAGATGGGTTAGAGGCTCTTCCTAGCAGGTACCAAGGTCCAGATTTGGGCAAGGGGTGGGTGGAATGGAGGCAAGGGACAAACACTATTTCTTGCGGGTGTGCTGCCTTCGGGCCTGCAGTCGCTGTCGAGCCCCTGGGGTCTTGGATCCTGCACCAATGGAAAATGAAGGGGCCGCCGATCCTGGAAAGATTCAACAAAATCTCATCAGGGCAGCTGCTACCTGAAAGCATTTCTTTGGTTGCCCCAATCTCTGGAAAGTTAGGCCAACAGGACTGTGGGTGCTTGAAGAGGGGGGGCTTCCAAAGCTGTATCAATTGCGCTGGGAGAGGGGCCTATTGAAAAGGCAAAACCCCGAATCACAGATAGTCTGGGAGAGGCCCAGAAGACAATTTTACCTGGCTTTCCAGGGATCCAGGAAATTCAGCCCCAAAAGGCTCCTCTGCTGTCTGCCGCCAACTCCAAACCTTGGTTGTGCTGGACTCTCAATCTGGCCACATCTTTCTCATGCTTTCAGCCTGACTTTCCGGTGAAGGCCTCAGAGAGCCAGGAAGCTACCAGCCCACCCCACCCTACTCCCTTTTCAGAGAAGAATAAGCAGGCCATGCTGGCAACAGAGAGACTTGCCAAGCTTACCGAAAGGTCCGACGCCAACAAAGCCTTGGGTGGGTGTTGAGGATGCCCCAAAGGAGAGGCTGCTTCCTGATGTGCCCACTCCAGGGGCAGGGGTGTTCTGACCAAAGGTGGGTGTGGAGGTGCCTAGAATGAAGAAAAAGCAGAGAACTGTAGAGACCAGGCCAATGAGCAGAGGGTATCAAAGCAGATGGTAATGAACCTTGCAGAGATCTCTCTGTATGGGCATTCCCCACAGGACATCTTAGCTCTGGTTCAGCCACCAAAAGGACTAGGTTACCTCCCTCCTATCAGGACTAATCATGGTATTCCTCTTCTCCCTGTTAAACAGGTTGGGTTTTACCAGCTATACCCTCCCCTCCAGAAACCAGAGCCTTCCACCAAACTCACCACCACTCCAATCCACCCTGTAGGTTGCCTAATCTGCCCATGAGGTCAGTCATCAGCAAACTCCCTTGCCCTCCCTCACTGAATCCTGATGCTCAGTAGTGACGTTGCTTTCTCTACAGCCCCTTTCAGGGAAGGCTGCATTCTCTCTCATGTACTTGTCTCAGCCCAATGTGGTATAAGTATCTTTCTTGATCCCTGAGGCCCAGACCTTGCTACCCCAATCTATTCCTCTATCCAACCTCCACCACCTACACCTATCACCACCAGGAACTGTTCTAGCTCCCCTATCTTAACTGCAACTACTGTACTCTTTTCCCAGCTGTTTCTAGTCCTGCATTTCCTTAATCTCATTAAGACCTCCAAGTTCACTGCCCCTCCTGCTATATTTGCTTGAGTTTAAACAGGTTGGGTTTTACCAGCTATCTACTTATTTTAGATCTATACCTCAATGACTGAAAGTTGCTAGGGAAAAACAGTGCTAACTGGTCTCACTTTAAATTCATAACCACAATTTTCCAGCCCTCAAACTGCACGGCAGTTAGTTGTATTACTTTCTCATTACCTTCCTTTCCACTCTCCAAAATGACTATTTAAGAGGCTCTCCTCTGTACACATTTCACTGTAATCCACTCCCCAAGATCTCTATTTAATGAAGAAAATAGAAACTATCAGGATCAAAACTTCTAATTCATCTTTCATATGGCAAGTAAAATCACTTCATTCTTCTGCTTGAAATTCTACAGTGATTTCCCTTAGTACTTAAAATCCAAACATTTAAACCCTGGCCATGGATGATCTTCAATTCTACCTACCTCTCAACCACTTTTCATACCATCTACACTTCTAAACTTCTAGCCACACCTTGCTTTTATCTGTGCATACCAGGCTTGTTTCTGCCTTTGGGCCTTTGTGCTCTCTCTGTGCCTGCAAAGCTCTCACACACACCTACCCACCTGCACTTGCAACCACTTTCTGTAACAAATAGTCTTGGCTTAAATTTATCTAGTCAGAAAGGCCTTCCTTGATTACCCAATTAGCTCCTCTACAGTCAGTAATTACGTATTTTATCAAGACATTGTTATCTGACATTTATGTATTTAAGCCTGTCTTTTCACAACCATAACATAAAGCTCCATAAGAGTGGAGACTATGCTGGCACTTAAAACAGTGCCTGGCACAGTGGACCAAATCAACTCCTAGTCTCACCTCCAAACACAGGCTTGCTCTCAGGCGTGCTGGCCACATTGAAGGCAAAGGGTGTGCTCTGGCTGGGTGCGCCCAATGTGTTCTGACTCAAGCCTCCCCCAAAGGGGGCTGTGTTGCCAGTGGTCCCACTCTGTCCTCCTCCAAAGTTGAACGCTCCAGAGGTAGAGCTTGTGCCTGGGGTAGCCACATTGATCCCAAAACCCCCGCTGCCAGCTGGGGCTGCTGAGCCCCCAAATGTGAAGGGCGATGGTGCTGTGCTGCCAAACACTGAACTACTGGTCCCGCTGCTGGTGGTCTGGGTTGTAGCTCCAAAGCCAGAAGTGGTGGCTGCACCAAAGGAGAAGGCAGCTGTGGTGCTGCCAAAGGCTGGCTGGGTGCTGGCAGGGGTGCCAAAGGCAGAGGCTGTGGGTTTCAAACCACCAAAAGCTGACTGCGCAGTGTTGCCAAAGGCTGGCTGGGTTGGGGTTGGTGCTGGAGTTGCAGTTGGGGCTGGGGCTGCAGAGTTTCCAAAAGTGAAAGAGTTGCCAAAGCTGGGGGCAAGCGTTGGCTTGGTAGCTCCCTGTTGCTGCCCATCAGTGGCCCCAAAAGGCTGGGGGTTGGCTCCCGGATATGATGGGAGAGGGGCCTTGGTGCTTGAGCCAAAGGGAATGTTGAATGTTGGGGTGGTAGAGCTACTGAATGTCAGGGTAGGCTGGCTGGTGGTGACCGGGGCTGAGGTTGTAAGGGTGCTGCCAAAACCACTAAAGCCAGCGGTGCTGTTGTTGGTGGCTGCCTGCACGGCACTGGGTAGGGACTGGCCAAAGGTGGTGGTGGTTGTCGTTGTCGTTGAAGTAGGAATGGCAGAAAGCTTGCCAAACTGAAATATGGAGCCTATGGCTGGGGTAAAGCTGGCACCAGCGGCAGGGGGATTCCCAAAGAGGAAAGGCTGGGAGGTGGAAGTGGTGGTGCTAGTCATGCTGTTCACGGTGCTGGTCACATTGCTCACACCAAAGCCAAAAGTAGGCTTCGAAGCTGAGTCGGCAGAGGTGCTGGCTGTGGTCGCAGAAGCCACTGTTGAGGTGGCACTGGCCTGGCCAGTGAAGAGAGGGGCGTTTGTGGTTGTGGCTGCAGTAGTTGTCTGATTGAAGGAGAAGGGAGTTGACAAGGACACAGATGTAGGTGGCCCCATGCTGCCAAAAACAGGTTTGAAAGTGATGGGTGAGGTGCTGGTAGTTGTGGGAAAGGCAGAGCTAAAAGATGCTGTGGTTGTGACCTTGGAAGGGCTACATGACAAGGGGCCCTCATTCTCGCTTTTAGGTGGGGCCTCAAAAATGGGCTTGAACATGGGAGATGCTGAAGACACAGCAGGAGCTGCAGAGGCAGAAGGGTTAGCAGGGGGAGTGCTCAGCATTCCAAACAGAAGACTTGGCTTGGGGCTGGGGGCTGGGGCAGACAGGGCCTGGGATGGGGCAGATGTCTCAGCCTGAGGTGACTTGGTGGTGTCAGTGACTGGTATGGAAGAAGTAGGGGACAGCGCCAAGAAAGATACTGTGGGTTTGGAGTCTGAGGAGGTGCCTGGAAGGGGCGCTGACTGTGAAGAGCCAAGAGGGCCCAGAAGGCTGGGTGTCTTCGGAGGCGAATGGGCCACAGGAGTTCCCACTCCAGCTGAATCATCTGGGGAGAAGAGTAGAGAAAGTGAATTCTGAATATCTCAAACACGATGATAGTCAATGCTTTTGTATCCTCCCTGTGCCCAGCACAGTGCTGGGGATTTAAGGGTCAGTCAACAAATATGACTAAATCTATACCACCGGCCCTTAAAGCATTCATTACCTAAAAATCAAGGAAGTGTTCGTTATTTCCACTCTTCATAGGTCTTAAGGAATATAGAAAGGGATAAAACTTGGCCTAATTGGGTTAAATGTGTGGAAACTTAGTCCAGTTAATAACCTAGATACACCTCACTCATCTAACAAAGATTTACTATACTTGACTACCATAATGCTAAGTGCAGAGCATATAACAATGAATGAGATAGTCTCTGCCCCTGAGCCCTGGGACAGGCTGAGAGCTAACATATACAACTGCATGTTAAGTGAAATAACAGGAGTGTGTATATATGAAGTGCTATGAAAGCAGAGGGCTGGAACAATCAACAGACCCTTGGAAACCTAGAGGGAAAAATAATTCATATTATCTTGTGCCTTTGGTCTAATAAGCATGTGACAAGACATCTCAACCATGTAATCACATTTACAATTCAGCGCTACCTCATGAGGTAAGCATTATTCTCATTTTACAGATGACGGCAAGGCTCAGAGCAGCTAAGGAAGTAGGTTTCAAATCAAGAGCCATTTGACTAACAAAACTAAGCTTCTCCTAGCTTAAGTGTTACAGCTCCCCTTCCCTAAAACTTCCTGATTACAGAATCCTGAAGCTCTTAAGCTTGTACCAGCTCAGGTCTGGTCAACCAGAGTAAGTTCAATCCTTATAATTTCCATTGACTGACAGGCATAATGCTTTTACTTCAACCTCAACAAAGATTGATGCCATATGCTCTAAGGCAGTGGTTCTCAACCTGTGGGTCATGACCCCTTTGGGGGTTGAATGACCCTTTCACAGGGGTCGCCTAAGACCATCGGAAAACACATATATAATTACATATTGTTTTTGTGATTAATCACTATGCTTTAATTATGTTCAATTTGTAACAATGAAATTGGGGGTCACCACAACATGAGGAACTGTATGAAAGGGTCTCGGCATTAGGAAGGTTGAGAACCACTGCTCTAAGGGAAGCTCTCTCACTCACCTGGGAAGGATGTTAGGCCTGGGGAATCCTGCATCTTCTTCAAGCTCTCCAACAGTGGATTAGTGCTTGGGGCTGGGAGAGAGGTTGGAGAGGGAGCAGTCCCAGCAGTAGGCAGGGTAAAAGTAAAAGGCTGAGTGGTAGGTGGGTTCTCAGTGACTGAGCTCGAGGCAGCATCTAAGGAAGAACAAGAAGATTCAGTTGTCCTCCCTGGTTTGGGAATTCTTTCCAGTGGCATATCGCAGGGCATGGGAATGCTCAGTGTCTCAGAATAACTCATTTAGAAATGCTTCTCCTCAACCTCAGCGCTCACTTTCTCCAGATTTACTGAGGACCCACATGGATTTCTCAGATGAGATAGACCAAACCCCCAAATCCTCCCTAGAGTGTGAAACATCTTTATTCCTTACCAGTCTTATCTTCCAAGACCTTGTTGAACCATTGTAATGAAGCTTTCTTTTCCAAGTCTAGGTCCTCAGCAGTAATTGAATAACCAAGCTGGGGAGGTGGAGGCTACCCAACAGAAAAAGGAGAAGTCAAGTCAATCATAAGAAACTGGGAGAAACCTGTATTTAGCCTTCCTAAGACTTAGAGGAGCTAAGAAGGTGGGCAGGGGTAAATGGACAAGACCATACCAAGGTCAGCTGGTCCCCTCGCCTGGAGGGCAGCAGCTGAATCTTCCGTTTACGCTGCCCAGAGCTGCCAGGTGTAGGTGGGGAATTCCTCAAGTTCTGTTTCTTCCATGCGGTTGTATCTACAACTAAAGAAAGAAATACAGTCTTGTTTTCTTCCAGAAATAGATAGGTGGCCGAAGCCGGTTTGGCTCAGTGGATACAGCGTCGGCTTGTGGACTGGAGGGTCCCGGGTTCGATTCCGGTCAAGGGCATGTGCCTGGGTTGCGGGCACATCCCCAGTGGGAGATGTGCAGGAGGCAGCTGATCGATGTTTCTCATCGATGTTTCTAACTCTCTATCTCTCTCCCTTCCTCTCTGTAAAAAATCAATAAAATATATTAAAAAAAAAAAAAGAAATAGATAGGTGTATTTATACCCCCTGATTTGTAACACTAATAACACTAAGTTTTCACTGGGTATCTCTGAAAACTTCATCTTCCAAAGTCTGGGCTCATGGATAGTGTTTACAAGATTATTCCTAATAGTCAAGAGGCTGTACAGAAAGACTTACTCCAGATGCATGCATACAACTGCTGGGCAATAATTCCTGGATTGCTCACAGATACCTCAACCTAAGCTTATCCCCATCCCACAGTTACCCTGGGTTATACTGCATTTGCTTATCACCTCCCTTACCAGACTACAAACCTCTGAAGTACAGAACTTCTGTCTCTGTATATACCAGGCCCTCTACACAGCAATGCTGAAAGTATGATTTGAATAGGTACTAGTCTATACATTCTCCATAAACACTTCTATCACCAGGAGCCACTCTTGCCTATTTATTAACTTACCCCTTTCTCCCTGGGACTCCTTGTCAGTTACTAATGGAGTTGAAGGACTAGAATGATGGGAAAGTTCCTCTTCTCTGTAGGAGAAAAACACAGAATTAAGTTTAGAAAGACTTCCTGACAATAAATACTGAATAACATATCCTCCCAACTCCCAACTGGCCAAAGTCTAGAACAACCATGATCTGAGATCTTAGTATGCCAGGACAAAAAAAAAAAAAAAGTCAAAAGAAAATTCCCTCAGAAATGAAGGGAGGTAGTTCATGGAAATCATGGAGAAACCACTGTCTTAAAACAAGCACAAATCAATTATCTTCAAAACCTTCCTTACAACCTCCCACGTTACTGAGTGTTCTAGGCATAGATATAATCCCTAAGAGAGTGGCATTCTAGTCGACTGTAGGTAGGCCTGGAGGGTCAGCTGCAGTCCAGAACATGAAGATTACTGCCCGCTGACATTCACTCTGCTCACTCTATTCTACTTTTACACCCGGTCACTCGTACAGCAGAAGAGAACCAGAGGCCCCTACACTCAGTGCATAAAGAACTGTAAAAATAAGAGCAATTCTTCTGGGTACTTCTCTGTCCTTCTAGATGTTAATTTATTTGATTCTCTAAATCAGAAAGCCTAAGAGTCAAGTAAATTTCCCTAATTTCCTGACCAATAATCCACACAGCAAATAAGTGATTACCTTATTTTCTTTGCTGGCCTCTCTGGCGTCTGGGAGCGGGATGAGGCTGGGCTGGAAAAGGGTGATGAACTTGGACCACTTCTCTTCCATAGCTAAAAGTCAAATAAAAGTAACATTACTGACATTAGGTGATACTTCAGCATTCAACCTTTAATATAATTTTGTGGTTCTATTCATACTGCATATAAAGTCCCCTTTGTAAGTGACTAAAAAATATTTCTTTGTGAAGGAAGGCTCCTGAAAAGAAAGTCAGTTGCCAATATTAACTATGGGATAAAAAAGTCTGAAAAGTAATGGAATGCTATTAAGTGTAGAAAGAATCAATGTACTTTTTGCATATATTAAAAAGGAACATTAATTCAATAATGACTTAGAGCTATGATGCATAAATTTACTCTATATTGTCTATAGAAATGATCAGAGTAAATTAAACTGTTCTAGTGAAGACAAGTCCATAAACTAACTTAGTTTTCCTTCATTAAATTTTCAGCTTTACTTTATTAACTTTTTAAAAATATGCTGTCATGACATTTATGACTTTTACAACATCTATGGTACTTATCATTATATGATAACTATCTATACATCTGTCTCTTCTGCCAGGCAGAGTCCCTTGGCAGCAAAGATAGTCTGTTTATTTGTGTGTGTTTTTTATCCTCACCAGAGGATATTTTTCCATTGATTTTTAGAGAGAGTGGAAGAGAGAGGGAGAGACAGAGGGAAATATTGATGTGCAAGAAAAACATCGATTGGTTGCCTCCTGCATGCGCCCAACCAGGGCCTGGCCTGGGGAGGAACCTGCAACCAAGGTAAGTGCCCTTGACGAATTAAACCCAGGACCCTTTGGTCTGCAGGCCGACGCTCTATCCAGTGAGCCAAACTGGCTCGGGCAAAGATGGTCTGTTTTCATCTCCACCTCCTTCAAAGGGGGCTAGCAGCAAAGTAACTGACAAAGAGCAAGCACCCTGCAAATAAGTCTTTAGCCTAACACAAAGGTACTAAACTATCACATTTTCCTACTGGGAAGCTTCTAGTGATTTCTTACTCTGTAACAGTTACATGATATAAGCACAAAAAGGGAGAAAACAGTGCTTAAAAGTTCAAAAGAAGAAAGGAAAGATTTAAAAATCAAAGACAGGTGATAAAACAGAAGAAGAGTTCCATAGACTAATATTATCAGAAAACCCAAGGCTCAGAATTAGATTGAGAAAAATGCTGAAATAAATAATATTTTTTAAAAATGTTATTCTCAGTTATAGAACAAGAAAGGATGGTCATTTGGGATAAATAAATCAATCTTGGGCCTCACACCTTGCATTTTTAATAAAGTGCCCCAGGGTAAAACATATCTCTACTTCATAAACTGTACATACACACAATCCTGATGCAATAGCAATTTACATGTAAAAAGTGTATCAAACAAAAGAACTGTAAAAACATTGACAAGTTGTTAAATGACATGGGGTAGAAAACAGACTTTTTATGCCAGAAACGAAAGAAAATTGACAGAATGTTACATAAAAATTAAGAACCTCTCCACATAAAAATATTGCCATGTGGAAGGAAACTTTACTATATGTATACCTTCTGCACCATTTGTATTTTCAATGACACTAATGTTTCCATAATCTAGAAATAAAATCTATATAGGCAGGAAACAAACAAATGTATAAACAAACTAAGGCAAGTATTTTCAATTAAAGTGATGAGTTGATATCCTCAACATGTCAAAATTAATAATTTGCAACTTCATATAAATATAATGAACATATAAAATAGTAAGTGGCCTAAAGATATAACAAAGCAAGTCACAAAAAGAGATAGTCAATCTATGTATGACGGCAGTCAATTTAGTTCTGCTTTACAACTCAATTTTCATTTACCAATTTCCTACTTTTTTAGATTTTACAAATAATGGAAAGATAAGCAAGACCATTTCCATCAAGAAATTTATGATTTGGAAAAGAGTGCATAAAATGACTATAATAGTCTCTAAGAAGGTGACATTTGAGATGGTCTGCAGTTCGATAAAACATACTTATCATTCCAGATGGAGAACAGAACAAGAAAAGGGAAGAAAGCACGAAAATAATAAGTGCTCTTAGAAGATAATGAATGTTCTAGCTTGGCTTAAATATAGGGTATAAATAAAGAAATAAGAAAAGACAGTCACAAAAGCAAGCTAGGGATATGAAGTTTTGAATGCCCACTTTGAAAAATGACAAGTCTTGTAAGACACACGAAGTATCAATGCCATGCACAAAGAGGTAGGAGGACAGTTCACTTTCTATAATTGGTACAGCCTAACATTTGTAATAATCTTATAGAATAAAAGGCTAATATGCAAATTGACCAAATGGTGGAACAACCGGTTGCTATGATGTGTACTGACCACCAGGGGGCAGATGCTCAATGCAGGAGCTGCCCCCTGGTGGTCAGTGTGCTTCCACAGGGGGAGCGCAGCTCAGCCAGAAGCCAGGCTCATGGCTAGTGAAGGCAGCAGCAGTGGCGGGAGCCTCTTCTGCCTACGCAGCAGCGCTAAGGACACCTCGGGGGATGTCCGACTGCCAGCTTAGCCAGACTGTGAGAGGGCGCAGGCCAGGATGAGGGACCCGCCCTCCAGTGCACTAATGTTGTGCACCGGGCCTCTAGTTTTATAATACAAAGCTACAACTTCTAGTTTGGGAAGCTGTAGATTTAGGTATTTACTAGTGCTCCTCTGGAAAAATACATTAAGTCAAATGTATACACTATCACACCAAATCTATATTGATTACTGGGGATATTTACTATTTCATATTTTTATTGATTTCAGAGAGGAAGGGAGAGGGAGAGAAAAACATTGGTGATGAGAGAGAATCATTGATTGGCTGCCTCCTACATGCCCCACACTGGGGATCGAACGCACAACCTGGGCATGTGCCCTGACCTGGAATTGAACTGTGGCCTCCTGGTCATTGAGCCACGCCAGCCAGGCCACATTTCTTTCAAAGAGAAGCTTCAACATAAAGAACTTTCATATTACTTTATCCCCTTCCTAAGATCTACTTCTGAGAGCTTACCATATATTCCAATATCACAAAACAACAGGTAACTACTTACAACAGAACACCTACTAAGAGCTATTAGTGTCAGTGAGTGTGGATTCACCAGGAGTAAGCGTGCTTTAAAACACAATCTGACCATGTTTTAAGCAATGGCTATGTTGTTTTAGACCAACGGCTCTCAACCTGTGGGTTGTGACCCCTTTGGCGGTCGAACGACCCTTTCACAGGGGTCGCCTAAGACCATCCTGCATATCAGATATTTACATTACGATTTATAACAGTAGCAACATTACAGTTATGAAGTAGCAACGAAAATAATTTTATGATTAGGTCACAACATGAAGAACTGTTTTTAAAGGACCAGAAGGTTGAGAACCACTGTTTTAGACCAAATCGCTTATTGAGGAGGACAAGCAGAAAATGCTGAAGAAAATGTGAAATACATCTGTATGAAGAAGGTATGGTAGTATGAAGAGCTCCCAAGGCGGTGAGACATTGTAGGGACAAGACAGAGGAGCCAAGAGGTGAGACCCACACTTAGGCCTACATTTTCCCTCCTGGTGACTGCCAATTTCAAAAGTAAAAGCTGCCGCTGAGAGGCTGAGAAAAGCTTCTGGCAGCCCCTCAGGCCTGGAAAGACAAAAACTGGAATTCAGGGCTTTCCAACATAGAGGGGCCCTAAACACCTCAGGCTTTGGTTGGTATCCCAAAGGCTACATACTTGGATATAGGGCAAATAGGAAAAAACAAGCCCTCATAAGAACTGACAACCAATTCAGAATCATGTTAATTCCAACTGGAGAGAGGTAATTGGCCTCTATTCTAGCCGCTTGCTAGAGGCAAAAATAAAACCTCTCTGGAAGAGACCATCATTCAGAGCTTCAAGTCACCGTTACCTCCCAGGAGTGGCGAGTGGAATGGGGGGAGGGAGGTCCTAATGTAAGGTGACAGGAGAAGATTTGACTTTGGGTGGTGGGCACACAGTACACTATACAGATCTTGTAACATAGAAACCCACACATGAAGCTTATATGTTCATGTTGACCAATGTCACCCCAATCAACTTAAAAAACAAACAAACAAAAAAACATATAAAAGCATATTAGATAAGAGAAAAGGCTGAAAAACAACAACAACCCAGTGATCTAAGAATCTATATTCAAAATTCAGAAAGAAACCCTAGCTGATCAAACACAAAGAAAGAAGGAAATAATACCTATAAGAGCATAAGTTAATGAAACAGAAAAACAGGTAATAGAGTGGTTCCTAAAATTGGTTCTTTATCTATATAACCTTGGAGAAGAAATTTCCTTAATCCAATAAAGAATATCTATAGAAAATCTGTATCAAACGTCATACATAACATGAAACATGGAAAGTGCATACTCTGAAATCAGGAAAAACAAGAACAGGATATTTGCTCTCACTTCTGTTCAATATTATACTAGAGGTATTAACCAAGTGCAGTAAGGCATAAACAAACAGTGTAAGGCTTGGGGTAAAAAAAAAGGGGGGGGGGGGAGGGGGGACTGTCATCATGTCATCATTATAGAGAACACGACTTACATATAAAATCCTGAAGACTATATAAATAAATATTCAGAATTAAGCAAATTTTCTGAATTAAAAACAAGTTCTATTCTGACCGGTTGCCTCAGTTGGTTGGAGCATTGTCCCATACTCCAAAAGTAGGTTCAATTCCCAGTCAGGGTACATACCTGGATTGTGGGTTCGAACCCCAGTAGGGGCACATACGGGAGGCAGCCAATTAATGTTTCTTTCTCTCTTTTTCTTTTCGTTCCTCTCTCTAAAAACATTAATAAAACATATCCTTGGATGAGGATTAAAAAAACAAAAAACCCCAGTTGTTTTCTATACTAGTACATCAGCAACAATTAAATTTTTAACATACTCTTTATAATAGCATCAAAAACATATACCTAGAAATAAATTTAATAAAGATGCATAAAACCACTACACTGAGAAGTTAAAGATGATGTAAATAAATGAAGGATACACCAAGTTCATGGATTAAAAGATTCAATAATGTAAAAATGTCAATTCCCTCCAAAATAACTCATAGATTAAAGGCAATGCCAATCAATATCTCAGCAAGTATTTTATTTTTTGGTGGAAATTGACAAGTTGATTTTAAAATTATACAGAAATGCAAAAGGCCAAGATCCAAAATAATTCTGATGAGGCATAAGAGATATGAGAAAGTTGGATGACTTATTCTACTAGATATCAAAACTTAGACTGAGTAGTACAGACTGGGAAAAATACAGGCACAGAGTAGAAAAATAGACTAATGGAACAGAACGGAATCTAGAAATGGATCCACATATATATGGACACAAATTACGACAAAGGTGATATTGCAGAGTAATTGGGAAAGGATGGTTCTTCCAATAAATTTTGCAAGTCAAATGGATATTTATATGGAAAAACACTAACTTTGATGCCTAGCTCACACTATACACAAAAATCAATTTCAGATGGATCATAGATAAAAATTTGAAATGAAAAACAACAAAGCTCCTAGAAGGTAGCATAAGAGAATATCATCACGACTTTAGGTAGGCAAAAATACCTAAACAGTACATAAAATAAATATACAAATCATAAATGAGAAGACTATAAGAAAGTGAATGATGAGTCAGAATAGGACACTCATTTGTTGAAACAAATATAATTCACAGAGAGCTTGTATCTAGAATATATAAAGAACTTGTTATATAAATAAGAAAAACAACCTAATGGAAAAGAGCCAAGAAACTAGAATAGGCACTTCATGAAAAAGGATATACAAATGGCCAGTGAACAGTTCATACATTTATCTCATTAGTAACCAGGGAAACAAAATTACCACAATGAAAAACGACTTCACACCCACCAGAATGAGTAACTAAAGAGCAACACCAAATGGTAGTGAGGATGCGTAACTATAGGAACAAAATCCCACACTGCACTGGTAGAAGTATCAACTGGGCCCTAGCCGGTTTGGCTCAGTGGATAGAGTGTCGGCCTGCAGACTGAAGGGTCCCGAGATCGATTCTGGTCAAGGGCACATCCCCAGGTTGCAGGTTCAAACCCCAGTAGGGAGCGTGCAAGAGGCAGCCAATCAATGATTCTCTCTCATCACTGATGTTTCCATCTCTCTCCCTCTCCCTTCCTCTCTGAAATCAATAAAAATATACATATATAAAAAAAGAAGTATCAACTGAAATATCACTTTAAAAAACTGTTCAACCTCTATTAAAACTGAACATACACATACTTTATATGTGTGTACCAAAAGACTTACACAATAATGTCCACAGCAGCATTATTATAGCTCCAAACTGAAAACCCAAATGTCCAATGGAATGACTAAATTAATTGTGGTATCTTCTTATAATGGAACCGTACACAGCAATGAAAACGAAAGACCTACTGCTACATGTAACAGAGATGAATCTCACAAGTAAAATATAAACACACAAAAAGCATATTCTCTGTTTCCTTTATATAAAGTTCAAAAACAGAAAAAAAAATAGTACTAATATTCAGGAAGAAAGGAGGAAAGGAGAAGTGATTGGGAGTAGGTATGAGAGGGGCTTCTGGGTATAGAAAATGATTTATTACTTGACATGGATGGTGGCTACATGGAGCTGTACATATTTCTTTTTCTGCACGTTATCTATAATAATAAAAGCATAACACACTAATTAGAGCGGCCATCCTTCCGGACGAAGCCAGGGCTATGAGGGAAGCCCAGGTCCCAGGTGCCAGAGGGAAGCAGGTGCCGGCAGCTGGGGGAAGGAAGGCCTACCTTGCACGAATTTCATGCATCGGGCCTCAAAGTATTCTAACAAAAAAAAAAGCCATTAAAAAAGTGAGAGTTTACATAATATATAATTTTAAAAGATGCAAAGAAGCATATATGCTATGATCCCACTTGTGTAAAACAGTCCCAAAATTCTGTGTATTATCTGTGTTTACACACACAGTAGGAATGTTAATAATAGGCATGGAGATGAGATGAAGACTGGAAGAGCCAGGATCAGGGAATTTTACTTTTTACTTAACGGTTATCTATACCTAAAACATTTTTTGAAATCAGGAAAGGTAATACTTGTAGAACATGTTACAAATTCCAATAAATAGAGTGTACAGTTAAAAGGAAGTTTCCCTCTTATCTCAATAAGTTACTACCTGTTTCTAAAATATCCTGTCAGAATTGTTCTGTGCATATTAAAAGTTTAAAGAAACAGCAGCACAAATGATAAGAGTTCTGCACCTTGCTTTTTTGTTGTTGTTAATCCTCACCTGAGGATATTTTTTCCATTGATTTTTAGAGAGAGTGGAAGGGAAGGGAAGAGACACACAGAGAGAAACATCGATGTGAGAGCGACACATTAGTTGCCTCCTGTATGTGCCCCAGGACCCGGGCCCAGGATCGAGCTTGCAACCAAGGTACATGCCCTTGACTGAAAAAGAACCTACAACCCTTCAGTCCACCGGCCAATGCTCTAACCATTGAGCAAACTGGCCAGAGCTGCACCTTGCTTTTTTTTCTTCATCAACATATTTTTATTGGTTTCAGAGAGGAAGGGAGAGGGAGAGATAGAAACATCAATGATGAGAGAGAATCATTGATCGGCTGTCTCCTGCATGCCCCCAATTGGGGATCGAGCCCACAACCTGGGCATGTGCCCCTGACCGGAATTGAAGCCTGGACTCTTCAGTCCGCAGGCCAACGCTCCATCCACTGAGCCAAACCAGCCAGAACAACACCTTGCTTTTTTAAAATATATTTTTGAGATCATTCACATCAGTCTCTATTAAACTGCCTTATTTTTAATAGTTGCATAGTATTTAAAAGCATGGAAAAACTGCACATTACAATCAGCCCCTTGAAAAGGTATATACACATTGTTTCTAAGCTTCTGATATTAAGACAATGCTAAAATCAACATCTTTGTATATGTCTTTGAGTAGGATTAATTCCTCAAAGTAAACCCGCTGGATCTAGGGGCATGTGCATCTTTAATAATGATAATTAGTACCACACTGCCCTCTAGAGAACTGTACCAATTGACACTCCCACCAGCAATGTGTGAGAAGCCTATTTTCATACTTTTACAGTTTCTATTTCATATTTAAATCTTTAGTTCATTTGGAATATGTTTCTCTAACATATGAAAAGCCGCACAAACTTACTCATAAGAGACATAAATTAAATACTATTCCTCACCTATCAAAAAGAAAAACAGAAATTGCTAAAAGATACCAAACAAATGAACCTTACTACAGTTGAAACTTGAATAACAGCCTTACTACAATTTGAACTGTGCAAATACACTTACATGTTTTTTTTCTTCAATAAATGTAGATAGATACCGTCGGCCCTCTGAATCTGCAGGTTTGCATCTGCAGATTCAAACAACCATTGATTGAAGCTAGTATATGTTCTGTGGATGTAGAGGGCTGACTGAAGTTATACGTGGATTTTCTATTGTGGGGTCTGCATCAATAACCCCCACATTGTACAAGGGTATATCAAGTTGGTGGTGTAACTAAGTGAGAACAATTAGTTCACATTACTTCAAAACACGTTACTTTGATTGCATATTGCCAGTATCCATTGAGGAATATATACTAATGACAAATGAACCACAAATAATTCTTAAGCTGATTACATAATTCTTACTGTTAATAAGAACATTGATACTGTTATTTTGAAATCATAAGTTCTAGGATCAATCAAATAAGTAATTATGAACCGACATTTTTGGTGTGAAAATACAAAACCAAAAAAATTCTGTAATCTTAAATCTGAATTTGAAATGTTAAAACCAAGACTACTTGAAAAATAGCCAATTTCAACTTCAATCTGGGTTGGAAATGTATAAGATTCATTTGTTTTTGGCCAAAAAACAATGAAGCAATCAAAGACTTCTGGGGTCAAAATGAAAGAAGACAAGAGCCAATTTGAAAGCTCCCACTGGTCAAAATTGGAAAATTTTGTGCACCAAAAGGAATAAAACACATTGAGGATTATAAAATGCTTATAAAATTTCAGAAGTTCATAAAGATAATCAACAACAGCAAAATCATCATTAGTCACCTTTAGAGTTAGCTATGGCATCAATGTCTTCTTATTATCCTGTCATTCCTATAGTTAGGGCATGTTCTTCTACATAGAATTTCAGTTAATAAATATAGAGGGAAAGATAAAAGTTAGAATATCACCATTTTGCAACCTAATAAAACAATAGACCTAGGCAAAGATAATCTACACTAATAAAAGAGAAACATGCAAATTGGTGTCACTCCACTACACTCACCAGCCAATCAGAGCAACTATGCAAATTAACCAAACAAAGATGGCGGTTAATTTGCATATGCAGGCGCCGAGCGAAGACTGAAGGCTCCGGCTGGAGTGAAGACTGAAGACTGAAAAGACCTGGGTCCTGGGTGCCGGAGGAAAACCGGTGCCAGCAGCCAGGGGAAGGAAGGCCTATTGCATGAATCTTCGCGCAACGGGCTTCTAGTGTCATTATAATGGCTGCTAAAATGTTCAGATGAAAAGTTCATACAAAATTTAAAATGACAGTATCAGACTAACAACAGTGATCAATATTAACACCACAAAAGGGAGGCAACCAAACTTCAGGTGCTCCTGACGTGATGCAATAGGAAATCACAGCATCACTGATGCAATATTCTGCCAAAATAATTGAACTTGAATCTAATCAGCAATTGGGATCCAACTACTCATTTACAAGGAAAACAGGGGATACAGCACATGTTAAAATGACACAGTGACAATGCAAACTAAATCCAGAATATAGGAAATACTATAAGACAAAATGAACCAGTTTTTTCAAAAGCATGAAAAAAAGTAGTAGCATTATATGAACCAAATGTAATGAATTGAATTTTGGTCCCTGATACAAAGTAATAAAGACAGTTTGGGGTAATAAGGGCAATTTGAACATGGAGTGATATTAACTAATTCTATATAATAAAAGCCTAATATGCTAAGTGTCTGACTGTTTGACCAGTTGCTATGATGCGCACTGATTACTAGGGGGAAGACACTCCGATCAATAGGTTAGCTTGCTGCTGGGGTCTGGCCGATAGGGATTGGGCAGGACGGGCTGGGCACGCCCTGGAGCCCTCCCACAGTCCCTCCCCGGCCCCGATAGTGCACCGGTGGGGTCCCTCGACCTGGCCTTCACTCTCTCGCAATCCAGGACCCCTTGGGGGATGTTGGAGAGCCGGTTTTGGCCCCATACTTGCAGGCTAGGCTGAGGGACCCCACTGGTGCATGAATCCATGCACCGGGCCTCTAGTCTAGCCTATCTAATAAAAGACAAAAGGGTAATTAACCGTACCTCCGCTACGCTTCCCATTGGCTAATCAGGGCGATATGCAAATTAACTGCCAACAAAGATGGCGGCCGACAGCCACACAGCTGAAGCAAGCAGGAGGCTTGCTTGCTCCAGTGATGGAGGAAGCCAAGGTTCCCCGCGTGCCGCGGCCCGGCTCTGAGCTCCGGAAGCAACAATGTTTCAATTATAGAAGCTAAACAAACCCCAGATACCTGCTTTCAGCCAGCCGCAGCCTCAGAGCTGGAAGCACCAGTGACGGCAACAATGTTTCAATTATAGAAGGTAAATAAATCCCAGAATAAAAAAAATAAAAAAAGGAGAGGCTGGGAGCTTCAGTCGCCCGCCAGCCTTAAAACAGCCCTCAGCCCCTCATCCAGGTTGGCCAGGCACCCCAGTGGGGACCCCCACCCTGAAGGGGGTGTGAC
>NW_005369443.1:192044-199498 GCF_000412655.1 Myotis brandtii | reverse complement strand
CCCAGGCCGGGCCGCCCCCCCCCCCCCCAGTGCACAAATTTTTGTGCACCGGGCCTCTAGTATATATATAAAAGCCCAAGAGACTGTCTGACCAGTAGCTATGACACGCAATGACCACCAGGAGGCAGATGCTCCGATCGGTAGCTATGATGCGCACTGACCACCAGGGGGCAGATGCTCAACGCAGGAGCCGCTGAACTGCAGTGACTTGGCAGCTGCAGTTCTTGGGTGACACACTGGAACCAGAGAGGAGGGAGCCTGATTCTGGGGTGCATCACCTGAGAACCACCCTCTCAAAATCCAGGACCCTTCTGGGGATGTTGGAGAACTGGTTTTGACCCAATCCCTGCAGGCCAGGCCGAGGGACCCCACCAGTGCACAAATCCTTGCACCGGGCCTCTAGTCCTATCTAATAAAGATGGAATAAGCAAATTGACCATCACTTCACAACAAAGATGGCAGTGCCCACAGCCAATAAGGAGGAAATATGCAAATTGACGTGACAAAGGTGGTGGCGGCTGGGCCTCTGGGCAGCACCCGAAGGCAGAAGGTGGCTCCAGGCCGGAGCAAAGGAGGAAAGGCAGTTCTGGGCTGGAGCAAAGGCGGTGCCAGCAGCCAGGGGAAGAAAGGCCTATTCTTGCACGAATCTTCGTACATCAGGCCTCTAGTATTAAATAATTATTATTGTTTGAGTGGAATAATGGTATAGTGACCATTAATGTTAAGAAAGTTTAAAAACACACTGAAGTACTTCTACAGGTGAAATGACATGTTTACAATTTACTTTAAAACGTAAGAGCAAAGCCAAAAAGGTGGTGTGGTGGTGGGGGTGGTATTGATGGAACAGGACTGACAAAATGGTAACTACTGAAGCTACATGGAGGTTCATTAGTTTCTTTCCTTCTATGTACATTTGAAATTTTAATGTAAAAAACATTTTAAACATAGGGATGATGGCTATGTACTTAATAGGCCTGTTGTGACAATTAAATGAGGAAAAAGACTTAAAGTGCTTAAGGTAGGTTCTAGCCGAGAATAAGTGCTCAAGGTAAAGGTTATTATAATGATTATCTTCTTTGCATTCCCACAACTGCTCTGGCTTAGGCCTTCATCTTGAATTTATGTTACTATAAGAGCCTTCTGGATAAATTTATCTCAAAATTTTTCTCTCCTCAAAAATCTTCCTTCACACATGCTTTATTTTTTTTCTAGTACTATGTAATTGGGTAGCCACTTATTGACAGGCACTGTAATGGGTACATTTCAAACATTACCTTCAATCTTTCCAATAATCCTTCAGAGATGAGAAAAGGAATTTATGTGATTTACCTGTCCAAGGCCCTATAGCAACTAAATGTTAGAGCCAAAATTGAACCCAAATCTGTCTGGTAACAAAGCCTGATCTGTTCATTAGGCTATACAACATCCTCTTTCTAAAAAACTGAAAAACAAAAACACAACCACTTCTTATTTTTAAAACTTTCACTAAATTTGCAACCTAGGATAAATTTCTTTTATGACCCAGGGCAATTTGAACTCAGTCTACCTCCTCAATCCAATTAACACCATTTATTGAATCATTCATCCTTGGTCTATTTATGTGCAATGGCTCTGTCTTGTATCAGGCTCCCACATATACACTTGTTTACTTTCTCAGCTTTCTTTTCTGTTCCATTGACCTATAGTTATTATTCAAGGATTTGTATCTTCTGTTAATTTAGAGGTAATCCCAATATCTGACAGAGAGAAGGTAGTTAATAAACACTGACTAATCAATTAATTAATGCTGGGAATCCATTTTGCCCATGCCACCCACAAGAATAATGTACCTGAGAGAAACCTCGAGTAGAACTGTAAGAACTGGTAATGGCATTGCGGCTGGAGCTAAGAATGCCTCCTGTGTATGTGCTCGTCATGGAGCTCATAGAGGAGGTGCGGGATCTCTTATTCAAGTGGTCATCTGAGCTCTGGGAATTGAGACCTCTTTTCAGAGACCCAGGCCTAATAAAAGGGAAAAAGATAGTTAGATGTGCTATTGAAGGCAACATTCTTTTAAGGTTTCATCCATGGTCACAAAATCTTTCTTAAATATATCTGACAAAGTCAAGAAGGAAAAGCCAAATATTTTGAAAATTAAATGTATGATTCCACTTAAATAATATTCTAGAAAATACACACTTATCTCCAGTGATAGAAAACATTATTACTGAATGCCTGGGGATGGGGGCAAGATTGAAGGGAGATACTATTAAGGGACACTAGAAAACTTTTGGAAGTGATGGTTATGTTCATTATCTTGACTGTGGTGATGGTTTCATAGGTGTATACATGTCAAAACGTAAACTGTACACTTTAAACAGACACAATTTAGTACATATCAATTATCCCTTAATAAAGCTGTTAAAAAAATCAGTTAAGAGGAACCAACCGTTTTTTCTAAGTTTCCAACTGAAATAGAAATTCCTGTACATCCTTCCTATAGAATAGTCATCCAACCTCTATTAAAATATAGATAATGCACTATCTCTTAGAGCAGAGGTAGGGAACGTCCAGCCCGCAAGGCCATATAAGGCCCATGAATTCGCTTGGTCTGACCCTGCCAAGGCATTAGGGGTGAGTTAATTAAATGTTTGACCAAATATAGCAGGCTACTTTTTAAGTGGGCCCACAAATGATGTTATAACTATCCAAATGGCCTTTGGCAGAAAAAAGGTTTGCCACCCCTGTCCTAGAGTGATGAATGTCAAACGTGGACCAGTTTATTCTTATATTGGATGAAAAAATATTTCCTCTAACTTTCACCCATGGATCCTATTTGGTGCCACACCGAGCAAGATGCTTTCGTTCTTTCATTTGTTAGTCCTCCAGTTTTTTGGAGGCCATTATCTTTCCCTTCCTCATTTCCTTATTCCTGTTGAGATTTTTCTCTTCTGGGCTAGTACTTATGTACCTTCAAACCCTCCTCACCCACCACTACCACCCTTTAACATATTAGTTGCTTCACTCAAAATGAATTTCAGTTTGTGTATATCCTCTTTTATAGTGTAGTACACCAAACCAAACACAATATTCCATGGACAATCTGAGTAGAACTAAGGAAAGCAGCACTACCACTTACCTGCCTCGTTCTAGCAACACAGAATAGGAGCACGTTAGCTTTTTTGGCAGCCATATTATACTGCTGGCTCAAATTAAGCATATAAGTTACCCCAAGTCTTTTCACACATATTTTTGAGCCACTTTCCCTCCAATCCATTTCTTCCTCAAATGTATTTAAACTCAAATGTAGAAACTTATCACTTATCTTAAATTTCAGTTTTGCATTTTATCCATCGTGCAAACCTTGTGATCTTTCTATTTACATACTTGGTTATTAAAAAATATTAAAAGGAATTATAAGAGCATTATTGTGGCAAGTTACTCAAATGTTCCCCTCTGATTTCAAAGATTTGAACTTGAACAAATAAAGCAATGCAAAAAGCAAAGAGGAACATCTATAGGACAATAACTTTGGCAATGCCCTTTTTCTAAACAGTGTATAACTCAACCAGATGGATTTTCACTTACTTAGGCACAAAAGAAGCAGGGACTCCATTGGCCACCAGGGGCTCAAATGCTGAATGTCCACTCCCACTGCTATCATGGCGCCTATGATAAATAAAAAAACTCTCAATTAAATGAAATGACTTTTTTTTCCCCTTAAAGCATATTCCTGGGACCATGAACTATTTCTATGGAGCACAGGTCCCATGCTAGACAAGAAAAAGGTTGCTTCAAATCCCAAAGATTCCAAAAGGTAAATTTATTCTAAGACTATCTGGCAATAAGGAAAGTATAAAAATACAACAGATCCTTGAATAACATGATATCATTCAATGTCATTTTATTATAATGTTGATGAGATGCCATAGGAATTTAACTATTGTTTATATCAATTAGCCTAGGGGAAAACTGATTTTGTTATATATTGTCACAGTTTCCAAGAACCTATCAACAATGTCAAGTGAAGACTTACTCTACATCAAGACCTTTAGAACTATTCAGTGTATTAATTATTATAATCACAAATTGAACACCCTACCATCCACAAATTAAAAACAAAAGAAAAGCACTTAGGAACCAATCCACACATCCCATAGTGACCTAGAGGTTAATATGGCAAGTCTGTTAGGGAAAAACTTTACATCTCACATTTAAGAAGGGCCTATGCATGATGCACATAATCACCGATTATTCCAATTATGGGAAGGATAACTATAGAATCTTCAGTTATAGACTCACTAGCTTGGTCAAGTAAAACTACCCATCCCTAAGAACATGAAAAACCTACTGGGACCATAATAGTTATTTCCTCTCCCACCTCCACACCCCCTGCCTCCTGCCACTCCTGCTTAGCTAGCTAGCTGACATTAGCTCAAATTGCTCACTTATAAATCACATCTCTATTCATCAAACCTGATCTTCCTATGTTACATAAATACACTTGCAATGATTAATATTCTCTACTTAATTTTGTTATCTAAAGTAGCAAAGATGGCCAACCCTGAACCTGCAGGATATAAATAATTTGGTTTAGGTAATAGGGACAATGATGATATTTTTCAAGGGTTCACTCATGTAAAGAAAAGCAATTCATTGACCACCTCATATAAAGAAGCTGCCTTCTCATTACCGTCACATTTATCACCCCCCTTTTTAATTTCTATCACCCTATTTTTTAAAATTTCTATATACTTACAATCTGAACCTTGTTTTAATATCCTCCCCCTTTTCGTTTCTCTCCCTCCAAGAGGTCCCAAGAGGACTTAATGTTTTGTTCTCTGCTCTATCCGCAGTACCTGGAATAGGCTCTGGCACATTGTGGTTGCTCAAGTTATTATATTAAAAAAATGAGTGGAATCCTTAACTATTTAGAAAGCCACAAGCAATTCTGCATTCTCATTAGTGACTTCAAACTCCTTTCTTACCATACTCAGGAAATAGAGTCCTTATTTCATTTTCCTTAAGTTATTGAAAACCAAAGAATGAAGTCGGTTTTACTCTCTTTACTGATAAATCTAGTTACACTTTTCTTTGTCAAGCATTCCCTTCAGCACAATTACACATTTAAACTGGTGGTTACCCAGATAACTAAACAACACAAGATTAGGAGGGCAAGCCTTTGAACATTTTTTCTCAAAAACAGAATTTAACACATCTGTATAAAAAGTATGAGGTTAACATGACTAATAGTTGTTGGCTTATCCCAATACTTAGGGAAAAGGTAAATTTTAACATTTCTCTAACCTGTGCCTAAACCTGAAATGAACAGCATTAAAGCCTTACTGTCGGCATTATTAAGCTCTTCCATGAAAGCCAAAGAAGGGGACCTACTAAGGCTCACAAACTGGAGCAGGCCTCTGTATCTTTTTTGGGAGTAATCTGCATTTCAACAAATCACAGGAATCTATCTGGGAGGCCTGTTTAGTACTCTGCTGAGCCTGTTACCTTCTTTTATTTTCCTGGCCATCAGTGAATATTTGTTCTTCTTCCTCCACTGTTCTTTTCTTCCTCTCTTTGAGGGCACTCAGTACAGTCTCCTTTGCACATGGGTCCGGAGCATTACTTGATGGTGAGGACAGTGTTGAGCTGAGTAACTGCTCTGTTCTGCAATGAAAGACAAGATTCTAGCCTTAAGATATTTTAATTACCACATCATATAACACAGTCTTCACTGAAAATCAGAAGCTAGCCAACAAGCAACAGTGTAATTTATACATTCACAGAAAATGCCCTTAGCAATTAAAGCTACAATGTAAGGCAAAAAAACAAGAAAATAAGCGACAGTTCAACAACTCAAATTTGAGATTTCTCATTTAAACAGACAGGCACTTTTTTTTTGCTTTATAGTTGTCTTGTCAGAGAAACAACCATGGAAGAATAAAGTGGACACAAAAAGGAGTCTATTTTTCCAACAATAATACTTACATTGGAGAACGAGTCAATTTGCTATCAGGAGGAGCAATCCTCACTGTCACTGGACTGCACACCATCTTGGAATTATGAGGAGATAGCACAGTCTTCTTGTGATAACCATTCCAGGACACTGTGGGAAGTACCCCCAGAAAGGAATATTGGGCCTGTTGAATTGGATATTGTCTTCGAGGTGTTATTAAAAACCGATTTGATAAAGTTCCACAATCCCTGTGGAGAACAGGAGACATATTATGGCACCAAAATGCTTAAAAGAATGTGAGAAAATTAACTGACTAAAGAACTATGTGGGTTCAGATATTTTCCAGAAAGCTTAAACCTCTAAGCAATACAGAACACAGAATTTTTATGGTAACTTCCCACATCATTCCATCTAGAGGCAGAAAGTGGCAGCTGCTTAAAAGCAATCCCTACTATGGACTTCAACAATTTGAGAAATTGAAAACCTTGCCCACACAAGCAAAACTACAATGGAAGTGTGTATTAGGACACACAGGGAGAAACTTTTCAAAAATCCTTCAATCTTTTCAGTAAGTCATCAGTAATGTACCCAGAGTCAAATATTTTTCAAGACCTAAATGTTCATCTTCTCAACTCAATTTACTAATAACAAGAACCTTATGTCTGGCTGGTATGACTCAGTGGTTGAGAGTCAACCCAGGAACCAAGAGGTCACCAGTTTGATTCCTGGTCAGGGCACATGACCAGGTTGCAGGCTCCTTCCCTGATGGGGGGCATGCAGGAGGCAGCCCATTGATCACTGATATTTTTATTTCTCTACTAGAGGCCTGGTGCATGAAATTTGTGCATAGGTAGGGTCCCTAGGCCTGGCTGGTGATCAGGGCCGATCGGGGCCTTCCTTCGTTCCACGCCGCCCCCCTGATGGTCAGCGCATGTCATAGCCAGCGATCAAACTCCTGGTCTCCTGGTCCAACTCCCGAGGGGTCACTTTGCATATTAGCCTTTTATATATATAGAAGATAGATCCCTCTCCCTTCCTCTCTCTCTAAAAAAATCAAAAACATTTTTTTAAAAAGAACCTTAAATTTTCATCAAATATTTTGTATTCTCTGCTACTGAGATTAAATGAAAAGTGTCATTAATTTGATCATCTTTATCAAATTTTATCACTGGAAGAAGTGTTTCCTGGGAATACCTCAACTTATAAAATTTCTCTATGGGTCCAAAATATATATATACTACATTTATAATACAAATATATATATACATTTATAATACATATACATATACATATGTAATACACATAACATATAATACACACACACACACACACACACACACACATATATTACTATATGACTACACTCGAAAGATAAAGGTATTTTCCCCCGAAGTAGGGATATTTTAATGTTAACAAGCATTCTGCTAAATCTATACAGTACTGTACTAAAATTCAGACAGTCTTGGGAATGGAGGGAAGGGATCAGCTGTGGCATCACATCTCATTCCAAAGGTTAAAA
>NW_005369443.1:170035-191193 GCF_000412655.1 Myotis brandtii | reverse complement strand
CGCCGCGGAGAAGACTTAAATATCCCAGCGTGCACCGCGCCGCGCGTACGTCACTGGGGGCGCCGGGCGCGTCACTGCAGACGCGACGTGGACGCGAGACCGGGAAGGGAGAAGCTACTGCCGGGCCACGCGGTAGACCCGACCCCATTGGAAAAATGCGGCTTTCCCGGAAACTGGGTTCTGATCCTCCAGGCCTCCTGGCAAGTCCGCCCGCACACGCCCATCCAGAGGGAGCCTGTGAAGAATCGGTTAAACATAAACGCTCCGGACCGCGACTGTGCACGCAATGCTTCCTCCGCGGTACCTCCCCGGGGCCCGACCTCTCCAGAAGAGGTTATCGGGCACTTTTCACAATTGCGACCAGAGAGTGGGAGGTTTTCCAGGTGCCCTATTTCCTGCCAGAGTATCAACAGCTTCAGAGGGCTTACTTCAGCAGAAACGGTGAAAAGTCAGGCCAACCCAAACCAACTTCCAGTGTTCAATGTGGATCTAGTTTTAACAAAATCCCTATCAAGTCGTCTGATAAACGGCAGATCCAACCTGGAGCTACGGGGTAAGTTTAGGTTCTGCAGGACCAGCTGGTAAAGTGGCACAGTTATCGACCAAATTTCACATCAAGGTCCAGAGTCGATGTTGAAGGTTTGTGACCCATCTGCCCATGTTACATTTGGTGATCTGAGAAAATAGATTAGTGGTTGTCTGGGGCTGGGGAGTGTGCTGTTTGGTGGGGAAATGGAGAGTAGCGGCTAAAGGGTAGAGTTTTCTTTTGGGGGGGAAACCAAGTGTTTTAGAATTAGGTTAAACTGATTGCTTCACAACTCTGAATTGTATCTTAATAAAACTGTTCAACAAACAAACTTGGTGGTCTGCCAATTGAGACTTTAGTCTAGCTCAGCTTATTCATTGGTATACATTAAAAACATTAGTGGAGAAAAGACAGGTTCTCTGATCTCTAGAAGCCCTCTAAGATGCAATGTGGTGTGATAATAGAGGCACAAAAAGAGAAGGAATGATAAAGGGTAAGATGGGCTGGGAGGTGCTACTTGAGCCGAGAAAACTGGTTAATGTAGGTTCAAGGCAGATGAAAGAACATGGCACAGAAGCACAGAGATGGCAAGTACTATGATACAAGACTCTCCAAGTAGATCAGTATGGATGGAGATTAGGATGTTTGGGGGGATAGGGGTGTTGGAAAGATAGACAGGGCTCAGTAACCATGCATCTGGAGCAACTTGGAGAGATGAGAAAAGCAAGCAGTTCTCCTCCCGAACTCACTGCCAGGGCAATTCTGCTGCTTCTTTGAAAAGGGGATGGGCTGTGTAGCTTAAAACCACAGTGAGATATTGTCTCACATCCATTAGAATGCCTAATATTAAAAACACACAAGTGTTTGTGAGATATGGAGAAATGAGAATCCTTGTGCACTGATGGTAGGATTGTAAAATGTTGCAAGTGCAACAGAAAATAGTATGGAGTTTCCTCAGTTAAAAATAGAACTACCATATATCCAGCAATTCACTTCTGGATATATACATATATATATATATGTATGAAGGAATGAAATCACTATCTTGAAGAGATAGTTGCATCTCCGTGTTCATTGCCATATTATTCACAATACCAAGACATGCAAACAACCTTAGTGTCTATCAATAGAGGAATGGATAAAGAAAATGTGGAAGGTATACACAATGAAATTCAGCCATAAAGAAAATCCTGCCTTTTTGACAACATGGATGGACCTTGAGGGAATTATGCAAAGTGAAATAAGTCAAACAGAGAAAGACAGATACTGTATGTTCTCACTTATATGTGAAATCTAAAAAAGCCAAACTCATAGAAATAGAGAGTAGAGTGGTAGTTGTCAGGGGCTGAGGGAAATGGAGAGATGTTGGTCAAAGGGTACAAACTTCCAGCTTTAAGATGAATGACTTCTGGGGATTGAATGTACATAATGTGACTATAACTAACAGTACTGTATTATATACTTGAAAGTGAAGAGAATCGATCTTATATGTTATCAGCACACAGAGACACACAAATGGTAATTATGTGAGGAAATGGAAGTGTTACCTAACCTTATTGTGATAATTCCATAATATATATATGTATCAAGACACGTTATAAACCTTAAATTTACATGTTATCTTTATATATAAAAGGCTAATATGCAAAGTGTCCCCTCGGGAGTTTGACCAGGAGACCGGGAGTTCGATCACTTGCTATGACATGCGCTGACCACCAGGGGGTGGCGTGGAATGAAGGAAGGTCCCAATCAGCCCTGATCGTCGGCCAGGCCTAGGGACCCTACCTGTGCATGAATTTCGTGCACCGGGCCTCTAGTGTATCAATATCTCAATAAAGCCAGGGGGAAATCAGAGTGTAGTGTATGGCTTATATCATGTGTAAAACTAAAACACATAACAACAGAAGGACACAACAACAGAAGGGTTGGGCAAAAGTAGGTTTATAGTTGTTTGTATGGAAAATAATACAGTAATTAATAAATAATAATACAAGAATAAACTGTGTTTTGTGTACCCACAACTGAAAGTCTACTTTTGCCCCACCGGTATTATAAAATTCTTATGCCACATATAATGTGCCTACTATTACTTGAAGGTAGACTCTGGTGAGTTAAAGATGTATACTATAAACTTTAAAATAATCACTAAAATAACAAAACAAAGACATAGTTAATAAGTCAACAAAGGAGACAATGGAATAACAAAAAGTACTGGATTAATCTAAAAGCATGCAGAATAAGAGGAAAAGAGGAACAAAGAATAAATATAAAATAAATAGTAAGATGATGAAAGTAAACCTAAAATGTTAACATTAAAAGTTAATGATCTTGGCTGGAGGAGGTCAATGGGGGAAAAAGGAGGACATTTATTGTTATAATACTTTCAACAATAAAGAATTATTTTTAAAAAGTTAATGATCTAAACACCCAATATACAGCCTTTGTAAGGTAAAAAACATTTATCAAAATTGAATACCCATTCATGATTAAATGAAAAATCTCCCAGCAAGCTAGGACAAGAAAGGAACTTCCTTAACCTAATAGAGGACAAGTTAGAAAGCTGAGGAAAAACTGTTTGGGACAAGGTAAGGATGTCCACTCTCATCAGTTCTGTTCAACATTACCTGGGCAATAAAGGCACAAAAAAGAATGAGTTGACATATAAATTGTAAAAAAAGAAGTGAAAATCTTCTTTATTTGCAGATGACATGATTGTGTTCACAGAAAATCCCAAGCAATCTACAAAAACAAACCTTGCTAGAACTAATGAATGAATTTTAGCAAGATTACAGGAAAAACGGGGCCAATATACAAAATCAATTGCACTGCTTTATGCTAGTAACAAACAATTGAGATTTTATACCTAAAAATACAATACCGCCATGGCCGGTTTGATTCCGTGGATAGAGCGTCGGACTGTGGACTGAAGGGTCCCGGGTTTGATTCCATGCCTGGTTGCGGACTCGGTCCCCAGTGGGGGGCGTGCAGAAGGCAGCCAATTGGTGATTCTCAACATTGATGTTTCTACCTTTCTCTCCCTCTACCTTCCTATCTGAAATCAACAAAAATATATATAAAAAAAACAAAAAAATAAAAATACAATCTCTATATATAAAACCCTAATATGCAAGTAGACTGAAAGGTGGAACAACCGGTTGCTATGACGTGTGCTGACCACCAGGGAGCACGCACGAAACATGGTGGATGTTGACAGCAGGCGACAGAGTGTGGAACATGGCAGGCATCGGCCATGGCGGGATGGTGGAGCAGGTGAGTGGGGGCACCAGACCAAGGCAGGGCGCCAGTCACTGTCATCAAGGCAAGCCTCTGGTGGTTACTGAAAATTCTTTGCTCCCATGCACTGTGGTCTGGCCTGGTGCTCGCACCCGCTGCCAGCGCTGGAGCCACTGCTGGCACCCAACACCGGCCCCAATCTCGCAGTGCCATCAGCGGGTGCAAGTGGCAGCTGCCTGCCTTGATCGCCCCTCAGGTCTTCTCCACCTCCCCCTGCTCCTGAGGGGTGATCAGGGCAGCAGCCACTGCTCTCACCCCCTGATGACACTGGCCCCGCTCACACCTGCTCCTGACCCCAATCTCTCCACGCTGTCAGCGGGTGCAAGCAGGGCTGGTGCTGTCAGCACGTGGGAGCAGGGCGGCAGGAGTGGGGCTGCCGGCAGACAGGAGACTGGGGGCCATGGCGGGAGGGACTGGGCAGGGGTGCGGAGGATGGGCCAAGACCCACCCCTGTGCCCACTGCAGCCTCGGGGCTCACAGTTCCTTTCAAGGTGCACGAATTCATGCGCTGCACCCTAGTACCAATTAAAATAACATAAATACATGAAATACTTAGAGATAATTTTAATAAAATATGTACAAGACTTCTACATTAAAATATTACACTATGCCCTAACCAGTTTGGCTCAGTGGATAGAGCGTCGGCCTGCGGACTGAAGGGTCCCAGGTTCGATTCTGGTCAAGGGCATGTACCTTGGTTGTGGGCACATCCCCAGTAGGGGGTGTGCAGGAGGCAGCTGATCGATGCACTCATCGATGTTTCTAACTTTCTATTCGTCTCCCCTCCTCCCTGTAGAAAATCAATAAAATATATTTTTTTAAAAATTACACTAAATCTGCAAAACATTTTTGACTGAAATTAAAGATCTAAATAAGAGGACCAGAGTGAACATTCAATATTGTTAAGGTAGCCATTATCCTCATATTGACCTATCGATTCAGTGGAGTCCTAATGAAAAGTCCCATTTGTTTGTGTGTTTTTTAGAAATTAACAAGCTGATTTAAAATTTACATGGCTATGCAGAGAACCCAGAATAGCCAAATCAATTTTGACAAAAGTAATAACAATAGCCCTGGTGGGTGGCTCAGTTGACTGGAGCATTGTCTCGTACATCAAAAGGTTGTGGGTTTGATTCCTGGTCCGGACACATACCTAGGTTTCAGGTTGGATCCCATTGGGGCACATGTGGGGGGTAACTAATTGATGTTTCCCTCTCACATCAATGTCTCCCCCCCCCCACCTTCCTCTCTAAAAATCAATAAAAGCATACCCTCAGTGAGGATTAAAAAATAACAATAATAAAGTTGGAGAACTTACACTACCAGACTTCAAGGCATCAGTAAAAATCATAGTAATCAAGACAGTATGTTGTTGACAAACACAGACATGCAGCTCAATCGAACAGAATAGAGAATTCAGAAAAAGACTAATACATATGTGGTCAACTGATGTTCTATATTGGCAGCATTGTAATGCAATGGGGAAGATGCTGCAACAGTGGATGTATTGGTTATCTATTACTGCATAACAAATTACCCCACAGCGTAGTGTCCTAAATCAACACAAATTTCTTAGGTTACAGTCAGGAATTTGGGAGTGGCTTAGATAGGTGGTTCTGGCTCAGGATTTCATGAGGTGGCAGTCAAGACATCAGTGAGGGCTCCAGTCACTAATAAAGGCTCAACTAAAGCTGTAGGATCTGCTTCCAAGATAGTTCACTTACATGGTTACTTGGAAGAAGCCCCAGTTCCTTGCCAGTTATTGGCAGAAGGCCTCAGTTCCTCATCATGTAGATCTACATAAGTCTGCTTAAGTGTGTCCTCACCACATGGCAGCTGGCTTCCCACAGAGGGAGTAATCCAAGGAAGAGAGAGCAAGGGGGAACCACAGTGCCTTTTATGCCTCAATCTTGGGTCAGGCACCATCATTTCTTCATATTTTATTCATTAAAATTAAGTCATTAAATACAGCCCACAACTAAAAGGAGAGGAATTTTTTGAAGAGAGGAGTGTCAAAGAATTTATGGACATATTATAAAATGCCCACACTAGTTATCCATATGGAACAAAATGAATCGCAACCCCTACCTCACATGATACACAAAAATTATCTCAAAATGGGTCAGAGCACTAAAAGGTAAAACTATAAAACTTCTCGAAGGAAACGGGATAATCTTTGTAATCTTGGGAAAGGCAGATTTCTTAGTACACAAAAGCACTGTTTAAAAAATCCAATGTTCCAGGGGATTGTCAAGGGCGGGGGGGGGAAAAAAAGGACACATAGGTAAGACCCTTTGTAATCCTTTTAGCAATAAAAAAAAAATCCAATGTTGTATACATATAGCAGTATGTATAAAAGTCAAAAACAATGTTGAGTAGAAAAAGGAAAGTGGTATAATAATATAAGCAAAGTTAAAGAATAATATACCTAAAACGGATATTATTAAGTATAAATGTGTGCAGGGGAAAACACCAACTTCAGCATTGTGTTGTCTGAAGAGAAAGAGGGAAATGGCATCCAGGTGGGGGTACATAACGAGATTTTAATTGTATCTATAATGTACTGTTATTTTTAAAGGTCTGAAACATGGCAAAATATAAACATTTGGTAAATCTGGGTGATAAATACATGAAGTGTTCATTATATTATTCTCTGTACATTCTGAGGTTTGAAATACTTCATGATAAAAAACATTTTTAAAGGAATGGGGTCAGCAAACTATGACCTGCAAGCGGGTTGCCTGTTTCTGTATATAACGTTTCACTGGAACTGATTAGCCAATGGGAAGGGTAGCGGTCGTACGCTAATTACCATGTTCCTCTTTTATTAGTGTAGATTCTCTGTACATTCTGAGGTTTGAAATACTTCATGATAAAAAACATTTTTAAAGGAATGGGGTCAGCAAACTATGACCTGCAAGCGGGTTGCCTGTTTCTGTATATAACGTTTCACTGGAACACACACACACTAGATCAGGGGTGGGCAAACTTTTTGACTCGAGGGCCACAATGGGTTCTTAAACTGGACCGGAGGGCCGGAACAAAAGCATGGATGGAGTGTTTGTGTGAACTAATATAAATTCAAAGTAAACATCATTACATAAAAGGGTACAGTCTTTTTTTTTTTTTTTTAGTTTTATTCATTTCAAACGGGCCGGATCCGGCCCGTGGGCCGTAGTTTGCCCACGGCTGCACTAGATTATGTCTTGTCCCTGACTGCTTTCCTACCACAACAGCAGTCACTAGTTTTGATAGAGGCCATATATGGCCTCTAAGCTGAAAATATTTTCTACCTATCCCTGATTTATATAATCTACAGTATTTGGCTTAATGTCTTAAACATAGAAAGCTTTCAAGAAATGTGCTAAGTGCTCATAAACAGTGCATGTTGGTTATTTTGTTTAATAAATATTAATTGAGCACCTACTAAATGCGAGGTAATGTAGGTACTGATTATATATAGTCAAGAAGACAGAGCTGGGCCCTAGCCAGTTTGGCTCAGTGGATAGAGTATAGACCAAGGACTGAAGGGTGTCAGGTTCAGTTTTGGTCAAGGACACACATGTTTGATCCCCAGCCCTGGTTGGGAGGCAATCAATCTGTGTGTCTCTCTCACATTGATGCTTCTCTGTCTCTCTCTCTGTCTCCCCCTCCCTTCCACTCTGTCAAAAATCAATGGAAAAATATCCTTGGGTGAGGATTAAGAAAAAATATATAAAATAAATAAATAGATAGATGATAGATAGATAGATAGATAGATAGATAGATAGATAGATAGATAGATGAGGACAGACAGAGCCAGGCCCAGCACTTTAATAATCTTTGTCCCTGGGATCCAGGTTGCCTCAGGGTGTAATATAGTAGGACTTTATTGTGCTGCTTCCCACTAGAGGGCAGCCTGAAGCTTGCCCATAATGGTGTAGTAATACTATCAGGAAAGAACTGTCATGAAGGACAAAATACCAAACTACCTAAGGTTTGTATTTATTCTTTCAAGATTGTTAAGAAAATTATAAAATGGGTCAAGTTTATCTTTAGAACCCCTAGCTTCCTATTTCTTCACCTTTTCTACCCTTTTCCCTGCAAAGGTGGAGTGATACATTTACACCTGTAAGTAAAAAATTCGGGAGAAACAGGCAGGTGAATCTCTAATCAATAGATCAGTCAGGGTGAGGAGGGAGAGGCAGTTCCTGGGGATGGAGGGAACAGAACTGTAGGCCAGGAGCAAACTGGGAAGCAGAAACACACAGATACCAAATTGGGTGTCTATCATATTAAAAGAAGAAAAGAAATATATACCTTCTATTTATTAATTCACTATTTATTGTGCATCTAGTACCTACTTTGTGCCACACAGGATACAGAAATGAGCACTGCAGACACTGTACCAGCTCTCAAGGAGCATACAGTTTACCAGAGAAGCCAGACATTAAACAAATAGAAATGTGCTGAAAGTACTGGAGTAGTAAAGACTGTTTCAGTTACTAATAGCATAAGAAACCAAGTGTAGTGGCATAAAACATATTATCCTCAGGGATTCTATATTAGGAGAACCAAGATGGTGGTGTAGGTAATCGCCTATACTCTCCATCTCCCACAACCATATCAAAATTACAACTAAAATACAGAACAACCATCATTCGGAAAGGCTTGAAATCTGGCTGAATGGAAGTCGTACAACTAGAGAAGTAAAGAAGATAGCACATTGAGACTGGTAGGAGGGGTGGGAGTGCAGAATGGGCTGGTCCTGGCATCCATGTGCTGTGTTTTTTTGTTTTAAATATATTTTTATTGATTTCAGAGAAGAAGGGAGAGGGAGAGAGAGAGAGAAACATAGATGAAAAAGAAGCATTGATTGGCTGCCTTTTGCACACCCTCTACTGGGGATCAAGCCCACAACCAGGGCATGTGCCCTTGACTGGAATCAAAACCAGGACCCTTCCACAGGCCGGCCAATGCTCTATCCACTGAGCCAAACCATCTAGGGCTTTTTTTAAAAAAAAAAATCAGGAGGGATATCTCCAAGGCCTTCCATGAGAAGCAGGGCGTCCCAGCCGTATACCAGCCCCCCAGCCCAGGGTTTCAGAGCTGGGAAGAGAAGTCCCTGTAACTTTGGGCGTTAAAAACCAGCAGGGATTGTGGCTAAGTGACATGGAGGCTGCTGGATTACCAGGTGTTCCTCTTAAAGGGCCAGTGCATGAACTTAGAGTCTCCATTTGAGCTCCAGTGCTGGGCAGCGGCTTTGGGGGAATCCAGGGACATGTAGGAAAGAACTGGACTGTCTGGCATGGGGCAGAAACTCAGGGGTGGCTTTCTCCCAGACAGGGGTACACCAGGGGTCATTGTTCCTGTGCTGGGACCTCTCCCATCACAGAGCTGACTGGCAGCCATATCTGAGTGTCCATCAGCATGGCCCACACTGTTGGCTCTGCCCTGGTGATTCCCTGAGACCCCACCCCATCCAATTTGCAGCCCCCCCACCTAAGTAGTTTGTAGCTGGTTTTCCATATGAATAGCCTGAGCTGGCTCAGGTTTCAGACTTTGCTAAAATCTCTTAAACAAATAGCAGCTGGAGTCAACATGCCCCAAACCTATCAATAAAAGGCCCAAGACCCAGCACTAGCACCAGCCTGCCTTGCTACACAGCTGGGCCTTGCTTGCCTGTGCACTTCTTAGCCCAATACAAGTAGCAGCCATCTGAAGATCTCTTTGTAGCTCTTGCTGGGTGGCCCCTGGCAGTGCCTGACTTTGCAACTCCTGGGAGACTCCAGAGCCAGTGCACAGCTTCAGACCATACCAGATTACAATTACAACTCTACCCATCCGCAAGTGACACACTGAAGGGGCAGACTCAGTGAGCACCAAAGCCCCACTGAAGCAAGTCCTACTTCATAGGGGTGTCTCCTGCACAGCAGTTCTTCCATTTGTAGACACAGCTGGTCCTTACAGCCAATTGGACTGAAGGTAATTTCCTCCTTGTGACACCAACAGCAAGCAAGGCTCAACTACAACAAGATTATGCATGCAGCCCACACAGGGGTGCACCTAGAGTGCCAGCTCGGTGACTGGGGAGTATCAGCCACTGGGCCTACAGGACACCTACTACAAAAAGTCACTCTACCAATTCCAGGAAACATAGCAGCTCTACCTAATACTTAGAAACAAACACAGAAAAGTAGCCCAAATGTGGAGACAAAGAAACATGTCACAAATAAAAGAAACAGAAGCAAGCAAACTACTTGGATACAGAGTTCAAAACAATGGTTATAAGATTACTTGAGGAACTTGATGAAAGCTTCAGGGGACTTAATGAGAGCTTCAAGGGAATTAATGAGAGCATCAAGGGACTTAGTGAGACTTTCAAGGATCTTAGTGAGAATGTCAAAGACATGAAAAAGGACTAGTCAGAAATTAAGCATATACTAACTAAAATGAAGAATAATTTATAGGATTCAACAGTAGAGCAGAGGATTCCAAGAATCAGATAAACGATTTGGAATATAAGGAAGCAGAAAGCACCCAATTAGAAGAGCAAAGAGAAAAAAGAATCCAAAAATATGAAGATAGTGTAAAGAGCCTCTGGGACATTGGGTAAGAGAGGAAAATTTCTATACATGGTAAAATTAGGACTACACGGGAACAATTCAAGAGCCTCAGTAGCTGCATAAGAAAGGAAAACAGGGGTGTGTCCAATTTGGCTCATGTAAAGGGTGTTGAGACTATTGGGTAAAAAAGCAGAGAGGATTGGTGTGTTACTTTTTCTTCCCCTTCAAGCCATCTAACATGGTACGAAGGGGCTGATTTGATCGGGGACTGACAGGCCAGCATTTGTTTATGTTATAGCTTGTTAGGTTTTTCTCCAAAAACCTCAGAAAGAGAGAAGAGACAATGCTTCATTCAGGAGACTGTTCTTTTTCATGACATAGATCATGAGAAGTCATGGAGCAGAGGTTGGCTCCAATGCTAGGTTGCAAGTTAGCTCCTTGGTGGATCTGATTTTCCTTTTCCATTCTCATAGTGGAATGGATCATTAGAGATACTTACATCTTGTATATGCATGGGGTTTTGTTGTTTCATCCTCTTTTGAGGGGGGTGGGTATCAGAAATAATGATTCAAGCTTCTGAAGATCACAAGCATTAGGCATTATAAGTGCTTTACTAGATGTACTGGTATCATGAATATCATGTTTGTAATGTGTATGGTGCCTGGGACATAGAGATCAACAAAGTGTAGCATTACTTGTAGTATTATGCTGCTACTGTTGCTACTGATCAGAAACTCGCACATGTTGGATCAGAAGTAATGTTGGATTAGAAATCCGGAGAACTGTGATCTGATCTGGATTCTGCTATTAGTGTGACCTTTGGCAAACTCCTTCTTTTCTCTAGGCCTCAGTTTGTCTCTCTGTAAAATGGGGAAGGTAGAAGAGATGCACTCCAAAGTGTTGTCTTTATACTGATCTGGCACCAGTAAGCCATGCCTATAAGTAGCTTTCCCAGAAGGGAAGGATTTTGGACCCTGCCTCATTGAGTCAACTGGGTAATGAACAGCATGCATTTGTAAGACGTCCAACCTTGATGTAGGTTCAGGGTTGTTCTGCAGTGGCCCAGACTCGAGTTGGGAGGGGAAGGGGGCAGCAGGCACATGGCATTTACTAGCAAACTTTGAGCTTCCTTCTTCCTCTGACTTATTAAATTATCTGATGGTCAGTGTTCGAATAAAGAGTGCCTAACATAATTTTTTACTTAGTCTAACAGAACATGCAATTCCTGTACATTAAAAGTACTCTCCATGGATAGAGCATCGGCCTGTGGACTGAAGGGTCCCGGTTTGATTCCGGTCAAGAACTTGTACCTGGGTTGCAGGTTTGATCCCTGGCCCCTGTCGGGGCACATGTGGGAGATGTGGGAGGCAACCAATCAATGTGTCTCTCTCACATCAATGTTTCTGTTCCTCTCTCCCCTTCCCCTCCCCCTTCCCTCTCCCTCCCTGCCTTCCACTCTAAAAATCAATGGGGAGAACATATCCTCAGGTGAGCATTAACAAAATAAAACAAAACAAGAATAAAGACTGAAGGGCAAGACTGTTGCTCTTTCACTAGTAAGCAGCAGGTACAACCAGACAATATCTGTCCCCCATTTCTTAGACATGTTGCGCCTGTGTGAATAGCAGCCTGCGTTCCTGAAGAAGCTGGCTGACGCCATTGCAGGCAGCAGAAACCCTGTCCTCCAAATTTGGGGTCACATATTTTGGTCAGTCTTAGGATCCTTGAGGACCAGCACAGATGCTTGCCTTGCCTCTCATCAGCATCGGCTTCCTAAGGAGGAATAGATCAGATTTACAGAAACAGTGACTTCACAAAAACAAGGAATACACTTTGCCACTGCCACTAGGAGAGACGGGCCTCCACTAGCTGATTCCTGCGTCCCCTGGAGGCTGGTGTGGCAGAATCTGTCACCAGAAAAGGAGTAGAAGGTTTACCCATTCTAGATTACCAAGCAGTTTCACACATAAACCCTCTAGCACAGTGGTTCTCAACCTTCCTAATGCCGTGACCCTTTAATACACTTCCTCATGTTGTGGTGACCCCAGGAGCCTCTGGGATAGCTTCAAGCATACCAACATCCGAATTATGGGGGTGCCAGAAGAAGAGAGAGAGCAAGATATTGAAAACCTATTTGAAGAAATAATGGCAGAAAACTTCCCCTACCTGGTGAAAGAAATAGACTTCCAAGTCCAGGAAGCGCAGAGAACCCCAAACAAAAGGAATCCAAAGAGGACCACACCAAGACATATCATAATTAAAATGCCAAGAGCAAAAGACAAAGAGAGAATCTTAAAAGCAGCAAGAGAAAGAGACTCAATTACCTACAAGGGAATACCCATACGACTGTCAGCTGATTTCTCAACAGAAACTTTGCAGGCCAGAAGGGAGTGGCAAGAAATATTCAAAGTGCTGAATACCAAGAACCTACAACCAAGAATACTTTATCCAGCAAAGCTATCATTCAGAATTGAAGGTCAGATAAAGAGCTTCACAGATAAGGAAAAGCTAAAGGAGTTCATCACCACTAAACCAGTATTATACGAAATGCTGAAAGGTATCCTTTAAGAGGAGGAAGAAGAAAAAGGTAAAGATACAAATTGTGAACAACAAACATGCATCTATCAACAAGTGAATCTAAGAATCAAGTGAATAAATAATCTGATGTACAGAATGAACTGGTGATTATAATGAATCAGGGACATAGAAAGGGAATGGACTGACTATTCTTGGGGGGGAAAGGGGAATGGGAGATGCGGGAAGAGACTGGACAAAAATCGTGCACCTATGGGTGAGGACAGTGGGTGGGGAGTGAGGGCGGAGGGTGGGGCAGGAACTGGGAGGAGAGGAGTTATGGGGGGGGGGAAGAGGAACAAATGTAATCTGAACAATAAAGATTTAATAAATAAATAAAAAAAAAAGAAAAAGAAGCAAATAAAAAAAAACACAAAACAAAAAAAACAAAAAAAAGAAAAAAAAGAAAGGGTCGTTCGACCCCCAAAGGGGTCGCGATCCACAGGTTGAGAAACGCTGCTCTAGCAAGTTTAAAAATAACTCTTGCCCAACTCAGAGGAAGTAGAATTGCTCCTGTTGCACAAAGATGTCTAGTAATGAAATCCACGTGCAGGAAAGTATCCTGTCTGACACATCCTATAATGAAGAACAACAAAAACCAATTCTGAATGTCCTGAGTTACTGCCAGATCATTCACAAAGCTATTCAAAACCTGGATAAGAACTTTGATGTCATTAATGGAAAGGTTTCAAAAATATACTACTTTCGTGCTAAATCAATGTGGCAAAACCACCCACTTGGATATGCATACAAAAATTATAATTACCTGCTTTCTAGAAAGATCAAATTGCAGAAAGTGAAGAGGGAGCCTTTTTTCTCTTCATTGTCTTACCCTGAAAGTGAGAGCCCAACTATGCCAGTAGAAAGGCCAGAAAATGATTCCCAGAGCAACCCTGTCGGAACATCTTACCAGACAAAGGATTCCCAGGACGGGATCAGGAGTTACTCTACCAGGAGCAGGAGCCTTGCCTCAACCAGAGTCCCATGATTCGTTCCATCTTCACACTCACATCAGTCATATGACAGAGCCAATGATCCAGTACAGGGCTCCTCTTCCATGCCTTGCTTTGCCAGCCCAGGGGCTTGCAGCAACAGTAGTACCTTCTCAGTTGCCCGAGCTTCCACATCAGCACCTGAAGCCATGCTGGGCCAAGACAGAGCCAGTATAGCACACAACCTGAGATGATGGCTTACTCAACTTTGCTGGAAAATAAGAACCCCAGCTATATGACCTCATCTCTGCATCCTGGCTGGCTTTACTACAAGTTCATCAGTTGGTACTGACCCGGGTTTGCTAACACAAAACTTCTCTGATGACCCTTCAACTTGATCTGTAGAGGAAGTGATCCTGTTTCTGAAACATAGATCCTGAGACACTAATCCCCCTCATGGACCTCTTCAGGCAACATGACATTTGATGGTAAAGCTCTGCTACTACTCAAGAAAAGAGTGACATTATAATGAAGTATATGGGTCTTAAGCCAGGGACAGCTCTGAAGTTGTGCCACTACATCAAAAAGCTTAAAGGAGAAAAATATGTTGACGATTGAAAAATATTTGTGTAGATTTATTTTTTTTAAATATATTTTTATTGATTTCAGAGAGGGAGAGGGAGAGGGAGAGGGAGATAGAAACATCAATGATGAGAGAGAATTATTGACCAGCTGCCTCCTGCACACCCCTTACTGGGATTGAGCCCAACACCAGGGCATGTGCCCTTGACTGGAATTGAACTGAGCCAAACTGGCTAGGGAAACATTTGTGTAGATTTAGATAGGACTTAATTCTGGGGAGACCAATGACATTTTGTTGTAAAATCACTTTGCTGCCCTTAGAAATGTTTGTGTTGTAGAAGGTTCCTCTAAAAATATGTTATATCCAGAATTGCAGAACTACATCACAGTCCAGTCTACTTCTTTAGAAACTATTTCACAGGTTAACATTAGCATATTCAAATTGGCAGCCTGTTTTTTGTTGCTGTCATTGTATAGTTTACAAATATACTTCATGTAAGAAACAGAGAAACACCTTTGATTTTGGTTAATATTTACATGTACAACCAAAACAGCTAGATCCCAAAGAGAAAGTCACAGGGATTGACAAGTTCTCTAATAAAATCCATGAGAAGTTTTCCTTAGAAGAGAATTTAAAGATACAATTATAGATATTATCTTTCTCAAATATTTTATGTCTGTTACTGTAGTGTTCTATTCTTGTTCTACCAGTTTCCTGAAATGGAATAATCATATAAATTATTTTCCTTTTTGTTATTATTTCTTTGAATGCTGTATTTGTTCCTATTTAAAGAAAAAAGCAACCTTATAAGCTTTCATGAAGTGTTCTTACCAGTTTTTTGATAAATTATAAAATAGATAGAATGGTTGTTTTATGCAACAGGTTTTATATTACAAGGTTGGTTTGGGTGGAGTCTAGTTATAATCTTTTACATTAAATACCTATTATTTAAAAATTTTTAAATATTTTGCCTAAGGTCAGATATTTAACTAGCTATTTATAGCTCACATCTCTCTTTGAAGATGCCTATGTCCAAAATTTTAAAAGATGTATATTCTATTTTGTGTTAATTCCTCAGATACTATTTCATATTTATATTTTACTCTATATCTAAAGTATACACACAAGTAAATCTTTTCCTTTTTTAATTAAAAATGGCACTTTGCCGCTGAAACCGGTTTGGCTCAGTGGATAGAGCGTCGGCCTGCGGACTGAAGGGTCCCGGGTTCGATTCCGGTCAAGGGCATGTACCTTGGTTGCGGGCACATTCCCAGTATTCTATTTTGTGTTTATTCCTCATATACTATTTCATATTTATATTTTACTCTATATCTAAAGTATACACACAAGTAAATCTTTTCCTTTTTTAATTAAAAATGGCACTTTGCACTTCTACAGAGGTAAAGATTAAACCTATATATAGTGAGAAGTTTTTATTCTATAAAAAAATTTACCATCACTAGTACCTCTCAGCTCACTCTTCAGGGTTTTCCTACAGGAAAATTCTCTATCCTTTGTAATATTTCTAGTTAATTTTCTTGCTGAGCCATTTATTCTACTAAACTTTGGAATGTATGTTAGTTCTGAGTTGTCATTTTGGACTTTATTTTAAAAGTCAGAACTTTCAAGCAATACATATTATTATTTTGTTATTTATTCCATTGTTATATTATACTAGAGGCCAGGTGCACGAAACTCGTTTACTGGGTGGGGGGGTTCCTCAGCTGGGCCTGCGCCCTCTCGCAGTCTGGGACCCCTCACTCCTTACCGCCCGCCTCCTTGCTCCTTACCACTTGGCTCACTGCTCCTTAGTGCTGCCCCAGAGGTGGGAGAGGCTCCTGCCACCGACACTGCGCTCGCCAGCCGTGAGCCTGGCTTCTGGCTGAGTGGCAGCTCCTGAGTTGAGTGTCTGCCCCTGGTGGTCAGTGCACATCATAGTGACCGGTCGTTCCAGTCATTTCGCCGTAACGGTGGCTTAGGCTTTTATTATATAGATAACATTTGTTGTAATGTTTATAAGCTATGAGAACTGGTGCTAGTTATATTGGTGATCTGTTGTAAATGCCAATAAAATGCTCACCAGGGGTCAAAATGTATATTTTCTTTTTAGAAAACTAAGTTTCCTTTATAAACAAATGCAACTTTTTATTGGGCATATGTAATCCAAAGAGCGGTTTTTATCTGTTATTCCTTTTGTGTTATAAGACAAGATTTTAATTTACACTTTTAATCTCTCAAATTGTGTGAAGATGCTGTGCTCAATTGAACAGTTCTCAGGTGTTTGTATAAATATTATGTTTACAGTTCTCAGATTTTAAAATATAGTAAAGTTAAATAACTACAAAAATTTTAAAAAATAAGGAATACGCACTTTGCAAAAATAGTTTGGAAAAGTAATATACAGCTACGGTGCTCAAAAAGCAAAAATTAGCAATGCCTCCCTGGCCAGGTAGCTCAGTTGGTTAGTGCGTTGTCACAATATGCCAAAGTTTTGGGTTCAATCCCTGGTCAGGGCACATACAAGAATCAACCAATGAATTCATAGATAAGTGGAACAACGAATCCATCTCTCTCTCTCTCTCTCTCTCTCTCTCTCTCTCTCAATATCAATTTAAAAAAATAAGCAATCCCGATGACTAAGAATCACATTTTGAGAATTACCACATTATAACACTTGAACTATACAGTTCTCAGCCCTGGTGGTTAGAGTGTCATCCTGATACACCAAGGCTGCAGGTTCAATTTCTGGTCAGGGCACACACAAGAATTAACCAATGAATGCATAAATAAGTGGAAAAGAAATTGATGTTTATCTCTCCCTTCCTCTCACCAAATCAATAAATTAGAAAAAAAATTTTTTTAAAGAACATACAGTTCGTAACAACAAAGGGCACACACAAGAATTAACCAATGAATGCATAAATAATTGAAAGACAAATTGATGTTTCTCTCTCCCTTCCTCTCACCAAATCAATAAACTAGAAAAAAAAATTTTTAAAGAACATACAGTTCGCAACAACAAGTATAAAACATACAGAGAAACAGCATAGTTTGGACTATTCACAGGGAAAAAAATGTTGACAGAAACCATATCTGAGGAAGCCCAGACATTGGACTTACTAAATAAAAACTTAAAACCAACTCTTAAATATGCTCAATGAGTTCAGTAAACCGTGGATAAAGAACTAAAGAAAATCAGAGAAACAATGGATGAACAAAATGAGAATACCAATAAAAAGAGTTATAGAAAGGAACGAACCAGAAATTCTGGACTGAAAACTACCTGAACATGAAATAAAAAATTCACTAGAGGGGTTCAACAGCAGATTTGAGAAGTAAAAGGAGAGATCAGCAAACTTGACGACAGGTCCTTTGCAATTATCCAGTCTGAGGAGCAGAAAGGAAACTAAATGAAAAAATGGAACAGAGAGCCCTGTTAGAGCACTATCTGGATATGCCAACATTGTGGGTTCCATTCGCCCATTAGGGTACATACAAGAATCAGCCAAAGAATGCATAAATAAGTGTAACAACAAATTAATATTTCTCTCTCTTTCTAAAAGAAAAAGTAATAACAACAGAAAAGAAATGGAACAGAGGCCAAAGGACCTGTAGAAAGGCAGTAGGAAGGCAAAGGACAGAATGATAGAGACAGCTTTACAGGGCCTAGCACCTGGTAGAATGTTGGGGCAGAAGAGGTGGTTAAGAGTCAAATCTGACAGTTTCATGCTTTAGTGATTCTGGTAAATTTAATGAGCACACAGAAGGTGAGAGACTGAGAGAGGAAGCATATATTATGACTTCAGATTTAGACAGAGTCAGAGGGATAAAAAAAGGGCACATAATGCTGCCCTGCACAGTCCTAGAGCTCATAAGTCCTGTTAGAGGAGAGCCATTAGGAGCCATCTAAACAACCTTGATAATTGAGCAGATGGTGTAGTAGACCAACATCTGTTAAGAGTGCGAAGAACAAAACCCAGAACAGGGGCGTGTGCTGAGTTGAGGAGTAGAAACCAGGAAAGGAGCAGCAGGCAGAGGGGAGGGGTTGGATGTCATAGAAGGAGTGGCATCTTGGGACCCACGCGTACAAGAGCACCGGAACCAACGAAGGCGAAGAATGAACTACTGGAGCTACGCTATGCAACAAATACTGCGACCTACTACGTGGGGAACTGTGTTCATCACTGTATCTGAGTTGGAAGAAGCTGGTAACCAGCCGAGAAGTGTCTGGGTGATGCGCGAGGCCTAGGCGGCCTAAGGGCGTGGAAAGCGCTTACCCGACTGCGACTGGGCATCTCCAGACTGTGGCCTGGCCACGGCCCAGCAACCAGGCAGTTCCAGCAGCTGCGGCCCTGCAAGGCCCCAATGTGAGCCGGTCCAGGCCGCGAGGCCGGACCTCCCTGGCCAGCCCGCCCGCCCGGAGCAGGTGGAAACCGCGTTGCTCTGATGACGTGCACCTCGCGCATCTAGCGTCACTGTGGGTGATCCTGCGAGAGAGGCACAGGGGAACTGGTTGCTGGGCAACGAGGCGAGGCTGCTCCCCGCTGCGGGTGGGACCCAGAGTCTGATCCAGGGGGGGAGGAGCGCATGGTGAGGCGCTGGCCCTCCTCCTTCACCTCAAAGACCTTCACCTCGAAGATCCAGCTTGATGGCTCCTTTCCACTGGAAGGCGGGGCGTTTGCTCAGTCCCTGCACCCGTGCTCCCTAGGGGAGTGAGCCCCCCCTCCCCCCGGCTCTGGCTCTTTGACAGCCCAAATCCCACCTAGCTCTGCCCCTTGCAAGTGCAAGGTTTTTCTGGGACACCCCCACCTCCTCAACGAAACACAGCTGGAGATTTCCCGCGGTTGATTGTTCCGTTTTTGTTTCCTTCTTTGTAAGTTACTCAGATCATAGTAGAGACTGTGTGGAAAACGGAACATTTGGGCAATCCAAACCCAACGGGCACTACCCCTCCCGCCTTGTTAAGGGGTTTCCCCCTCTCACCTTCGTTCTATCACAAGGCCTGGCCCAAACTGAACAGCTAACACCTGTTCTAGTCTGAGCCTGAAAGAAAAACCATTTTTGCGGATTTCAAACTCTGAAATTCCTCTCTTCTACTACAAACTGATTCTGTCACCTCTCTTCCTCCTTCATGTCTTGGGAATAGTTTACATTTGTTCAGATTCTTCTCGGCATCCCTCCCTACTAGGAGATAAAGATGTGCCTTTCCTCCGGGGAGTATACTTCTCCCATGAGGGTTTTATGACCTGCTTCAGGGGAAGGTCAGAAAGTCCTTCCAGTACATGTTGTTTCTCGAATTCCTTCAGCTTAAAATATTCAGTATGCTGGAGTATCAATATTTTAGCTAGCATGTCCTGAACCCTGTATCCCCAAGAAGTTTCCTAGTCCAGAAACTGAGTTGGTAGATTGTTCCATAACCCATCGACCCAGTCTCTCAAGCCTGGGAATAGGTCAGTCCAATAAAACAGCTGTATCTCGTTTCGGAGGCAGTGTTACCTATATGGTGTGAGCAATCAGGCATTTAATAAGAAGCATTTAAAAAAAAAAAGACGCATTTCTATGGAAACAAAAGAAAAACAAAGGCTAATGATTAGAACAAACTATTAATTCGGTTTTTTAGTTCAGAGGGTAAGTTGAGACGATTTCTAGATGTTAGATGGCATGAGGCAGTGGCAGTTTGAGAGATTTTCCTAGTTTTTAGTGTGAATGTCTCTGTTGATGTCAGCAGGTATTCTGGTGAACTTACTGAGCGACCCACTCAGAAAGGCAGGAAGGGTGTCCACACATGAGCTATTAAGATGATTTCTCTAAAGTTTATATCAAATCATCCAGCTTCGATTTGAAGTGCTTTGGGGAAAGGGCTATTTTAGTTGTTAGTGGTTTTAAGTCAGAAGGGTGGGAGAAAGATTGGAAATGTTAGTTGGGAGAGTTGTAGCCAGATAATGGAGGAAACTAGAAGAATTCAGGATCCAGTCCAGTTTATAGGTAGATAATAAAACTTTAAAGACCATGAAGAGGCCTGGAACTTAATATCCACAAGGTTGTGCTATAATTTCCCACTGAAACATATCTTCCTAGTCATTGAAAGGTTTTAAGGAAGAGAGAGAGAGTGACGAGATCAGATATAACTTGGGGAACGATTACTCTAGATGCAACATGAGAATGGCTTGGCAGAGGGCAGAGCTGGGTTAGGTTTAAGATTTAGGAGGCGCCCTGGCCTGTGTGGTGCGGTTGGAGCGTCACCCTGTACACCAAAAGGTCTCGGGTTTGATTCCTGGTCAGGGCGCACACCCAGGTTGCAGGTTCAATCCCAGGTTGGGGCACGTGTGGGAGGCAACTGGTCAATGCTTCTCTCTCACGTTGATGTTTTCCTCTATTCTTTCTGTGCTTTCCAAAATTCAGTGAACATGTCCTCGGATGAGGATCAAAAAAATAAAAATAAAAATAAAAATAAAAAACAAACAAAATAATGATTTAGGTGGCCACTGAGGCTATTTAGATGAGAGGTGATAGCTGATGTTATATCACACCCCTGCTTAAAATCCCAAGTATAAAGCCCCACATCCTTCAAGTGTCATTCAAGGTCTTCTACAATTTGGTTCTTACATCGGTCACCCATAACTGATAGGGGCTTCTGTCATCCTTCAATGTGCCCAAACTCTTTCACTGCCGTTAGCTTTGCCTGGAGTATATTCTTCATCGTC
>NW_005369443.1:145894-170024 GCF_000412655.1 Myotis brandtii | reverse complement strand
AACTTTTACTTATTCTTCAGGTTCAGTTTAAGTGTCATTCCTCATGGAAGCTTCCCCTGATCTCCTTGAATGTACTAGTTCCCTTGCCATGTCCTCCTTTGCCCGCAACCTTTGGGTCATGCCTTATACTTGTTCAGTGTCAGTTGCCCCACCAGATTGCATGCTCTCAAAGGGTGGATGGATGTGTCCCTGGCATTGTATTCCTTATGCCTTAAACTCAGTAGACATTGAATAAGAATTTGTGGGTAGAATGATTGAATTCACAACTCAAGGAATTTGCTTCAGTATACCTCTCATTTGTGTCATACTTCAATTCCTATCTCCTCTGACTTCTTTTTAGCCTCAAAGCATTCTTTTAAAAATATATGTATATATTTTTATTGATTTCAGAGAGGAAGGGAAAGGGGGAGAGAGATAGAAACATCAATGATGAGAGAATCATTTGTCAGCTGCCTTCTGCACCCCCCACACTGAGGATCGAGCCCACAACCCAGGCTTGTGCCTTGACTGGGAATTGAACCGTGATCTCCTAGTTCATAGGTCGACGCTCAACCACTGAGCCATGCCAGCCGAGCAGCCTCGAAGCATTCTTACATCTTTATCCTTAAAAACACTTCCTTTGATAATCATTGCTTTCTAAAGTTATTGCCTGATTTCTCTCTTTCCTTTGAATACTGCTTAATTTCTTGAAATAGTGTTTTATTCCTTTCATGTGTATATGTCTTGTCTTCCTCCTAAGCTTGGAATATCCTTAAAGAAGGGACCATACCTGGCTTGTTTTCTCTTTCCTATAGTCTCTTGTGTACAGTAAGAACTCAGCAGTGTTTGCAGAGTTGGCACGATTCAAGAGGACATACCTGTTGTAATATTAGTCATTATAAACAATGTAGGAATTTAATAAAATTTAGTTTCAAATTGATTTTGAATGCTGGTTCCATAGGAACAAAATGTATTTAATTAGGAGACATGGAAAGTTCAGTAGAGATTTTGAAGGACAGTCTACGATGCTTCCAAGGACTTCGGTGTTTAACTTAGAAACTTAATCCTTTCTCTAGAAACAGTACTGCTGAGCTGTGTTGGTTCACAAAGGGACCATGGTGCACGTGGATTGAGGAAGAAGGGCAGAGCCTGCGTGCCCTGTGAAATGGCCTGTAGCAGAATTAGTGAATCGTGAGAGATGAAAGGCAAAGTTAAAGGGAGAACTGAGAGGGAGTGTGGAAGATCTTGTGGGGTGACAAAAATGTGTCAGCCTGCAAAAATTGTTTTCAGTTGGCCAGTCTGACTAGTGAACACGGGAGGTGAGGATGAGGAATGATCTGTCGTCCTTCAACGGCTTGTTCCTCTCTATGGAACAAAATGAAAACAGCCTCACTGGATTTCCCATTGGCTCCTGCTCCACTCTCACATGTTCTCTGCACTGCAACTGGAATGATTTGATACCTCTTTGCCTAAAGCCCATCAACCACTTTCCATGTCTGCATGATCTGCTCCTGCCTCTTTGTCCAGACTCACCTTGTACCACTTTCTGGGCTCCAGCTAGTATACTGGCCTTCAGGCCCTTTAGTGCCCTATCACAGAGCCTAGTCAACACCTCTTCGTACTCTGTATTTTAGTCCAGCTATCACTATCCGAAAGATTTTCTCTAACTCCTCCTCATATGCGCAGAGCCCTCTGTTGTGCTCCTCTCTTGTACTTAACTCCAATCATAGTTATACACTTGTTTTTATTATTGATTATCCTGTTTCCTTCAATAGCCTAGAAGCTCCAGAAGCGTGGAACCACGTCTGTTCTTGCTTTCCACTGTGTCCCCAGAGCCTGATAGACACTTGAAAACACATAGTTTGAGTACGTGAGGACAGGGAACAGAAAGCCTTCACCTTTGATAATTTCTGCACAATGAATGGATGCATAAAATGCGTGTAAAAATAAGAATGCATTTCGAAATGAGCATTCATTCATTCAGAAGTGTTTAAAGGCCTATCTGTCCCTTACATTGGGGTAATGTGTTAGAGACTGAGGACAACCATAGTGAGCAGGATTAAAACTTACTGGCTTTAAATCACAGTGGTACTTAGTATGCTTCAGCTCTATGCCCCTGGCCTAGATTTCATCTAGGCTATCCTCCCACTTGCCCAGTTCAACCATTTGTTCCCTTTTACTTTGGCAGGGCCATCCCTAGACCCCAAATTTGGTCCCCATCTATAAACTCTATCCCCCCGGCCCCCTTTTAGGCATCATTCTGGTGACGTGATTTCAAGATTCCTTATAATAGCCAGTAACCAACTAGCCAGGCTGCCTTCCTAGAACTGGGGAGCAAGCCACAGGACCCCAGGAAGACCACTCAGGCATGAGTACCAGAGCCCTTGCGGTACCTGGTCTAAGGCCATGTGCAGGTATAGGGGGTGTCAAGGACAAGTACATCTGGAACAGGAGCCAGGATCTGCCTGGATGGCACTGCTGGCTGAGGCCAGACCCACACCCCCGGTATTTCCAAGCATGGGGCCCTGTGTGCTCAAGGTAGTCCTCTGCCCCGCTTCCTGGACTCTCAGATTCACACTTGATCTGCAAGAGAGCTGTGACCAAGTGCCCAGTCTATCAGGGTGCTTCACATGGAGCAGGCTCGCCTTTGCATCCTCCTGCAGGGAGAAGAGCCCAATGATAGGCAGTGTTCCCCATCTTCTGTCTCTCTCCAGATCATCTTCCCCACTGGGTAGTTTCAACACTATTTTCCTTCCTTTTCCAGGTTGTATGACCTACTTACTCTATAGTGTCTGATTACTGCTTCATTCTCTACTTACTTGATGTGTCATTTGGGCAATTATCCTGCTTACCAACCCCAGGCCTTCCCCATCTCCCTCCCTCCCTGTAGATCCCCTTGGCTTAACACACTGGCAAGCATGAGGTAGCAGACAATCCTGCCAGGGAAAGGTCACCATGCAACCAGCCCCATTCTGTCAGCTCCCTCTGAAAATCCTCTGGTAACTGGCTGGCTGGCTCTGAATCCTCTTAGGATTGGCAGCTTCTGTCCCTGAGCAGAATTCGTCCCATCCAATGTTAAGGCAGCAGTTTACTTATGCATCTTAAAAATGAAGAAGGGTGTATCTATAGCCTAAGTCCCCGGGTTTTAGACAAGACCTGGTCTTCTAGACAAATTATAGTACTGACCACTTTGGCACTGTTTGATCATTTTCAGAGACAGGAGTGTACAGAGAGGACAGATGTTTAAGGGGTACAAACTAGAGTTTCTCTACAACAACAAAGGAAATGCAATAGTTCCATGCTTCAGAAAATGTGGACATATTCTTAGAGCTTAAGTGGATTAAATGAACCCCAGGATATAAATGTAGGCTTTTAACTGGAACCCCAGACCCCAAAACCACTTTGGTCAGTTATCAATGCTACTTTTCATTGCCAGGTTGAAATATTTATTTGAAAAATTGGAAACACAGATGCAATGTATTATACAAAGAAAGGTCTTAATACCATAATAAAAGTATTATTGGAAGGGAACAAAAGCCAGTGGCTACCTGCCCTGGGAAGGTAGGCACTCAGTGAAAAATGAAATTCATTTACAGGAACTATCCTAATGGAAAAGTGGGGGAAAGGTTAAACACAGAAAAGAAAAACAAATCCCAACTCCATCCCTGCAAAGCTAAGTGTGAAAGAGTTACAAGTTCGAGACAATTGTGTTATCACCAACATTACCTGAACCCCTCGGTTTGTCCCTATGAAAAATCAGCTTAATTTAGGGCCTTCAAACCTGAGGTAGTTGAGGGTCACCTGAAAGACACGTCTGAAAATTATCTACTCTCAGAATCGGACCCAATAGCATCTAAGCAATTGTTTCATGTTGCTTTGGCTCCTGGGGTAGAAAGGCTGGGCCACCACTGTGAGTTGCTGATCCCGTATTTGGTCTGGACCCGGGAGACAAAGGACTTGAACAGCAGACAGCTCGCCAGTTTGCTGTGTTGGTGGCAGGCAGGCCTGTGGTGGTGTTCTATGCTACAGGCAGTGCAGTCTCTGGAGGATGGAGAATGGCAGAGAGAGAGGGCAAAGCCAATTTGATTGGAAGGCCAGTGCCAGGATTAAAGGCTTCTGTTGGCAGGAGGGATTTCCAGAGACTTTGAAAGGTGGAGAAGGTAGCAAGAACTTTAGTTATTAAAGACCAGGGTAAGTGGAGCCAGAGGACCCCTCTGGAGCAGCGATTTTCAACCTTTTCATCTCATGGCATACATAAACTACTAAAATCCTGCAGCACTCCAAAAAGACAATTTTTGCTGATCTGACCAAAAAAAGATATAATTTTGATTTACTAAAAAATTAATAACAATTACCTACTTTAAAAAAAATCAGGTATCTATACTTACTTGTATATAAGGACTTCTGGTGCCAAGAATTAACCAATCGGATGCAACCTTATTATGCAACGTGACCAATAAGTTGCAACTCTATTATATGACCTATGTATTTATGGTTCAAGACAGGGCAGTCACACTGGATGGCTATTTTCATTTTTTTTTTAATTTTCATTTTTTTATTTGACAATCTAAGGGAAAAGAGGTCAGTGCCCCTGACTAAATAGTCAGGTATTGCATGTTTTAAAATTATGCACACTGGTTGAAAATCACTGCTCTAGACTAAGAAGTATGTCCTGGGTACAAACTCAGAACCAGCTCCTCTTAGCGAGGCCAAAGTGTTACCAACCTGACTAAACAACATGCACTTGTGACTCCCTGGGACCTGGTGTCTGATTCAGCAGCTCAAACACTTCCAAGAAAGTATGCCCTGGACAATGTTTGGTTCTTCCAGCCACAGGGCTGGGGACTCATATTTAGGTGCGATCCTAAGGATCAATCTCAATTATAGTCCAATTTAAACTCCTTGCTCAGATATAAATACTAGTAACACCACAAATAGTTCTTTTTCACTTTTTCCTTACTTATGTACACATTCTTATTCCAATGGTATTAGAGCACCGTATTACAAGATTGCATAACAGATTCGGCCGCATTTTAACCTCTTGTCAGTCCTAAGCCATTATTTTGCTGTTGTCATCTCTTGTCATGACCCATTTACACTGAGCCATGAGACTCCAGTCACTAAATGATGCTCAGTGACTAATTTAAAAGGCTGTGAGGTTCATTTTTAGCCTTAGGATATGATTTCCGTTTTCATCAGGTATTTCACACCAAGTACCACACACTCATTTTTAGAAGTAGCGAGATAGGCCAATTTGATTTTGGCTGGAGAATGGACTAGCTTCTAATTTGAGCAACGATGAAGTAATAATCTGACAGGTATTGCCTCCTGTGAGACTGATTGAGACTGTGCTCCTGTTTAAGTGTGTTCTTAATGGTTTTATTACTGGCTAAGCCCATGAAGTTTTAAAAATTACCGTGGTGCCCTGACCAATGTGGCTGTCGGTTGGAGCATTGTCTCACACACTGAAAGCTGGTGGGTTTGAGTCCTGTTCAAGGTGTACACGAGAGGTGCCCAGTGTTTCTCTCTCTCTCTCTCTCTTTCTTCTTCTTCTCTCTAAAATCAATGAACATATCCTCAGATGAGGATTAACAACAACAACAAAAAATTACTGTGGCTTCTTTTTAGAGGGAGTGTTTTTCAAAGAGTCCTAATCTGGTCCAATATACTAGATTTCCCCCTCCACTGGTGATTTGGAGCATAACTGTTTGGCCGAGATTCTGGAAATAAAGACCAGCCACCTTTGGAAATATTGACCCACATTGAGAACACACTGATTGGCTTAATTGGCACAAGTGGGCCAGGGACGCCACACACCACTCCTTCTGAGTCTTGGATGGAAAAGCATTAAACACAAGCGCTCAATTTCTACTGCTGAGCCCGCTTTTTAGCCCAGTGTGGCGATCACATATCTGAATCTCATAATTTGAGCTCAAGGGAGACAGTATTTTGGATGCCCTACTTAGAAATGCACAGAGACGGAGTCTGGGGGGTGTATAGGAAGGAGGGAGGTTGATTCACAGTGATCAAACAGGAGTCTCACAACCTGTCACGTAGCCACACTTACAACGTTCCTTTGGGACAGGTCCTGGAAGTGCTTGTTGGCTACTACCTAGGAGTTGCTATGGATAAGGAAGACACGGTCCAAGATCAAAAGGTCACTTAAATGCTGGGGTCCGGCTGGAGGTGGAGAAGTGCTGTCTGACTGCCCATCTCTACGAGGCTATTAATGTGCCCTCATCCTGTCCACAGGGTATCGAGGGCCCGGGACATGTGTCGGGAAGGGGTCAGAGCCAGCGGTCCCCCCTTTTTTGTTTTCCCTGCCCTGGATGCTCTGAGGAACCTTGCTTGCTTTGTGATCCAAGCTGGTTACAGATGGGGGCGGCATCTTGGCCTTGTTTCCGATTCTTGAAGACTGATGTATAGGGCAGCAATACAAGCCTTGCCATAGTCACACCTGAAATGCTGATTGCACCAAGCGTCGTCCTGTTGGCTGCTGCTGCTGCTGCTGCTGCTGCTGCTTAACGGAGGTTAGTAATAAATATTAAAGGTACCAAACCAAGCACAGGGTTCTTTCCTACCGGGAGCAAGTTTGCCTGATTTTCTGGGTCTGTCAATTAGGTAGAACATGGAACTATCTTTTTCAGATTCAAGAGGATACCAAGGCAGGCAGATATTTGGAGAAAAGAATTGAAAACCTCTCCCAAGCTCCCTCTTAGGGCCCTGCCTGGATCTGAAGGGAGGTGCCAAGGAAAATTCATTCTGGAAAAGAGGTGCGGCTTTCTCACCAGTTCCGTCCGAGCATGCGATAAGGTTTTCCAGCCTGCTCACAGGGAGTTCCCAAGGAAGGTGTCTTCTGAAGACCTGGGCCGTGTGCACCCTCCTTTCTCTCTTTCTGTGGCCCTCTCACCTATGAAGGTGGCAGAGGCTTTCAACTGGGCTCCAGCTTTAGGAGGGAAAGGCACTCCCTCCACTTCTGCCTTTGGAGGAAAGCTGTGGCTCAGCAGCTCCACCCGACCCTGGGAAGTGGCCTTGCGTCCCACACTCAGCGGGACACAAGCACGGAGGCTGATGGGGAGCACCAAGGTAAAGCCTGAGCAGCACCATCGCTGTTGACTGCTGTGGTCAGGGGCTCCTAGGAGCTCAGAGCTTCAGAGCTATTCCCTTTGGGAGAGTTGGCTATATGAGTGAAACTTGAAAACGGAAACCCCCAAAACCCAACCAACCACCGTAAGAAGCAGTGGGAATCCACGGAACTGCCGAAAGAGGGGAAGCATTGCCTTGGCATTCTCAGCCAGGACACTCCTGCTGTTCTTCTGACTCTGTGCACAGACTCAGGGTAGTGTCCTGGTTTGGAATCCACCAGCCCTCTGATGCTCACAAGTTTGTGCAAGTGATGAAACGGAAAAGACTGAGAAGAAAACAGAAGAGAAAAAGCATAAGATCTTCCCTCTCCAGGCTCTCAGCCATAACAACCACAGCCCCTCGGACAAGGACACTGATTGTTTGGGGCTAAAATAGCAGGCAGGACTGGGAGGGAGGTCCTCTCTGTGGGGGTGGCCCTGTTCCCCGTCCTCTCTGGACACCGGGGAGGCGGGGAAGAACACAGATCACGGGTTCCAACACAAAGGGTGTCACTGTGGAGGAGTCTTTGGAAGGCCAGGCAGGTCCTCAGCACTGGACAATGGGAGTGGTGTGGCTGCCACTGTGACTCCAAGGGTTTAGCCTGTGGCTGGGGAATAACATACACACATAAACAGGCAACAAAGATTTACACTGTGACGTGTGGGGCATCAGTGCGGCTCTATTCCTTCTCGGTCACCACTTCTTGCAGTGCAGGTGGAGATGCTTCTGTTTCTAAAAGACAATAACAGCCATTCATGTTTCATAGCCCTTCATGCACCTATTGTTAGCCAAAACTGCCACCATGTTGGGCTCTAAAATACATTATCATCATAACCACCTCGTCCCTAAGTGAAGGGTCCAGGAATGACTGGGATATACTACAGCCAGCCAAGTCTGACAAGAATCGGCAAGCTTGGTGGTGAACAAGTGGCCACCTTGGACATGCGGAAAAGCAGCACTCACAGAGTCTGAGCGACCAAGTGTCTGGGCTGGTGGCCGAACAGTATTCAGTCCACGCCATTTCTAGCTCCTGACCCTTCCTATCTTTGGGCCATTGCTGCCCATCACTGGCTCTAGACAGTCAGAACCTGGTAATTCACTTGCCCTCTATGCTGGCTCTTCACTGATCACTATTGATTCATTCACTATTCAACTCTAGGCTGGCCAGAGACTAGACTCCTGGGGGGTAAACCAGGCTAACTGGGCCTGGAAGGAAATGGTGGTGAGTGACCACTCTACCGGTCAACGTTAAGGTCTTGAAAGGTGACAACAAAAGCTTTCAATTCACAATTCGGGCTTTTAGATTGTTTCCAACTGAAAACATGCTCTGTGGGTACAGAGAAGGAGGAAGTCACCGACCAATGGGCTCCTCATTCTGTTATAGTCGAGGGGAAAGCCCTCACCACACAGCACCCCCTTCACTGCAGGCTAGTGCCGGTCCTCCAAGAGGCTTACCTTCTTCCCAGCCCTCAGCAACACCAGCAAGCTCGTAGTGCTTTTTTCGAAGCTCCCCCAGTTTTTGACGCTCCTTCTGCAGTTCATTTTCTAGCTCTAGCACCCTAACCTGTGGGGAAAGTGGAATTTTCTTTTGAGCAGTGATCTGAGAATTGTCTTATTTTGACTTAATCCCTTTTCTCCATCTTCCAGTTTTCTTCCGTATTATTCGATAGCTTACCCAGTTCTCAATTCCAACCTTGTCTCTGTTCTAATTTCCCTACCTTCTCATTCATCCATCTATTCCATCTATCTTCTCCCTGGGACCCTCTACTAGAAATGTATGGTGCTTTATAGTCCAAATGCCTGAATGGGAGTAGGACTTACTTAAGTTCCTCTGATAAATCGCTATCTAAAACAACTCTAATGTCTGGCATATCTGTATTGTGTTCCAATCTAGTCATAACCCTTCAATCCCGGTTCCTTGGAAGTTCAGGCAGGAACCAATTATGATAGTTCTGGCATCTTGGAGGGGTTGGTACAACTTAGAGTTATTATTGTACAGGCACAATCTCACTAAAGGGGAGGTTGGCTCTGGCTCTTCTTACGCCTCATTAATTTTAGTTATTTTATTTATTAATTCAAGAGATATTTGCTGAGCACCCATCATATAACCCAGGCCCGGTTGTAGGTGCTGGAGACCTCCACTGTTTCTTTCAGCATCACTTACATTAATTCTTGGGCTGAATGGTACATCTGAGTTCATTTCCTCCCAAGTCTCTCGCTCACTGGCTTCGCATCATGGGAATATTTGGGGTTGACATCATATGCAGTAGAGACCGGCTAACCTTAGAAATGGAGTTCCTACCTGGGAATCCATCTCCTGGCGTTTGATCTGGGTCAGCGTCATGCCTGAGAAGTCCATGTTGTCTGCAAGGGTGGAAATGAGAAGTTCTTGTCAAATAGTAGCCCTGGCTGACTCTCGCCTGGGAGGTGGCCAATGCCAATGTTCTGCTGAAATGTTTGGTTTGCCATTTATCAACACACGTGTGCACATTGTAAGGGATGGAGACAGTGACAGGGTAACCAGAATCAGAACTCGCACTCCTCCAGCCCCCAGATAACCAGGCCTGTAGAGGCATTTCTTTGAATTCAGAGAAATGACTAAATGGAAAATCTACCTAAAGGTGTGTCACTATAGTGAAGTAAATAGCACACTCATGTGGTGTTCCTTCTTATGAGAAAATAAGTACTTATGTAAAAGATGAAAAGTAAGAGAGAATTTAGAAACAGAACTGTGAGAAATTGGGCTCATGGAGAAGACTGTAAGAACAGCTATATCGGATGGATAAAAAAAGTATTGCTTCTGAAAGGCTACCTGTTTCCTCAATCTGCGATTTGCCAGAAATGGTTGAGGCCACGACTGCGGCGGTGGCCTGGTTCACCCCGCGAGAGGCTTGCTGCAGCTGGGCCAGGTTTGGGCTGTCCTTACCAGCTTTCACCTGCCAGAACCAAGCATATTTAGGTTCACATAACATAGAGCAGTGGTCAAAAGTTGGATTGATGGTTCTTGACAAATATATCTGATCCACTGCGGTTACCAACCAACTTCTCAAAAATCATTGCCTGTGGGGTCAACTCTTGGCATATCTTTAATATAAAAGGTGCTTTCTGGCTTATTTGCTTGGGGATCTCAAACTCTAGCTTTCAGGGATTTGAATGAAATGCTCCATTTGTGAAAATCAATTTGGGATAGCAATAAATAAGGGTGATTAAAGAACACTCCCCGGGGTACTATAGAACTCACAGAAGGATACTGGTGACAAGCTTTGCATTAGGATTAGCCGGGGCAATGGTTCAAATTTGGAGTCTTGAGGAGAGGCAGACATTGACTGAGGAAGCTCTGGGCCACGCCGGGCAAGCATCTGACTGCTATGACTCATTCCTTATTTGAGTGCTCCTGGAATGCTGTGATTGCTTATCAGAGGTCGGCACAGTTGGGACCCTCAAAGGCCACTTGTAACAAAGGTGAGGAGAGCCAAGAGGAGCATGTGTGGTGAGCTGGGTGGAAGGGCTCCTTGCTGACAAATGAAAGGCTTTGAGAGGGAGGGGTAGGGGGACCCTTGAGAGTCAGAATTTTAATTTGGGACCCAACCCTCCTGGACCCTGGAGAAATCATCTGTTCTTGAATCCAGCTTCAGAGTCCAAGTATCTCTACCCTAGCCAGGCCTCATAGTGTCCCAGGGAGTCCTATACAGGTCCTACCTTGGATGCAGCCACAAGCTGGGCTGTGCTAGCAGCAATTTCATGGGAGCACACCATTAGCTCCTCGAACTTCCCTTTGCCTTGTACCACCAGATCGGCTGCATCACTGACAGTCAGGAAGGGACAACATGGATTATGTCACTGTGGCAGTCACAGCTGCAACCCCTTATGATCCCACCTCTAGACCATCCCCTCACCCTGTCAGCCAGGGAGCACAGCCTGCCTGTGCTGCCCCAGGAGACCCAGTCTCCCTTTTAAACTTTAGTCCTACTGACTTCCTTATCAACAGTGTATTTCTAGTGGGGATATCCCCCCCCCCACCCCGCACTTAGTTTTTCTCTGGGGTGATCAATGGAATGGGGGTGGGTGAGGAGCCTTGGGATCCAAAGACACTTACACCATGACAGTGGCTCCCCAGCCCACAGCTTTGGAGGCTGAGATGAGTCCTTCTGTCCATCGAGAATTCTTGGCATAAAACTCTTTAGGAGATGCTGTGCCCTAGGGAAGTGAGAAATAATAATAGCTACCTTTTATTGAGTGCCTACTGTGTGCCAGGTACACACACACACACACACACACACACACACACACACACACTAGAGTCCCGGTGCATGAAAATCATGCACTTGGGGGATCCCTCAGCCTGGCCTGCACCCTCTTGCAGTCAGGGAGCCCTCAGGGGATGTCCGACTGACACAGAGGCAGGAGAGGCTCCCACCACCACCACTGTGCTTGCCAGCCGTCAGCCCGGCTTCTGGCTGAGCGCACTGACCACCAGGGGGCAGCTCCTGCATTAAGGTCTGCACCCTGGTGGACACTGCACGTCATAGTGACCGGTCATTCCACTGTTTGGTCAATTTGCATATTAGCCTTTTATTATATAGGATATATTACCTCATATAAATTTTCACAGCCACTCTAAGAGGCAAGCATTATTATTCCCATTTTACAGATAAGAAAAGTAGAGCTTTGAGAGGCAAAAATACTTTTCCCAAGGTCATGCAGGAAATAAATGAAAGTAAAACCTAGGCTCTTCTGACTCCAAAACCCATAGCATTTCTATTATATTTCCAAATTGTTTGTGTATATGTGTACACACACACATATTTATGAATAACAATTTCAGAGGAGTCTAGCTGCTCTCCATGATTTGCCAAAAGAAGAGGGTATACAGTGAATAATTTTAAAAAACTATTTCTACTTGGATTTAAAAAATGTATTAATGCTTTGAAAGTACCTGATAGTCTGAGAATCTACAGATACTCCTTGCTCAGTCCTTCTTTCTAATTTTGGGAACCAAAAACAACATCTCTCAGACTGATAAAAAGTACCACCAAAACAGATATGGCTTTGTTCCTTATATGATTGCTTTCAGGCTCATAAACCCTCCCTGGACCTTTGTCTCTTGAGTTGCAGCTGCTTTAGGAATGTGAGAAAAAAACAAGATGGCAATAATGCCAGCAAAGGAGTGAGGAAATCCAAGTGACAATGTCAAGACAAGACTGAGGGCGAGTCTGTGAAGCACTGCAAGTTGACTGCTGTTGGAAAGAGACACGGCAGAGCCCACTGTGAAAGTCAGCAGCAGGTTCATTCTTCCGATTTGCCTAGTTTTCAAAACCTCTCACTTCCTCCTCCAAGTGCCCAGACTTGCAATGCACACTTGGTTTCCCCAGCAGGCTCCAACGATGTCGCCTGGGTTAATGAGCCCGGAGCTGGAAGCTGTGCCTGGCTGCTCTTTGGGGACCTGGCAGTGTTCCAGCTTCTTCCCATGGCATCTGCTGACATCCCCAGGGACGGCAGCTGCGCCCTCAGATGGACACACAGGGCGAGAAGGCAACATACATAGATCTCACTGAATGTGGATGAGTGTTTCGTGTAGACTTAGCCTCTCAGTGAGCTGGGAATCTGTAACTAATGACTAACTAATGTCTGTTCTCCCTGTTCCCGGGCCCTCACCCACGCTTACCCGGCCACTTTCCACTATCTCTCTCTGGAGGTCCTTCGAGGCCACAATCAGGACCTGAATAGCTTGCATTAGGCTGGTACATGAACCAAGAATCCTGGGGGAAAAAAAAAAAGGTGAGGATACAGAACTAATAGCAATGAAGAAAACTGTTCTCTTTCTCATTCCTAAACACAGGCATACTTGGAATGGGAAGTAAGGCAGGCTATGCTCTCCGGATGAAGCCCCAAAGGAAAGGCAGGTGAGTGAGGAGGCTGGACTGTGGATCTTCTTCATAAGGAATAGCTAAGTGAGGATTCCTGGGGGTTTCTTTCCCCCTATAATGCAACAGTGATACTATCTCCATCATTAATACTGTTATTGACAATTACGTATTAGTAGACTCAACCTTTCCCTGTGGCTGCTAGTGTTCTATTCTAATTAGTATAAACCAGTGCAGGCAAGATTGACCCTGATCACCTACGCACCACCATGCTGTTCAGACTGACCTTTCGTTCACCTCTAATTTGACTCCCGTGTCTCCTTCTCGGGATTTGCTGAGCATCTCCTGTTAAAGAGAAGCAGGGTTTTTTAACATGTCACAGGTACTGAGAACCTACTGGCGTCCCACTACACTTTGGGTCCAATGTACAAATCTAGAAGAGCCCATCCACATCCTTGTGAGAATCAGGAAAAGAATCTACAAGTAAACTTGTGATCTACTCAGTGCGGGCAGCTACAGCAGGCTGTCTCTGTCAGTGTCTTGATATTCTGGAACCCAGGCTGGTGTGCACAGAACTCTGAGAGCTATGGCACCATGCTGGGAGGGGCAGCTGCTACCAGGTCCTATAGGCAGGTACTCACTCCAAGGTGGGCAATGTGTGACCTTTCCAATGGGGCCCACTCAGCTTTTCCGAGACAAGCATTGTCATTGGTTTTGAAATCAGAATCTTAGTGAGGTTAATGTAACTTATTGGAAGTCATGCAGTTAGTAAGCGGTCAATCAATCTGGAACTTGAATGCAAGATAGCCTGATACCAAAGTATGTTGATCCTTGAGGAAACTGCTCACCTTCTAGTGGTGAGGACTTTCTCATTTTCTACCCCTGAGAGATCCTGGTATATTCTGGTTTTGGTTTATTTTTATAGGGAGCCTCTAAAGCCTTAATGAACAACTAAGATATATCAATAGGAAATGTTGCCAAAGGGAAGCCGCAAGAGCATCACTTTAGATCTTGAGACACTTCCATACCTCTATTGTTTTGTTAATCCTCACCCAAGGATATTTTTGTCCATTGATTTTTAGACAGTGGAAGGGAGGGAGGGGAGAAAGACAGAGAGAGAGAGAGAGAGAGAGAGAGAGAGAGAGAGAGAGAGAGAGAGAGAGAGAGAAAGAAAGAAAGAAAGAAAGAAAGAAAGAAAGAAAGAAAGAAAGAAACACTGACACGAGAGAGACACATCAATTGGTTGCCTCCTGCACACACCCTGACCAGGGCCAGGATTGAATCTGCAACCCAGGTGCATGCCCTTGACCAAGAATCAAACCCACAACCCTTTATTGCACAGGCTGATGCTCTATCACTGAGAACACTGGCCAGGGCTCCATACCTCTATTCTGGCTGTAGCAGTTTCAATGGCAGCTGAAGTGGCCGCCATCTCCTTGTCCACCAGGTCTCCTAGCTCCTCCTGTTTGATGTCCAGGCCTCTGGGCAGGAGCTCCTGTGAACACATCACAAGGGCTGAAATGACCCTTTAACCTCTTCTCTTTTCTCCAGTGGCAGACCTGTAATCCCCACATGATGGCAGAAGATAGGAGGGCCCCACCACATAACACACTTCTGCAAGCCATGGAGGGGCATCCCTAATAGGCCTTGCTTGGAACTCTCTACCATGTGAACTCTGGAACCTCATGTTCCACCCCCTCTAGCTTCACTCAGAACCCATCTCCTTCCAGAAGGCCAACCCTGCTTAACCCCACAAGGCCATTCAGTTGCAGCTGCTTGGACCCTAACCCCACAGCTGCACAGCTGATCACGTTTGCTGCTTGGGATGTGTTTTAAGAACCTCTTCAAATGTAGATAATGTCTTCCAACCAGACAGCCTGCCCCTTATTTAACTTTGCTCCCACAGCAATCATATGAGGCAGTTACTACTGTGTGTGAAATTCATCCTATAAACTAGTAATTCGATTCCTACATATATACACTCTAGAAAAATTCTTGCACTCATTCATCAGGAGATGTGTATAGGAATGATCACAGTGACACATTCATAATAGCCCCAAACGGGAAATAACCCTGATGTGCATCAACAAGAGAACAGATATAATAGAAATTAAGCAATATGCACACAATGGAGCACAACAGAGGAGTGAAAATGAACATATCCAAATGGATAAACCTCACACACAAGAATGTTGGAAAAAGCATAGAATTAACAATATGTTGCTGGGGGTAGGGAGAACATAGTCTTTCTGTTATCTTCTGGAACTCTGATTAAATAGTCTATATATAGCCATTACATTTCAACTTATAAAATCTGTGCCATATTTAGATAATTCCTCCAGTTCACTAATTCTTTCTTCAGCTTTGTTTTAACTTGCTGGTGAATCTATATATTTTAAAGTTATTACTTTCAATGATTATATTTTTCACTTCTAGAAGTTTGATGGTTCTTTTTCAAATATATATGCTTACATTTGAAACTATCTTATTCCTTTGTCTTGCTTTTAATAACTTTTAAAAGGTTCTTTAGCCCTAGCTGGTTTGGCTCAATGGATAGAGCATCGGCCTGTGGACTGAAGGGTCACAGGGTCCATTCCAGTCAAGGGCACATGCCCAGGTTGCAGGCTCGACGAATAGGAGGCAGCCAATCAATGATTCTCTCTCATCATTGATGTTTCTATTTCTCCCTCTCCCTTCCTCTCTGAAATCAATAAAAAAACATTTAAAAAAAAGGTTCTTTAACATGTCACAATAAACATAGTTACTGCAAACTCCCTCCCCCCCCCCCCCCCCCCCAAATTTTATTCAGCATTTTCCATGTCCTGGGAAGATTCTCTACATCTGGTAAGCCCTAGTGCCAGGAAGGAAAACTGCCCATGATCTTTCTATCACACTTTGCTTTGCTTTCAGTAATTTAATTTTTATCTCTTCATGGTGTCCTACATACTTTGCCCCATATATTGACTTCTCAATTCTGCACTATACGGGGTAAGATGCTTTATCTTCAACAAAAGGCAGACTGTGTTAATGTTGCCTAGGCTGACACACCAATTTAATAATACCAAATGTCATCATGATCATGTCACCCTATTGAAATAGAGGTTAGCAATTCACCATTCTCCATAGTCTTCCTTTATCCAGACATTCAAGGGTCTCCACTTCATTGCCTATTTCTCCCCAATATGAACATTCCTCCCCCATCCGATCCATCTTTTTATCTGGTTTGTTCTCTCTCTCTCTCTCTCTCTCTCTCTATCTCTCTCTCTTTCTCTCTCTCTCTCTGCATATTCAATTAAGTAAACACTTGTGGGGTGTTAACCACCTGCCAGATATTATGCCAGGGACCAGGGATACAATATGAAGAAGGTATGGGCTCTACTTCTGAGAACTCATTGGGGGGAAATAGATAGGTAAGCAGGCACATCACAGTGCTAGCCACCAACTGTGAGTTGAAGGGAGAGTGCAAGAGGGGCCCAGAAAGGTGGATAAAGCCCACCTTGTGTGGGCTTTGTGTGTCACATTACATATGATTTTTGGTATCAAACTAGAGGAATCCTGATCAGATCTCTATTTTTGGAAGAGAGCAGAGAAAAAAGAGGCCCTAGGCAGAGAGAGTAATCAGAAGGCTGTTTAAAGCACTCAAATGAGAGAATGAGGATCTGAACTCTGGCCCTGATGTCTTTCTTTCCTGAACTTATCACCACACATTTTAGGAATTAATTAAATGCTGCCTTGTACTGTACTCTCAAAATAGAGCTCTATTTCACTTCTCATCGCACTGTATAGAAATTGCAGCTTTCTTTATTTTCCTTACCTCTAGAGACCATGTCTTATTTGTTCCTATACAACTACACCTAGCACAAATCCCAGTATATAGGACATATTCACTCTATCTTTATTGAATGAATAAATATATCATTATCTCCATTTTATTTTTATTATTTTTTAAAATGTATTTTATTGATTTTTTTTACAGAGAGGAAGGGAGAGCAATAGAGAGTTAGAAACATCGATGAGAGAGAAACATCGATCAGCCGCCTCCTGCACACCTCCTACTGGGGATGTGCCCACAACCAAGGTACATGCTCTTGACCGGAATCAATCCTGGGACCTTTCAGTCCACAGGCTGTCGCTCTATCCACTGAGCCAAACCGGTTAGGGTCATTATCTCCATTTTAGGTGTTACCTGTCCAACCACATAAAAATCCTTGAAAACAGAGAAACCGTGCTTATTCTTCTTTGATACTTCCTAATGATGACCACAGAGCAGATTCTTAATTAAAGCCAATGAATTAAATGTAACTGGAATGTCATTCAGGGAGATCAAATTTTTCAGCACTCTCACTTTCTAGAATCAAGTTCAAAGTGCAGAAAGAACTGGCTTAGAACTGGCTCACCGACTTCCTGGCAAATCACCAGCACTCACACCCAAGAACAACAATAACTTTCCTCGAAAGATAATACTGATAATACCTCGCCGATGGCCGCGATCTTGCTGAGGAAGCTCCTCAGGGCTGTGCTGTCGACATTCTCAGGGGTTCTTTCTTCCTCCAGGAAAGCCAGATAGAGGAGGGTTTCCTTGCCATACTGCTTACAGGCCTCGGTCAGTGCTGGAGATGCAAGGCAACAGAGACTTCTAAAGGCCCTCTGCTCCCCCGCTCCTCGGAATGGCCCCCCAGCTCTGGTACTCACCATCAGCAGGCTCTGGCAGGGCTCTAAGGCAGGTGGTGCCGCCGTGAACAATGGTGTCGCTGGTCAAGTGGGCAAGGAGGGTTACTGAGTGCAGAAGCCCACTGATATCTGCCAGGAGTTTAAAGGAAAGTTTCTCAGTCCTGCTTGAGGGGTATCGCTTTCTTTCTTTTTTTTTTTGTTAATCCTCACCTGAGGGTATTTTTTTTCCATTGATTTTTAGAGAGAATGGAAAGGAGGGAGGGAGTAGGAAGGAGAGGGAACGACAGACAGACCGACATCGACCAGTTGCCTCTCACATGAACCCCAACTGGGGCTGGGAGTTGAACCTGTAACCCAGGTATGTGACCTTGACCGGGAATTCAACCCAAGACCCTTTGGTGCACGGGCTGACGCTCTAACCACTTAGCCACTTTCATTTTTCCTCCCTCCCTGCTTTATGAGTTGTACACACTCCTTGCTTGGTGCATAGGAACCCATGTTTCCACATTCAAGCATTTTTGAGCCTAACTGGGGCTGGGAGTTGAACCTGTAACCCAGGTATGTGACCTTGACCGGGAATTCAACCCAAGACCCTTTGGTGCACGGGCTGACGCTCTAACCACTTAGCCACTTTCATTTTTCCTCCCTCCCTGCTTTATGAGTTGTACACACTCCTTGCTTGGTGCATGGGAACCCATGTTTCCACATTCAAGCATTTTTGAGCCCTGCCCTGCCATCACTGGTGACAGACCCTATCCTTTGCCTTTGTTACCTTCTGGGCAGGCAATATACCGGCTCCAGCATTTTTCCAGTTGTTCAATACAGCTGGAAACGGACTTGACCGAGGAGAGAAGGTGATCTGTGGGAGGAAAGACAGGGCAAAGTGAAAGTGAGAATTGTCCTAGCTTGCTTCATTCATCCCTGTTAAGTCACTCGATGGATGAGCCTACCTAGTGAGTGGCCCCAGCCCTACAGGAGCTGCCCTGAGAAGAGGGAAGGGAGAGAAGCTTGTTGGTTACTCTGGTACGTGATTCTCTTATGGCAGCTTCAAAAGCTGTGTTTCTGAGCCTGTCTGGTCTTTAGCCAAGAACCAGGGCCACCACATTGCCAGCCCAGATTCTGCGTCTCATTTCTCATTACTGCCCATTGTATCAAATCCAGGCTTTTCTGTTAAGTCTTTCAAGGCCCTTGGACTCTCATTAACCTTGAGCCCAGATCCTTGGCTCCCATCAGGCTAATCTGTGCGTGTGCTCCACACGCAACAGTCATTCCCACTGCTGTGCCTCTGTGCACAGGTGTGTGGAGACTGTATCACAGGAGTTACAGCGTGGGCTCTTCGGTCGCACGGCCTAGGTGAGGCTCGACCCCTAGGCTGTGATCTCGTGCTGTCTGTGCTTCCTCATCTGAAAACAGAAAACTGATAGCATCACCTCTGGCATCACTCCGAGGATTCGCTGGGCTAAGGCATATAAAGCGCGTAGAGCAGTGCAAGGCACACAGAAAACACTCAGGAAATTGTCAGCTGTTTTTATTATTATTCCCCACTTCTCTTCTCCATGGTGCATGTCTCTCCTCTTCTTTCAAAAGCTAGCGCCTAACATCTCTGAATCTGCCCACATCGGCCCCACTTCCTGGCATTCCCTCAGCACATTAGGTACTCAGGGTGCTCCTTCATTTGTAACTGTTGTGTTTCCTTACAGATGGGTTCCCTGTTGAATAAGATAGAACAGTCCTTGCTGTATACTTCACCACACCGAGACCTTTCTATGTGATAATAAAAATCAACCGTTAGCCGTTTCTTCTCATCTGCCTCGTGCTTCAATGGAAGCTCTCATTGCTTTGCCAACATGTCTTTTCTGCTTGAGGATGAGCTGTAATGAGATCTGCTCATCACTATGACTTCAAATCCCATGGGCCTGGATGCTCTCCTACTGTGCACAAAGGCTCTCTCCTCTCACCCAGAGGGCTTCTCTAGCTCGGATGGCTGCTCTACTCGCAAGCCCTTACAGCGGTTCTCAACCTGTGGGTCGCGAACAATGAAAATACATCCTGCATATCAGATATTTACATTATGATTCATAACAGTAGCAAAATTACAGTGATGAAGTAGCAACGAAAATAATTTTATGGTTGGGGGTCACCACAACATGAGGAACTGTATTAAAGGGTCGCGGCATTAGGAAGGTTGAGAACTACTGCTTAGGATCTGGTACATGCCAAGTAGGCCCCTGCTCATACCTATGACTATGTGAGGATTTTTATTGTTTCTGTCCCTCCACACTTTGAAGCCTCCCTGTCTCGACTTGAAGCCCATGAGCAACCACCCCTTAATTCAAAGCACATTTTTCTCCTGAGACGCAGGGCTGTCTGCTCCTCCTCCTACCGGCCCTTAGAATTGTTACCAAGGCTCAGCTCCCAGTAGATGTTGCACTGGTGTGATCCATGACTAAAGCAGTAGTTATCACAGCTGGGGCTTTAGACAGTACTGCTGCCCAGGCCCTACACCAGTGATGGCGAACCTATGACACGCGTGTCAGAGGTGACACGCGAACTCATTTTTTGGTTGATTTTTCTTTGTTAAATGGCATTTAAATATATAAAATAAGTATCAAAAATATACATCTTTGTTTTACTATGGTTGCAAATATCAAAAAATCTCTATATGTGACACGGCACCAGAGTTAAGTTAGGGTTTTTCAAAATGCTGACACACCGAGCTCAAAAGGTTCGCCATCACTGCCCTACACCAAAGAGCTTACTACTGAACTGATCTTGGGGCCCAGGCACGCCCAGACAATTCTGACGTGCAGCCAGGCTGAGAACCTGAGTACAGTGTCACATGGGATTTAATGCCAACAGGATTCAACACCTGCAAGCCAGGAAGAGTACCTGCAGATCCGGCACAGCTGATGAGAGCGGGCTCCTCAAGCTGCCTCAGGGCCTCTTGTATCACCTGCTCTGCCGCCTTCCTTGATTCTGCCAGAAGCATTTTTCGTTGGTCCTTTGCAAGCTGGCACATAGATTCCTAGAAATGGTCCAGGGAGGTGAGAGTCTGCCACAGACCCCATAAGAGCCTTCAAGCAGCATCCATCTGTGACACAGCTGGGACTCCTGGTGTCTTAACTCAAGTTGCTGCTTTCTTTGTCCAAAGTGTGTGCCACTGAGCACAGAAGGCTATGGGAATGGGTCACTGCAACCCATTCTCCAATCTTGGGGAGAGAGTGCTAGGTGCACCCCTTTTTCACACAATAAAGGAGAGCTGTGCTTTCCCTCGTCTGCTCTGTGGGTGACTCAGGGCATGCCGGCATCAGGGGCTGCTCTTCCTACAGATGCCTTCACAATCAGGCTGGGGGCCCCAAACCCCTTCCACAGCCCCCAGCCTCCATGATATGCCGCTGAGGCCCGGGAGTGAAGTTGAACATGGTTAGCCAAGGGTGTCTGCTACTTGCCTGTGTGCTGGACAGTTTGAGCTGGGTGTTTTCCAGCTGTTCCTGAAGAGCAGAGAATTCCTCTTCTCGACGAGCCATGGCATTCACCAAACGGCCCCGCTCCTTCTCCAGTTCAGCAATCTGGGTCACCCATTTTCCTTCCGACTGCAATGGCGACCGAGTGGGAAGAGAGAGCTGCTGGGAGGAATTAAACTGTCCCTTCCCCAGAAGTCCAAACCCACCGCTAGGCCACAAGGAACAGAAGGTGATATCTCTTAACCTGCCAGTTTCATTTCCCTGAGTACACGCTGATCACAGATGGGACCAGGTTGGCCCTATGCTGCATGGTGACAGGGGCTCGGTGACAGCCACATGAAAGCCAGAGGGGAAGGAATAAGGAAGGGGAAGAAGGAAGGTGGTGCTCACCTGGGCAGCCATTTCCAGGCTGCCTTGGACAACCTGGAGTTCCTGTTTGCTGGTGGCAAGTTCTTGCTTCAAGTTCTCTAGTACTTCCGTCTGTTCTTGAGTCTGAAAGAGAAGAAAAGCAGGAGCACCCTGATTTGGGTGGTGATTACAAGGGATAAACACGTGTAAAAAAAAAAAAATCCCTGAGCTATCAATGAGATTTGTGTACTCTTTTGTATGCAAAATTACCTCAGCAAAAAGGGGGAGTGGGGAGGTGAGAACTCAGAGTGTACCAAAATTTTTTCTTTTGAGCAAGTGGAATGTCAAGGGGGGGGAATTTTAAGGACATTGTCTGAGTGCCATGGGTATGCAAAATTACCTCAGCAAAAAGGGGGAGTGGGGAGGTGAGAACTCAGAGTGTACTAAAATTTTTTCTTCTGAGTAAGTGGAATGTCAAGGGGTGGGATTTTAAGGACATTGTCTGAGTGCCATGCTTAAGCCCATAATACTCATTAAAGTAGAAGTGGATCTTTAATTCAGGCCTCCCAACACTGGTACATTGCAAAATCTTGCCATCTAAAAATGATTCCCCTTCTTTGATTTCTAAGTGGTGTTTTTCAAAGAGTGGTTTGTAACCCATTAGTAAAATTCACAGCTAACATTAAAAAAAATGAAACAGCAGAACAAATTATCCAAACGCAATCACATAGTAAGGATAAGTATTGCTTTGTGAAACTCTTGTTTTGATTAGATAGATGTATTTTTTTACTCTGGGTTACAGGAAGTGTGAAATCCCTCCCAATGGACCTGCCTGCCAACCCCACCCTGACCCACGGTGTTCGCCTGGCTGCAACTCCTTGTAAACACTCGTTCCTCTCTCTGATATCCATGCGCTTTTACTCCAGATTCTCCTGAGGACTCTCCCCGGGAAGGCCTTTGCTGATGAACCTCATTCAGCTTGCGTCCATGCCTCACTTCTAACCCTTGTGCCTCGGTAACCACGATTTATTCTATACAGCCTCTCGTAGCACCCTCACAGGGCTCCAACCCACAGAGCTAGCTACCGATGGAGCAGAAGACGACAAGGTCTTTGATCAAGGCCTGCCTCCAACTCGGATGGCCCCCACGTATGTCTCCCTCCCACTCACTTTTCGCTGGGCCTGCTCGCTCACGCGCTGGAAGGAATCCTCTATCTCTTTTTTCTCTCGTTCCAAATCCACCTGGGCTTGTCTGGCCACAGACACCTGTTTGGTCACCTCTGCATTCTGTAAGGGGAGAACATTGTCTTGAAGTGGCTCATCACGGGCTTAAAGGACATCTTCCTTCTAGAACAAATGGCAGCATTCAGATCGTGAGTGGCCTAGAGTTGGACACAGAAATCTCTGTCCTACCCAGAGGGAAGCCAGAAGAAAGCTGTCATCTGCAGAGATCAACTCTTAAATATTTAAAGAAATAATAAACATGGGGGATAATGCAAGTGGGGCTAGCATCTAAGGTGGAGCTCAAGATATGCGAGGCAAGGGAGCCTGAAAGCTGAGGTTCCCAAGAAATGGTGGGGACCCACCGAGGACTAGTTGGGGTGCTGGACGCGGAGACGCCACGAGGCCCCGGTTGTTCCTTCCCCCGTGGTGCGGGGCCTCTGCGTGGTGAGAGGGAGGTTGAGGGTCCTACCTTCCGCAGCAGGTCAGCGTGGTTCTGCACCAGCTCACTGTACTTCTCCTTCAGCTTGCTGTACCGCTGCTCATTGGCCTGGGCTTTCCCTGTATGGTCAAGGACCAAGGTGAGGACGCTACCCAGCTAGGACCCTCCACCGGCCCTCCAGGAAGCCAGAGTCCCCAGAAGACCCTCATTTCTCTTCACAGATGCAAACATCTCTTCTCCCTCAAAAATCCTAGTTAAACTCCTGGGGGAAGTCTTTTTTAAAAAGAATTCACCTGACTCAAATCACCAATTCATGCCTCCTGAGCATTTACACACATGCATTTACTTAATCAGTGTTTTTGCTTTAAGTTATTTCTTGGGCTCTTTCTCTCCTACAGAGAGCCATGCTCCTGGCACCCCCGTCACCTTCTGTAGCCCCAACGCTTGTGTTCTCAGCAGTGCCTCACACAGGTGCTCCACCTGCTGGACTCCCGGCTGACCTTTGACTGGTGGCAAGAGCTGGCCTTCCTGACAGCTCCTCTGGACAGATGCAAAGCAGGGTGGGGCTCTGCCACCCTGCCTCCTCCTCCATCCTGATCTCCCTGACTTTTTTTTATCCCCACCTGCTTCTCACTTTCTATCTCAGTCAGGCTCCGCTGCGCCTTCTCTGTGTCTTCTCGCTTCTTCTTGAGTTCATCCAGCTCCGCCCGCAGGAACTCGCTATCATCGGCCGCCTGCTGCCGCAGGTGCTTCTGCTCTGCCAGCTCGGCCTCCAGCTCGCTGATGCGGCCCTTCAGCTGCAGGACAGCACGCTGTGCTCCTGGCACCCCCGTCACCTTCTGTAGTCCCCAACGCTGTGTTCTCAGCAGTGCCTCACACAGGTGCTCCACCTGCTGGACTCCCGGCTGACCTTTGACTGGTGGCAAGAGCTGGCCTTCCTGACAGCTCCTCTGGACAGATGCAAAGCAGGGTGGGGCTCTGCCACCCTGCCTCCTCCTCCATCCTGATCTCCCTGAC